>NC_090923.1:1294480837-1294783867 GCF_040938575.1 Ambystoma mexicanum | reverse complement strand
CATGGACCTGGGTTGTTTATTTGCGAACGATTTGTTCGCAGGTAAACTGGCCGCAATGTAATTGCTCGGGTCCCCGGTTTGAACGTTCATTGTAAACGGGGGCCCGAGCAATTTTTGTCCTCCGCCGCCAATTTTAAGGATGCGGGGGACACCCCTGCACCCCCCATACTGCAAAATACCAAACATGGGGAGTTGGAGACACCCCCTATTCCCCGCTCCTCATGTTCGTTATTTTCGGCCACGCACAAAACGGTAACACCCAATGCGATCTAAACGTTCATACCGACAGTATGATGCAATCAAATTGGGTGTTACCCATAATCATACCTTGCATCTGGGCGAAAATGTAAGCCTTTAGATAATACATTAGTCTCACACCATGTTAGTTGTTGTTGTGATAAACTCACCACCTGTAGCTCCATATTCATTTGCTTGTGTTCTTCTCCATGCCAGAGCGTGTCACGACTCGCTCCCTTCGCTCCCGTTCCCGCCACTTGGGGGCATGTTTTGGGGCTTATTCCTTGCTGGACATTTCCTCCGAACCTAATGCCACAGTGCTGTAATGAATTGGGAGCGCTAAATCCCTATTTTCCAAACTACTTCCCTTCCGGATCCATTCCAGGTTTTTGGCAGCCAGCATGCTTCTTTAACCAAATGACTGTGCTTCCCAGAATGCCTGGCCCGCTGCTCCACCTCCACCCTTGCAGGACAAGGTTGGGTGGAGGAAAGGCAACACCTGTGGCTGCAGGTGCAGCAGTCAGCACACCTGAGGCGTGTGCTCGTTAAACAGCTTTAAAAGCCTCAGTCTCACTTCAGTCCAGCGCTGGTCATCGTTTGCAGTGTTCCTGTTTTTGACTAGTCCCTGGTTCCTGGTTCCTTGCCTTTGTACCTACTTCCTTGTTCCTGTTTTCTTGTTTCCTCCGCCCTAAATTTCGGATTCATGAGCTAATTGATTTCTGCTCCCTTGATTTCCCTTTTTGTCTTCCTCTGTTTGCAGGCAGCAATTCTCAGTGCTTTCCCCTTTTAGATGCAGCCCAGTTTGTCTGTGTTCTATATTTCTTTGACTCTGTCCTTTGCTGCTGTTACCCATTTGCCTTAGCCTTCCTCTTAGTTTAGTTTCCTGTCTTTTCCTTGGAGGGGTAGGGAGAAGTTTGCATAGGTTATTTCGTTTTTCCCTGCTCCTGATCCTTACTTTCTAGAGGATCCATTCCATGTTTTCCACTGCACTTCTGCATTTATTTTCCCTTTGATTATTAGGTGTGGTGTGCGGTAGTAGCTAGCTCCTGTGTGAATGCTTATGTTTTCCTCTCTATTTTGTAGACACTATTCCCACTTAGGTATTTAGTTTTCCTTCCATTGCTGTTCTAGCCTTTCGGGGTCCCAGTTTCTTCAACAGGATTCGTGGGCTAGCTGACATTCAAGAGGTTTATCTCGTCCTCGTGAGTACAGTTCTTAAGTTCCCTTCTGTAATACCATCAAGAGTGTTAGTACACAGATCCTGTCATTGCTTGCCCTCCACGTGGGTTTAGCGCCGTCAGTACCTGTAACAGCAATTGGGGGTAAGGCGCTTGCCGACTTTCCTCGCGGTCAGGTGCTTACCCCACATCCCTTTTCATATATTGGGTTTGATGTCACACTCTATTTGCACTCCTGGGTTCTAGCATACCTGAGTCGTAGTTCCTGGGTGCACATTTCCCTTGCCATATTCGCTGCCTTTGTACTCGCCTGACTAATCCTGACAGTATGACCAGCCAAAAATTCCCATTGAATATGGCAAGTTTAAGAAAGAAAGGCAGCAAGGCCTCTAACAAGTTAGTACAGAAAGCTTCCCCTACATTTACCTGTGACAATCAAATCACTAGTCTTGGCTTAAATGAACTCCTTGTCACGAATGGGCATTTACGAGCAAAGTATTTTCCCCATAGGATGGCACATCCTACATTGCCTGATCCTAGTTCAATCTTTTGTTCTGATCCCGATTCTATGTCAGCGCAAGCCTTAGCCGCAGAAAACAACACACTGTTAGACTTATTATACAAGAGTACCTCTGTTGTTGAACCCCATGATTCCAGTTGTGCTTCACCTCAGATAGAACAGTTTCATGGTACAAACATAACGAATGGAGGGGTTCCTTGCATAACTTCAGTTTTCTACCCTCAGTCCAAATACTTCTTTGCACAAGTACATACGGTAGTCCCTAATGTCAAGAGGTCTAAGGTCAATAGATTGCTTAAGGGTAATACAGACCAAGTTAGTATGAGAAAGTATAAATCTCAGAACCTGAAAGCAGTTGAGGACAATGCACAATCGGTGTACATCCAGATTGCTAGTGCAGGATCCAGCCCTGATGCCACTATGCCTCCCCCTGTGCCTACTGATAGTGATGTACAGTTAATGCAGGGCATGCTAAGAGCTAGGCTTGAGGAGTTAACACAAGAATTCGTTTCTTTACAAGAGGAGAATAAGATCTTGCACGCATTCCTGAATACACCTCAGACTTTATCCATTGATGTTGATGAAGTGAACACAGTTCAGCCCCTGAGTGCAGAGACTTTGGTAAACCATGATAATTGCCAATATGTTAGATCTATTGGAAGTGAAAGTCTTTCTTCTAGCACAGCGCTAAATCTGGGCACAGTTTCTAACAATTGTTCTGCTGATTGTCAGGGATTGCAGTTAGCTGAAGATTTACAAGCCACTCCTTTACCTAAAGTTTCCTGTGTAGCAGTCTGTCATAATTCTGAGCTAGCACACATACAAGCTTCTGATCTCCAAACACAATACACAAAGGAGGCATACACAGATTCAGTCACTACAGTAGGCTTAGGTCCTGCTCTTGATACAGCTGCTGAGACTGAAGTAGATGTTAAAGCTGATGTGGAAGACGATCTTACCTCTGGGTTCACTCTTCCTTCTGCCAATTCTGATCAATACGAACAGTCAGAGACAGTACAGATTTCATGTTCTGATGAACTCATTCCACAGTATACAGAACCAAAAGACCAGCAGGCGATTCCTGAACTGTTGATTGTTAATCTGCCTCTTTCAGAAGCTAAGACAGAGGAATGGACAATTGACGAAATCCTGATTAACAGAGACTTTACTATGGTGATTCCACTGGTTGATTTTGACTTCCACAAAGAAAGAGACTCTGTGTCACCCACTAAAGAAAAGGACTGCAAGGGTACAGTTCAGTCCTTGGTTACTGGAGCCAAGGAGTCTAATGCCCTAAAGGTGCCCTCCATTCCTGAGCCACTAATGTGTCTATCAACTTCTGAGACTTCTGTGTGTCCTCCTACAACCATTGACTCTTCTATGATCCAATCCACAGCCCTGCAGTCATCTTTGGTACACATGTCTACAATCAATGAACCGCTGCCATGTCTGCCATTTAATCAAGAGCCTCCACCATGCACGGGGTTAGTCCCAAAGACCCTGACATGTTTGGATTCAGCTACCGAGATGGCTCCAACTCGCATGCCTTCAGCTTCAAAGTTTCCTCTAGCCTGCCTGTCTTCAGCTACAGTGACTCATCCAGAAGATCATCCTTCAGCCAGAGAGCCTCCGGTAGTCCATCATATGTGCATGTCTTCAGTTCCAGAGTTTATTGCTTGTTTGCCTTCAGTTCATGATACACCGGTATCCTGCTTAGCTTCGCTTCCAACATCAGAGGTATACCTGTCTACACCATCAGATCCTGCTATATTTTCTACTGCTCCAGACAGTCCTCCTGAATCCCAAACATTTACTGTCGATGAACGTTTAGATTGCCTTTCTTTTGCTTCAGGAGGAGCACCAGAATGCCTGCCTTTTCCACAAGACGATTCTCCCAACTGCTTCACTTTAGCATCAGAGCCTCCTAAAAATGCAGCATCAGAGTTTGAGACTTTTGCCAGCTCCCGCTTCAGAGTCATCAAGCTGGACCAAGTGGTGAGTCAGAACCACTCACCTGGGTGTGCACAGGGGGTGGTGCAGACCGGCGTATTACCTACAGAACTTGTGCAACAGAATTCCGCCAAGAAGCACCAGTTGGGTGCTAGTAGCCAAAGAAAGGGAATGACTGCTGCAGTTCAAGATCTGTCTGTTATTGCTCCTTCTGCGAGTGTGCCTGAAATACCAAGTACTGTGTCTATCACTCCTATCGGTATGCCAAACGTCCCTGCTGTTGTATTCAACGTGCAACAAAGTGGCTACACGACTGTCACCAGGAGTACCAGCCTCGTACAACCCATGGGACTTCCAGGCATCCAAGGCGTAGAATATGTGCAGTCAAACCTTAATCATTTTCAACCACAAGCTTTTTCCCAGATGGATGACAGAAAAAGATCTGAACCTCTACCTCAGCAGCCACCTTCTCTAAAGGCTGAACATGAACATTTCCTGAAGCCAGCAACTTCCTCACCTCCCGCAGGTCCGCTCTCGGCAGAAAGGCTAACAGAGCTTCTACCATCGTCTAAGGCAAGTTGCACCAGCCTGCCTCCCTCCTCAAAGACTTACAGGGGTCCACTCCCAGTGACTGAGCTTCCTGGACCTTCCAACTCTGCTCCAGGTCCTGCAAGTTCTTCATGCCTTTCTTCGAACCATGAGTCTCTTCCTCACCAGAAGTCACCGTTTCCATCAGTATCACCTCCAAAGACAACACACTCCTATCATGGAAGCCCATCTGCCTTTGCCCACAAGCCACCATTTCCATCAGTGCCACCTCCAAAGAAAAAGCACTCCCATCATGGAAAGAAGAAGTCTCGTACGGGTGGCGGGCACCCGAAGAGGGCCGTAGGAGGGGGTATACTGTCACGACTCGCTCCCTTCGCTCCCGTTCCCGCCACTTGGGGGCATGTTTTGGGGCTTATTCCTTGCTGGACATTTCCTCCGAACCTAATGCCACAGTGCTGTAATGAATTGGGAGCGCTAAATCCCTATTTTCCAAACTACTTCCCTTCCGGATCCATTCCAGGTTTTTGGCAGCCAGCATGCTTCTTTAACCAAATGACTGTGCTTCCCAGAATGCCTGGCCCGCTGCTCCACCTCCACCCTTGCAGGACAAGGTTGGGTGGAGGAAAGGCAACACCTGTGGCTGCAGGTGCAGCAGTCAGCACACCTGAGGCGTGTGCTCGTTAAACAGCTTTAAAAGCCTCAGTCTCACTTCAGTCCAGCGCTGGTCATCGTTTGCAGTGTTCCTGTTTTTGACTAGTCCCTGGTTCCTGGTTCCTTGCCTTTGTACCTACTTCCTTGTTCCTGTTTTCTTGTTTCCTCCGCCCTAAATTTCGGATTCATGAGCTAATTGATTTCTGCTCCCTTGATTTCCCTTTTTGTCTTCCTCTGTTTGCAGGCAGCAATTCTCAGTGCTTTCCCCTTTTAGATGCAGCCCAGTTTGTCTGTGTTCTATATTTCTTTGACTCTGTCCTTTGCTGCTGTTACCCATTTGCCTTAGCCTTCCTCTTAGTTTAGTTTCCTGTCTTTTCCTTGGAGGGGTAGGGAGAAGTTTGCATAGGTTATTTCGTTTTTCCCTGCTCCTGATCCTTACTTTCTAGAGGATCCATTCCATGTTTTCCACTGCACTTCTGCATTTATTTTCCCTTTGATTATTAGGTGTGGTGTGCGGTAGTAGCTAGCTCCTGTGTGAATGCTTATGTTTTCCTCTCTATTTTGTAGACACTATTCCCACTTAGGTATTTAGTTTTCCTTCCATTGCTGTTCTAGCCTTTCGGGGTCCCAGTTTCTTCAACAGGATTCGTGGGCTAGCTGACATTCAAGAGGTTTATCTCGTCCTCGTGAGTACAGTTCTTAAGTTCCCTTCTGTAATACCATCAAGAGTGTTAGTACACAGATCCTGTCATTGCTTGCCCTCCACGTGGGTTTAGCGCTGTCAGTACCTGTAACAGCAATTGGGGGTAAGGCGCTTGCCGACTTTCCTCGCAGTCAGGTGCTTACCCCACATCCCTTTTCATATATTGGGTTTGATGTCACACTCTATTTGCACTCCTGGGTTCTAGCATACCTGAGTCGTAGTTCCTGGGTGCACATTTCCCTTGCCATATTCGCTGCCTTTGTACTCGCCTGACTAATCCTGACAGAGCGAGTCATCCGCATCTGTGGGGTGGAATCCCCCGACTGACTTCATCCTCCGCCACCCCTTCTAGGCTATTCACGATTTTGTCCAGCTCTTCTTGTTCCCCTTCTTCCTTGCCAGCCCCGTCCTGCCGGCTTCTTTCCTTCCCAATGTAGAAGCCTCATCTCTTCTAATAAATTGTAATCTTATGGGGGTATCTGATATATCACTATCAGATGTCTCGATTGATGAGCTTGCAGATTCTATTGATGTTTCTTCTCCTGGTTTTGCATTAACATATTTTGTTAACACGCTAGCCTGCCTTGCTTCACCATACCTTTTCGCAAAGATGTATATTCTGCCCATTTCATACTCCCGTTTGTCCAGAGAAAGTTAAGTTGTTTCCTTTCTTTTATTTCTAGCTCATATTTTTTAGATTTATCTCTATTTATTTTTGAATTTCCTTTGCTTGTTCAGACTCTTCACCTGTGAAAACAATGTATTCTATTTCTTTAATCTCCACTAATATTTTCTCTCCATCTTTTTTGCATGTCGTACTAGTATTTCCAGGGAAATGTGTTGCCTCACCCCATTCATTCAGCATTTCCGGGTCAGGATTTTCATAAGTGGAAATTGTCAGTATTCACAGCCCCCTCAGGATTCATCTCATGTCAATATAATTTTGCAAAGAGGTGGCTTCCCACCACTTACTCGTCTCTTGTTTCTGTAATTTCTCCAGTCTTTGAATTTTTTGCTTCAGTGTGGTACTTTGCGTTAAACACTATTGCATTTTGTCTTTTATCCACTACTACTGAGCTGTTGCTTCCCGAGATCTACGGGATTCCTTTTCTACCATCTGTGCTTCCTATCTTGTGCAATTCATTTGGTCTGCCCACCTTAATTTAATATTAAGTGGCCCCAATTACTTTCAATGTACTGCTGTTGTTGCCCTAATCTATCCTCAACTCTTCTCTGTTTTCATTTCTCATTTTTCATTTATTATTTGCCCGCGTTAGATAGGATTGTATTTTTTAGCCTTCTGCCTTAATGTGACCCTTGTCAGAGCTTTTCTGAGCATGCGTGTTCGGCTGCAAAGAGCTTCCATTGCCTGGGAGAGGCGTACCATCCGGTCAGCCTTCCCTCAGTGTCTCCGCTCGTGTTGCCGCTTCACATGTTGCTCCCTAGTCGCTCCTTACACTATCCGGGTCCGTTCTGAAGGGCTCGCTGCTGCATTTCTTCTTTTCAACTCCAAACTTCTTTGCTCCACAATGAAAGCGGACAGTGAAAGCGCGCGGGTGCAGGTCCTTGTGACGGAGCAAGTCGCATTTTTACAATTCGACAATAATTTTGGCAGCATCAGCAACACCATAGACAGCAATGAGATCTATTTTCAATTCAATCTTTAATTCACCATATGATATTGGTAAGCACTCTTAAAAAAAGGATGCGTTTCAGCCTCTCACAGGCTTCATCTGAGTCAACCTTTTCGTTGTGTCGTTTTGCAATAAATACAAAAATGTCTAGTCCCTCATTTGTTTCTCCACTGTTTGTGTTACCCATTCACTGCTTTGTGTCATAAGGAAGGGGATACCGTGTCTCAGCCTTAGGTGTCCCGCTTACACTCCCTGAGGACCCCCCCCCATCCAGGTGATCCTACCGCACTGGCCCACCCCCAGGAACTGGATCCAATAGTGATGGCCGTGTCCTGGCCACCTGGATGACAGATCCCCAGGGACTAGTGGATGAGACAACTTCAGGTTTCTCACACTGCCCTTTTTTAGGTTGGGGGGGGGAAATAATGAAGACTCAATGCGTCTTTGGATAGATTGGAGCAGTGGAATGAACTGTGCTGCAGATCTCTTATCCCCAAGGATGTCCTATACAAAGTCTTTGTCGACTTGTGCCTCCTGGGTATCGATTTTAAATGTTCTGCAGCTTTTAAAAGAAGATTATACTGCAGCTAGTTATCCACAGGCCAATCAGCCACAGGTTGGTCAATATGGTCTGGAGATTGAATGATGTATGCATCATCATCATCATCATCATAATAATATTGGTCATCTGTATCCTCCCTGTCCCCTTGGTCTCCTTGAGCCAGGGTCCTGCAAACCTGTAGTGTCATAATAGTAAAGGTTGTCAGACACGTCTTGATAAGTAGAGGTACTAGGTTATGTCACGTCTAGGCGGGTCTTTTTAGCGCCAGACTGCTTATTAGCTGCTTCGCCTTGAGGGGGCCCTAGGAGGTTGGTAAATTGATCAGGCTGTTGATCAAAAAAGTTAACAATGCTAGACATTCTTCTCATAACTCTATCAAACTGTTCCAGGGTCCATTGAGAGGAGCTTGGTAACACTGTGGGAGCAAGGGTAGGGAAAGGTTCTGGTGCAGGGGGCTGTTTGTGGTGCATTGCCCCTGAGAGGGTGTCACTAGAGGCAGAGTGTTCTTTATCCTTTGTAACCTGTGATCTTGAGGATAGGGGCGTCGAAGATTTGGAGTTTTCAGACATCTTGGATTTGAGGAGAGTGTCCGAGACGTGTTTTTTAAGGAGTTCTCTCATTTTTGAATTATTAGCAAGGGTCGTCGACACGTCTTTCGAAACACGGTTGCCGGTACCCGAGGACTGGTCTGATTTGCTTGCCATTGTCGGAAACAGGATTTGGTGTCTGTTTTAGGGGCCTGTCATGTGGCGAATGCGATGGCCCAGAGGACAGGGATTTTTCTGACCTTCCCTTCGACACTGCATATGGCTTACCAGTCGACAACGCGGTCGACTGTCGGCCATGGGAGGTGTGTTTAGTGTGGCACGCTGTGTGGGTGCTTGAGCTGCCGGGTGTCGTCTCCGTAGCAGAACCGCTGGCCTGCCTCTTGAAGTCAGGGGATCACACATGGGAATCCGTTGAATCCCGATCACCCTTGGCGTCACTTAGGACGCTGATGCTGCCATCGCTGGAGGCTCCCTCAACGTCCATGCCGGCCTCTGCCTTCATGGCGTGGTGGGCCCAGCGTTTAGTCTTTAGTTCCTTTAGTCTCTTGGCCCGAAACAGTTTACAGGACTTGCACTGTTTTTCGGAATGGTCCCTAGGAAGGCAGAGACTACACACCTTGTGTTAATTCTTTCCTGAGAAACTCCCTGTTACAAGAAGGACAAATTTAAATGGTGTGTTTTCCAAATGGAAAAATGATAGCTTGACAATGTAAAAGGAAGTATAGGGGAATAGGCATTTTCTGAATGAGATGAATTATAACCTCCCCTACTGTGCAGGGTTGAGGCCCGTTGGGGCCCAGGTAAGCTGCAGACAAAGTTTGTCGAGACGGGAGTCGTCATTGTCGACGAATGGTCTTGTCCTCGCAAGACGAAGAAAATCTGAAACTTGTGTCCGACTATGATGGCGGAAAAAAAGGGACCTCGACGCATGAAGGACCATGGATACAGGAGACGTCACACTAGGGATAGTATTACTGGCACGCCCTCTCAACGTCCCTTTTCGAGTTACGAAAACAAAAATGTAATAGTCGTCATCTAAGCAGATGGTATGGTATGGTATTGTTTATTTGTAAAGCACCTATACACAAAGCAAGTGTTTCAAAGTGCTCAAGGAGGGAGGGAACAAGGGGAAAAAACAACAGTCATTCAGAGCCCTTGAATTTCTGAACGATACAAGTCTGCACGGGCAGAGTGGGTGCATGGAACAATTGCATATAATACAATTAACCGTGTAGAGAACAGCAAATAGGTCTGGCGACGATTCTGCAGTTTTTCCAAATGCATTGAGGCGCCACCATGCAAGGAGGGGGGACAGGCGAAAAAGATTACTCACCGTAATCGTATTTCTGATGCTTGTATCTGCTTAGATTCATATGCTATGTATAGGCTGACATCTAGTGGAAGCTACAGAGTATTACAGCTGTTTTTTTAAATTCAAAAAGGGCTATCGACAGGGCGTGCCAGTAATGCTATCCCTAGTGTGACGTCTACTGTACCCATGGTCCGTCACGCGTCGAGGTCCCTCCGATTGTTTTGTTTCCGACATGAGGTAGCATGAAGTGCAGCGTGATTACAGGTGTATTAAAGCAGATATGTATCAGATAAAGCTCATATAAACAATATCCATGCACCTTCTCTCCAAGGGGAGGAAGAGTGGACGCATTTGTATCCAAGCAGATACAAGCATCAGAAATACGATTACGGTGAGTAATGTATACCTTCTGAGGCTTGTGGAATCTGCTTAGATCACATGCTATGCACAGATTAGCAAGCAGTGTTAGGAGAAGGTGGTGGGTTGTGAGAAGGTCCAGCAGAAAATAGATGTTTTAGAACCGCTTGTCCCACTTGTGTATATGCTTTGGAATGAGAGGCAATGCAATAGTGCTGAGTGAAACTGTGAACTGAGCTCCATGTAGCTGCTTTGCAAATGGTGTCCAGGGGGACATTTGCGATAAAGGCCTAAGTGGCTTCTGTACCCCTTGTGGAGTGAGCTCTTGGTGTGAAAGGCAGTGCCTTGCATGATAAAGAGTAACAAAGCTGTATGCATCCGACTATCCATATGGACTGGCATTCTTGGAAATGCAATCCTCTTCTCTGCCTGTTGCTATGGAGACAAACAGTTGGTCTGTTTTTCTAAGTGGCTGGTCTTGTTTACATAGTGAAGGACCGCCCTACTTACATCTAGTGTATGGCATTTTTTCTCAACTGAGCTAGTTGGGTTCTGAAAGAAGGCCGGTAGCTCAATGGATTGGTTTACGTGAAATTTGGAGATTAACTTGGGTGAAAACCTAGGGTGTGTGCATAAAACCAATTTGTCCTTGTGGATGACAAAGAAAGGGTTCTGCACTGACAATGCTTGAAGTTAACCAACTCTTCTTATGGAAGTAATAGTCACTAAGAAGGCAGTTTTATAGGTAAGGTGTTTAAGACTTGCCTTGAGCATAGGCTCAAAGGTTGGTCCCATGAGCTTTGCAAGAACTACACTGAGATCCCAGCCTGGGGGTGGGTTTGAAATCGGAGGGTGGAGTCTCTTTACTCCCTCGATGAATGCCTTGATGACAGGGACTTTTCACCACAATATTTTACTCTTGAGAGGTGGTGTAAGCTGATAAAGCCGCCAGGTGAACCTTTATAGAGTTGAATACTAACCCTGAGTCTAACAAGTGGAGCATATAATGGAGAATGTGGGATGGAGTACATTCTACGGGGTTTATCTGTTTGGATTGGCACCAAATTACAAATATTCTCCCCTTGTTGAAGTAACAGTGTCTGGTGTTTAGTTTGCGAGCCTTGAGGATATCCATACACCTTTGTGGCAGGTTTAGATGTACAAACTCTATGGGCCTCATTTCACAGTATGCAGTAAGGGTTTACCGGTACCGGTAAGGGCACAGTACCGGTAAACCCTTACCGCCTTACTACGAGGTCCCTTTGCCGGACCCGACCTCAACGGCTGCGGGCCTGCAAAGGGACCTTGGTGTTAATTACGGTACCGCAATTTGCGGTACCGTAATGACCTCCTTCCCCATTCCCATTGAGCCCTATGGGGGCAAAAATGGTAATGGGGAAGTGCCTTGGTGAATGGGGAATTACCGGCCCCGCTCACCTTGGAGTAGGCCGGTAATTCTGCCATCCACCAAGGTGGACACGGTAAAATACCAGTGGGAACCATGGCGCTAATAGCGCCATGGTTACCGCATACGGTGTAATGAGGCCCCATGACCTCAGGAGCCATGCTGCCAAGTTCAATGAGTGAGGTTGATGGTGCACTGTTAATCCCCCGTGTTGAGTCAGTAAATTGGTCTGGCACGGGAGTTTGATGGGATCGCACATCGCCAGATTGCGCAGATGTGGATCAACTAGGATGAGTGTCATCTGTTCCTTGTGAATCTTGTTCACTGCTTTGTTCATAAGAGGAATTGGGTGAAAAGCGTAAGCAAATTTCCCTGACCAGCTCATCCATAGAGTGTTCCCATTGGAGTCTGGTTGGGGAAACCTGGGCGGGAAGTCTGGCCATTGCTTGTTTTCTCTTGTAGCGAACAAATCTAGCATGCAGTAACCCCACAG
Source organism: Ambystoma mexicanum (assembly GCF_040938575.1). Classification (NCBI taxonomy): domain Eukaryota; kingdom Metazoa; phylum Chordata; class Amphibia; order Caudata; family Ambystomatidae; genus Ambystoma; species Ambystoma mexicanum. The sequence goes on along the minus strand of NC_090923.1, from coordinate 1,294,771,768 downwards.
AGAGAAGATGTGGTCTACGACCTCTGTGTCTAGTTGCCACTCGTGTTCCTCTGGTAGGAATGTGTTGGGAGGATAAGAACATCTTCCGTCTGAGTGCCCATTTCCACATTTTTTGTGCTAGATTGGACAGATGTGGGTAATGTGTGTCCCCCCTGTTTGTTGATGTAAAACACCGCTGTAGTGCTGTCGGTGAGGATCTGTACAGACTGATTTGTTAGCTGTTCTTCGAATGCTTGACGAGATTTGAATACTGCCAGAAGTTCCAGCAGATTGATGTGGTGCTGCGCCGTGGCGCGAGTCCAAAGACCATGTGCTGTGTGATGAAGGTAATGAGCCCCCTACTTCAAGAGTGACAGCCGGATCGTGGAAGGGTTTCCCCATCAACAAATTCTCCCTTGTCCAGCAGCGAAGGTTTTGTACTAGTATTGGCGAAACAACCACTAGAAAGTCCCAATGACCGCTTGCCTGAGACCACTGTTTCGCCAACCACTCCTGCATAGGGCACATGCGCAGACGTGCGTGTGGTACCAGGTAAATGCAAGATGCATAGCTTTGCATACGCTTATCTGGTGGCCGACTTGATAATGAGGTATAATAAGGTATTTGCAGTAACATGTTTTGGACTCTTTCCTTTGAGGGAAAGACCAACCCTTCTTCCGTGTTTATGACAGCTCCTAGGTACTGTTTGGTTGTGCTTGGCACAATGCTTGATTTTTTCTCGTTTATTGAGAAGCCCAATTGGAAGAGAAGGTTGATAGTTCTTTGAGTGTTTTCCCTGCAAATTTAGGGTGACTAGCCTGTAATCAGCCAGTCGTTCAGGTAAGGGTACATTGGGATTGCCTCCCTGCGCAGATGCTCTGCGCTGCCACCACCGCCAGTACCTTTGTGACCCTTGGAGCAGATGCTATTCCGAATGGCAGCACTTTGAATTGGTAGTGCTGGTTTGCTATCTTGAAAAGCAAGAATCTTTTGTGCGCCGGGAACATTGAACTATGAAAATAAGCATCTTTCATATCCAATGTTGCCATGTAGTCCACCTGCTTTAGCAGGGGGATTACTTCTTGTAGCGTTGTCATGCAGAACATTTGTGGGTCGACATAGGTGTTTGCAGGGCGTAGGTCTAATACTGGGCGCATTGTTAGATATTTTCTTGGCACAAGGAAGTATGTTGAATAAATACTCTTGTTTACCTGGTTCGCCGGGACGATTTCTATGGCGTCCTTGAGAAGCAGCGCTTCGGTCTCCTCGAGAAGGACACAGTCGTTCTTCGAGTGTGTCTTTTGAAGCAGGGGATGGTTCTGGGGTCGCTGAAGCAGCTCCACGCAATAACCACCCACCACAGTTGATAGCACCCACTTGTCCGAGGTGATCCCCTCCCAGGCGTGGGTGAAGTGTGTAATACGCCCTCCTACTGGAGAGGCATGCAAGGGCACCTGAAGCAGGTGGTCATTGCTTGGGAGGTGTAGCTCCACCTCTAGAAGTGGAGGGACTTTCCCCGGCCACAAGATCGACGCTAACCCCTCTGAAAACTCTGAGGCTTGACCTTGTTTGTTTCCCCAGGATGAGCCCTGACTTTGTCCGTAACCTGATGCCTGAAATGAATGAAAATTGCTACTGCCTCTTTGGTCTGGTAACATATTCGTTAGCTGGCCCAGTGATTTTAAAGTGTTGTATTACTCCTCTACGGCTTTCCCAAATAGGACGTTGGGTTTCACCGGCATATTAAGGAGTGTTGCCCGGGTTTCCTGCTGGAAACCAGACTGGTGAAGCTATGCGTGGTGCTTAATTATGGTACACTCAGCGATAATCCTGCCTGCATTGTCTGTGGCATCTAAATTGTTCTTTAAAACGCAGCTGTATATCGCTTTGCCATCTGCTGCTCCTAGGGCCAGTTGCTACTTGTTGTAACTTGCCAGTAGTGTTTTATTCGCAAACCTTGTCTGAAAGGCTGCTAAAGTGGCCACTTTCCAGAGTGTGCAGCTTTTTGCTCTCTTTATCTGGGACCGCCTCCAAAGAGGCTAAAGGTGTTCCAGCCCTCTTTCTAGTTGTGGTTACCACAAGAGAGTCCGGTTTTAGCTGTCCCCTGATGTAAAGAGGGTCTGTGGGAGCAGGGCGGAAGAGCTTTTCGATATGTGGATTGACTGCCCGCATCTGGTTTGGGGTTTCCAGAGAAGGTTGTATCCGCCTTTGGATAGATTGCAGGATGGGAATAAATTGGGTGATGGCTTTCCTGTCTAACAGTATATCCTCCACAAAGTCCTTATCCAGCTGAGTCTCTTGGGTCTGTATCTGAAAGTGCTCAGCTGCCCTAATGAGCATATCGTTCTGCAGTGGCTGATTGTCCACTGGTGAATCTGCCACTGGAGGGTCTAGGTTGACCGGAGAGAGTATGTTATACACATCATCCTCATCGTCATCATAGTACTGTTCTCCGCCCTCCTGTATTGTGTCATTGTCTTCAGTGCCTGTATTTTGGTCAAAAAGATTAATGAGGACTGGGTCCTGCTGAGGTGAGATAGGCAGGGTATCAGGACATGACCTCTTAGGCGGGGGCTGAGAGGAAGAGACGGCAATAGTGGGTGGCGTGGACTGTAAGCTTTGGACTGCTTCTGGGTTCTTCTCAAAGAAGTCTGCCATAAACAACATCCTCCTCATGACTCTATCAATGTCCTTGCATGTCCATTGAGTTGAGCTTGGTCTTGACCTTGGATCTTGGGGAGATGCTGGACGCTGAGGTGTAGGCTGGCCCTTGTTCTTTAAGACTGCGCCAAGGAGACCCCTCCCCCAACCCCCCTGGGAACCAGAATCGTTTTCCCTGTGTGGTGTAGAAGAATTCTCCCTATAAAAGGTGATGGGTCTTAGAAGAATGTTTCTTGGTATCTTTCGCCTTAAGGAGGCTTCCAGGGACATGTTTTTTCACCAAGTGGGCTAATCACAAACTTTTGGTGCCCTTAGCCGTTTTCGTCGAGGAGTGTCGAATTTCGGCAGTGGAGTGGACCGAAGTCTCGTCTTCCGACATCCGACGTTTGGCAGTGGGTTTAGACACAGCGTCTGTACTGTCTTTCGACTTTCGGGGCACGTCGTGTGGCGATCTGGACCTCGAGTGCCCAGAGGACAGGGATTGTGTGGACCTCCCCCTTGATGCCGTGTGTGGGCGTTTGGTCGACGTTTGCGTCGATTCTTGGCTATCTGCTTAGTGCTGGGAGCGTGATGGGCTCAGCGCTTACTCTTTCGGTCCTTGAGCGTTCTATGCTTGAAGAGCGTTCAAGCTCGACAATGCCCTCATTGTGATACCGTGGTAGGCTAAGATTGCACACAAAGTGCTTGTCTATCAAGGGGAATTTTTTATTACAACTAGGGCAGAATTTGAATGGGGTTCTATCCATAGTTAAACGAAATGGCAGCCAGCCGAGAAAAGTGAGTGTAAAGGGAAAAATACATTCTCCAATGTCCACCCCCCCACTCTCCCTACTGTTTGGTCCGAGGCCCGGTGTGACCTTCCAAGACCGAAAGGGTCAGTTAAATCAAGGACTTTGATCGACGATCGTCCTTTCCACCGCATCAAAGATGTTGTAGTGGAGAAAGGATAGAAAGAGTAACCAACTCTAATTTAACAATAATAAATGGCGTTAGCCGAAAGGAACTCTGCGATTAAGCGTCCATCACGATGGCGGAAAAAAACTATCTGAGGGAGCTCGACACGCGAAGGTCCATGGGTACAGAGGACGTCACACTAGGGATATTATTACTGGCATGCCGTGTCGACGTCCCTTTTCAAATTGTGAAAACAACAACTGTAATACTCCGCAGCTTCCACTAGATGTCGGCCTATGCATAGCATGTGATCTAAGCAGATTCCAAAAGCCTCAGAAGAACAAGTTACTTATCAACTGTAACGTTCTTTCGACTTGATGTTCCTCCCACGTGTTCCTTATCTTTGATAAATCCATTTCCAGCTTGCTGGCCTCAGAATTTTTTTTTCAGTAGAGGCCGATGCGCGTCGATGTCCCTCGAGCCGGTGTCCCTCAAAGGCCTCCGTATCGGTGCTGACGTCACCATAGGTATAAATAGTCTCACGCAGCGTCCGTTGCTCAGTTCCGTTTTGAGGTGCTGTGTTTGTCCAGGATGAGATGGCTAGTCCCCTTGAAGGAGCGTAGGTTGCAATTACAAGGGAAGTTTTACTGTGGCGAAGGATGGGAGAGGCGATAAGAGATACGTGGGAGGAACATCCAGTCGAAAGAACGTTACAGTTGGTAAGTAACTTGTTCTTCGAATAGATTGTGTCCTCCCATGTATTCCTGATCTTCATGAAAATTGGAGGTGGGAGTAAAATTAATATGGTCTAAGTGTGCACAGAGTGCAATACAGCTTTCCCAAATGTATTCTCCTGGCTAGTGGAAGAATCTAGACTGTAGAATTTGGTGAAGGTATGTGCAGACAAACATGTGGCAGCCGCACAGATGTCTTTTATTGGAACTCCTCTCTGGAGAGCTGACGAGGCTGTGATACCCCTGGTTGAATGAGCCCTGAGGTGTTGAGGAGGGTCTTTTCCTGCCAATTTATAGCACTCTAGGATAGTTAGAATTATTCTTCTTGAAATGGTCTGTTTGGTGATGGCTAGGCCTAGTTTATGTCCTGCGTACCCCACAAACAACTGGTCTGCTTGCCTAATTCTTGCAAGTCTGCTGATGTAAAAACTCAAAGCACGCTTTGGATCCAACCTGTGCAATCTCTCTTCTGCTTTCCCTGGATGAGGTACCATGTCCTCCTGGCCCAATCCGGGGGAATTAGAATCATGGATTTACGGAATCTTCTCAGCCTCCTTATTACGTGAGCAATGACGGAGACTGGAGGAAACGCGTACAGAAGTGGAAACTCCCAGTCCACCACAAACACATCTCCTAGAGCTCCTCTCGGGGGAAATTCCCTTGACAGTATCATTCACATTTCTTGTTGACACTCATTGCGAACAGATCCACCTGAGGGGTTCCCCAAAGGGTGAAGATCTCTTGAAGGACTTGCTGAGCTAGTTCCCACTTGTGGGAGACTGAGGTCTGCCTGCTCAGAGCATCCGCCGCCGTGTTCTTCTCTACGGCTAGGTGAACCGCCGATGGAGAGATTACTTCCTGTATTGCCCAGAACCAGAGCTGCATTGCCTCTCTGCACAGTGGCATCATCTTTTGTTGAGGCAGTGCATGGTCACTGTGTTGTCTGTCATTATCAGAATTTTTGTTCCCCTGTACTGATGGCAGAAAAGCTTCAGTGCTAGTCTGATTGCTCTTAGCTCTAACAGGTTGATGTGTAGTCTGGAATCCAATGGACACCAACAACTGCTGATGGTTAAGTCGTTGGTATGGGCTCCCCATTCCGTGAGTGAGGCATCCGTCACTACTGTTATCTCTGGCCATGGTTGCCAAAATAGTTCTCCTTTCAAGATGTTCTCCAGACAGGCCCACCACTGGAGGTCTCGCGCTACTCTGTTCGGGATTTGTAGGAGATCTGACATCTTCCCTGAGAATTGCGACCATTGGTTCCTTACAGCCAACTGGAGAGATCTCACTCTCAGGCGAGCCTCTGGCACTAGAATAATGCAGGATGCCATGAGGCCGAGCAACATCAAAAAGTCGAAGGCTGGCAGACGCGGGGCATTTTGAAATCTGGTCCCCATCTGAAGAATATCTTGAGCCCTCACCTCTGGTGGCGAGGCTTTTCCCAGGGATGGGTCCAGGACTGCTCCAATGAACTGGAGTTTCTGTGATGGTATCATATGTGACTTCTTTAAGTTGAGGGAGAAGCCCAGTTTGTGGAGGAAGTGGTGAACATAATCAAGATGAATCTGAGCTTGTTCCGGGGACACTGCTCTGATCAACCAGTCGTCCAGGTAGGGGTAGACATGAATCCCTCCCCTCCTTAGACTTGCTGCCACAACCGCCATTAGCTTGCTGAAGACCCTCGGGCGGATGTCAGCCCAAATGGCAGAACTCGAAATTGATAGTAGGAACTGCCAATGGTGAACCTCAGGTACTTTGTGCTTGAGATGGATAGGCACATAAAAGTAAGCATCATGAAGGTCCAGAGATACCAACCGATCCTGAAACTGGAGGGCCTGAAGCATCTGAGAAAGGGTTGCCATCTTGAACTTGTCCTTCCTGAGGAATTTGTTCAATTCCCGTAGGTCCAAGATGGGTCTCATTCCTCTGTCCTTTTTCGGTATTAGGAAGTATGGGGAGTACCAACCCTTGTTCCTCTCTGTTACAGGTACTGGTTCTATAGCACCTTTCTCTAGCAGTTCTAAAATCTCCTGAATAAGGAGCGGATCTGGAAACATCAAAGAGTTGTTCCCCGGTCGATGACTCTGAGGAGAGTGTAGGAAAGGCAGGCAGTAACCTTGGGCAATTGTCTCCAATGCCCAAGCATCTGAAGTAATAGCCTGCCATTCTGTCAGATGTTGAGTTAACCTGCCTCCTACTGGTGTTTTGTGTGGTGAGAACTCAGAGGGGTTTTAGAGCGGCTGACGTAGATGCTGAAGGCAAGGCAGCACCTGCCGATGCAGACTTGGTACCTTTTCCCCGTCCACTACGGGTGAATAGTCTCTGGCTCCTTTGAGCTGGATACCCTCTGCCTTTTCCGAATGCGGAGTAAAAACGAAAGGGCGTTCCCCTCCAGGACGTACCTGTGGGGCGGCTTGGAGTTTGACGAATTGCATCTCCAAGGGATTTGGCCGCCACTTTGGAGGTTTGCAATTTCTCCAAACTGTCATCAGCTTTTTTGCCAAATAGAGAGGTGCCATCAAAGGGCTTGTTTCGAAGTCTGTCTTGCACATCAGGAGCAAAACCAGATCTCCGCAACCACGCAAACCTGTGGATTGTGGTACTGGCCGCCATGGCTCTGCTGATGCTGTCAGCAGAGTCGAGAACGGTTTGGAGGGACTCGCACATCGCATCCTTCCCGTCCTTGATATTCAAGAATGCGTCTCGTTCCTCCCCTACTGGGAGACGGTCAGCCGCCGTTGAAGCACACTCCCAAAGGGTTTGGCTGAATCCCGCCAGCGTGCAAGTGGCGTTAGCTGACTTAAGAGCCATGCTGCATGCCGACAGGAACTTTATGGCCATGGTGTCCAATTTCTTGACGTATCGATCCTGCCGATTGTCTGCCTGATGAAGTCGCAGCCTGTACTACTAAACTCTCTGGGGTCGGATGCTGTCATGATGCCTACCCCCGGGCATCAGGACCAAGGCCCTCAGCTCCGGGAGCAGGCATCCAGACATTTGTTTAAACCTCAGCAGCCCTGGCTAGGGGCTGTCTGGGTTCAGTCCTGGCGCCTCAGGCGCCAGGCTCATCATAGAAATCAGTCCTGGCGCCATAGGCGCCAGGCTCATAGACTTTACTTACCTGATGCAGACCATGCTGCAAAAGAGTCCAAGCCTACATGATGCCTGGATGGGACTATTTTGTTACAGGGACTATTTTTTACTCGGGCGTGGCTCTAGGGAACTTCTTATCTGGAACTACTTTGGAGGCTATTTAAACCACACCCGAACAGCAGCACATGCTTCGCGTTTTTCTGCATCCAGCAGCGTGACGCTCACCGTGCCTGCAGCCAGTCCAGTCTCCTGCCACGCCCGTGTGCCTGCAGCCAGCATCCAGTCTTCTGCCATGCCCGCCTCGAATCCGGAGCTCCTAGAATAAAGAAGAAGAAAAGGACAAGGTTAGAAAACAAACTTATTTCAAATTCCTCACCTAATTCCGGAACCATTTCATCTCCGGACCTGGAAAGTACATCAGTCCTGCATGTGTCGCTTCGCCAGTTCCAGCACGGCGCCATACTCGCCAGTTCTCACAGCATCTTTCGATCTGGCACTGTCTCCATCATTTCTTCGACGTAATCCGGCACCTAGGGGACACAAGAAAAAACAAGGTGAGCCAAGGGAATCAACAAATACAACCTCTTACCACCGGCGGTATTATTCCATAACTCTCCACATTTTCATATGCCGCATCTGTAAAGAGGGAGAAAAACAACATGTTAACGCATCCAATAGTTACCGGACAGCGTTGGGTAACACAGACTCTTACCTGAACGCCAGCAGCAGCTACGAAACCTTCTCGCAAACTCAGTTGCAACTTAAGGAAGGAAGGGGACAAGAGTGAACATCGGGCACATTGAACTCTTTGAACTTGATACTTACCAATCCCGCCAGGGACTTCAGAGTCAATACTTACTGGAACTCTCCCAACGCCTTCAAACCAGTGAAGTAACTGGTATCTATGCGCCCCTGAAAGACATGCAGGATGGAGAGCCTATCTTTTACGGACATAAGGTGAGGTTACTAAGGGGATATCGGAGGTGATTAGTGGGGGAGAGCGAGAACAGTTGGGAGGCTATCACTAAAACCCACAGGTGGTTAATCCCTGTCTCCACTTCCAGGAAAATAGTTCTTCGGGTCCAGCAGACAAGACTAGGCGGGCCAGTCCAGACAGTCATCTCTGCACTACGCATCACGTTGAAGGAGACCGCAGCTCTCCGGGTCCGATCGACACCCCTGTGGGGTCCAGGTGAGCGTAACAGATGCTTTGATAAGTATGCAGGAATTACTTCCAGAGTCTCCCAGTTTGCAGTCACTTTTTTCTGTAATGCTGCATGGAAAGGAACAATAGGGTCTTCCTGAGGTCCCTTATTTAAGATGTCTGTTAAGTCATCCTGGTGAAAAGTGGGTGTAGGTGTTCACCACCCCATGAACTCCATTCTACCCATAAGTGATCTATAAGATACCTCTGCATGGTCACCAGGCTCTGGTTTGCTGAAATCTACCTCTGGAAAGGTATCTATGCCACTGGCCTCCTGTAAAGATTCTTGTAGCTCTCGCAGTCGGACCTTTTCTGATAGCAGCTCTTCTGGTAGAGCAGGTCTTGTGGATTGTAAACCAAAAGGTCAGTCAGAATTAGAGTCTTCCCCTTCCTCATAAATAGACGATAGAGCGTGGGAGAGGTGTGAAACCCATTTCAAGTGATGAAGGGGCCATACAGGTCATCACTGCTTGGTAAAGAGTCACATTTGTCGATGTAGACATCATGGGTCTCGACATAATCGCAAAGGGCGTCAACATACTCGAGAATGGTCTCGATGTTGTCGAGGGAATTGGTATTTTACTCGATTGAGTCGATGCCATCTTCGAAGGACCCTTCAATGACTCGGGTGCAGGTGGCGCAGACGGGGCATGAGGTTTCAATGACTGCTCTTTCATCGAAGTCGACGACGGCGTCGATGATGCAGTCTTGGGTTTTGAAGGTGTAATCGACGTCTTATGCGTCAAAGAGGCCTTGTCTCTACTCGAGGGTTTGTGACGCTCTCGAGGATTTTGCATTGCCGAGGTGGACTCAGTGTGTTTATTTTTAATCGGGTTTTTCACCCGGGGTATCACCTTTAGGCGTATCCGATGGGGCCGTGTTCTCGAAGACCCTTAACATTTTCAAGCGAAATTTTTCCCACTTAGCCGGAGAGCTATGTTTCGTGGGGCAGGTGACTCCTTCTGGCGAATTGGAGGATGAAGAGGAGGGCGATCTTTGGCGCCTCTTCCTTCTGGGTCTTGATTTAGATGAGTGGTGAGAACCACTAAGAGATCTCGAGCGGGAATGTTTTCTCCTTCGACAATGTCACAAACCGTCGAAGCTGGCGGTTGTGGCCCCGTTGGCGTATGAGCCACCATTGAGTATGCCGCCACGTTCCCATGCACCGTATTGTGACGGTCTAGCCTTTCGGGTTACGCCGTCGCAAGCCTTTTTCCTTACGTTCAACCCGGAAGCCGACGCGTTGCAACCCTTCGCGTTCAGGCTTTCGGGTTAACACACTGTTTTTTCTTCTTGCTCTTGCTTGTTTTTTCCTTCCTGTTTTCGCCTTGCTTCTGTTCTGTCCCAGTGCTCCCCTCTCTCCTACTGCCTTCCCCCCCCTTTTTTCTCTGTATTTGCTTACCTGTATGCCTCCTACTTACCTCCCACCGCCTTGTGCATGTTTGCTGGAACGACCAGGGGTCTCCTACATCGGAACGCACGAATTCCTCCGGATCTCCTCTACAATTCACCAAGACAGGGGTTTTTTATGCCGTAAGGCTTTTTCCCCGGACCGGTCTGCTGCGAAAGGAGTGCCCCTCCTGGACCTCCTTTCAAAGGGTCAGGGTGGCTTCCTCTCGCGGCCGACCTTATCTGCACAGCAAAGAAAAAACTTTGTGGCGAAAGAGGTTCGGAGCAAAACCAGAATCTGAATCAGGTGAGGAGGAGGAGTGGGAGCAGGGTGACCAGGAATTGGAGCCATCACAAACCGGGCATGATAGTTTGCAACGCCAAAGTGTAGCAATGGCCACCCCCGAACAGATCCAAGAACTCATTACTGCAGTTCAGGCTATGAACGTAGAACTACAGAATGTTAAAACTGACAACACCGCTCTAAGACAGATGATCGCTACCCGAGAGACTCGTGAGATCGACTTATCTCCTATGACCTTGTCTTCAGGCAAATTTGACAGGAGCCCCAAGAAGTTGAAAGAATTTATGGAAGCATGCTCCATTTATTTCGCATTTCGCCCCCAGACCTTTTCTTCTGATCATACCAAGGTCGGATTTATGGTATCCAACATGACTGGAAATGCCCTAGCCTGGACAACACCGCAAGTCCTAAACAATGATCCCATCACCCACGATTATGGAGCTTTCTTGAACCGGCTTAGGCAAACCTTTGAGCAGACCGAAATCACGCTGTAGCAGCCGAAGAACTCCTAGATGTTCAGCAAGGCTCTAGTGATTTACTCATGTACATTTCAACTTTCAAGAGACTTGCCACCGAAGCAGGTTGGCCAGAACGGGCTCAATATACCATATTTCGTCGTGGTCTCAAGGAGGAGATCAAGGACGAACTAGCCCGCATAGCCCGGCCTACCACCCTATCGGATTTGATGTCTCGTGTGCTCCAGATTGATTACCGGCTGAATGAACGAAGGGTAGAACGAAGGAAGCATAAGCCCCCCGGGCCCCACACTCCTGGTGCCTCCTCCCTGCCTACGTTGCCATCCCGAAGTAAAATGGAAGAACCAATGCAGATAGGGGCGGCTCGAGCGCCCTTAACTTCAGATGAGAGAAGAAGACGGAGAGAGTTGGGCCTCTGTATGTATTGTGGGTCAAATTCTCACCTGCTTCGTAGCTGTCCGGATGTACCCCCTAGGAGAGCGGGAAACGATCTACCTCGGAACTAATGGGGACGAGTCTCCGAGGTCTAACTCCAAGTCCCTATGTCACGGTAACCATATCCTCGCCCACTGACACCATGGACTCGCGTCTCATGGTGGTGGCCATCCGACTGGAAACTCCAACCTCAGTACTCCATACCATGGCCCTTTTGGATAGCGGTGCCGCGGGAATTTTTATGGACACCCAGTGGGCACACCAACAAGGGCTCACCCTGCTGAAGCGGGAAGACATCCAAAAAGTGGAAAGTGTAGACGGATCACCCTTGTCTTCAGGTCCCAAAACCCACTCTACTGAACTTCTCAAGGTACTTATACTTCAACATATGGAACAATTACAGTTTGATCTTATCCGGGCCGCCCATTTCCCCATCATCCTGGGTATCCCCTGGTTTAGGAAACACAATCCAGCCATCGATTGGACCCGGAACACTATGGCCTTTGAGTCTGAATACTGTAGACAAAGTTGTTTGTCGCGGATACCTAAAGAGACTGTGCAGATCCTGACTCCCGAACGCAAAGAAGTATGTGACATTTGTAGTATACCCCCTGATTTGGCTGACTTCCGGGGAGTCTTTAGTGATAATCCAATTTTGGAATTACCCCCTCATCGTCCGGAGGATTGTGCCATAGAGTTGGTACCAGATGCCTTAGTGCCTTTCGGGCGCATGTTTTCATTATCCATCACAGAAAAGAAGGTCCTACGCACCTACCTGGATTTCCATCTAACCAATGGGCTCATCCAGCCTTCAAGATCCCCAGCTGGAGCCCCTCTTTTTTTCATACCGAAACGTGACTCATCTGAGCTACGGCCTTGTATAGATTATAGGGGCCTTAATAGGGTCACCGTTCGTGATCGCTATCCTATGCCCTTGATCTCTGACATTTTGGAGGCCGTTCAAGGAGCTACCATCTTTTCGAAATTAGATCTACGGAGTGCCTATCATCTTCTACGCATAAGAGCAGGGGATGAATGGAAAACCGCATTCAGAACTCCCTTTGGTTTGTTTGAGTACAAAGTCATGCCCTTCGGGTTAGTCAATGCCCCGGCAATTTTTCAACGGTTTATGGACCGCCTGTTTTCTGATCTGTTGTATGTGAACACTATTGTCTACCTCGATGACATCTTGGTATTTTCATCTTCTCCCCAAGAACATGCCCAGCATCTGAAGATTGTTCTCCTTAGTCTTCAATCTCAACACCTCCTGGTCAAACCTGAGAAGTGTGTATTTAAGGCCTCCTCTGTTCCTTACTTAGGTTACATCCTCTCCCAAGAAGGCATATCGATGGATCCCAGGAAGGTGACGGCCATCTTGGAATGGCCCGCTCCATCCTCCCAGAAGGATGTACAAAGGTTTTTGGGTCTGGCTAATTTTTACAGGAAATTCATCAGACAATTTTCCCGAATTGTTCTACCTATCACAGCTTTACTCAAGAAAGAGGCCAGAAACGTTGTCTGGACTGACCAAGCCAACGAAGCTTTCCAGAGTTTAAAGAAGATGTTCTGTACTGCTCCTGTCCTGCATCAGCCAGACCAGACCCAACCTTTTATAATTGAAGCTGATGCCTCTGCAAGTGCTTTGGGAGCCATACTCTTACAATCTAAGGACGGAGAAGAACACCCTGTGGCCTCTCTCTCCAAGACCCTGTCAGCAAGCCAAAGAAATTACTCAGTAATTGAAAAGGAATTGTTGGCTCTTAAGACAGCATGTGAAGAATGGAGACATCTGTTACAAGGAAGTGCCCATTCGGTTATACTGCGCACTGACCATAAGAACTTGCAGGTGCTCAGGAACATGGAATGTGTCAATTCCAGACAGGCACGCTGGGCCCATTTTTTTCAGCCAATATGATTTCTCTATCACGTACATTCCTGGCACCCAAAACAGTCTAGCAGATGCTTTGTCCAGGCGAGACTTACATGCCGCTCAGTTGGCTCCGCCATTAGAGTACATGTTTCCCTGTAACCGGGTGGTGGGGGTTATTGCCTCCTTCCTCCAGGATGTCAGATCTGTTACCACCCCGGAGCTGGAGAATAGGGTGCCCTTCAAACTGCAGAGACTGGTTAGATGGTCTGAGGGTCTTTTATTCGTTGACCGGAGGCTATGCATCCCTTCCAAGCCTTTACAACAAAGGATCCTGAAATGGGGTCATGACCACGTTACTTCTGGGCATAGAGGCATACGAGGTACTTTTGACTTGATATCCCGTTCTTTCTTCTGGCCCTCTCTCACTCAAGACGTTAAGAGGTATTGCCGCACCTGTCAGGTTTGTACCAAGAGTAAAAATCCCACTCATAAACCTTACGGCTTGCTTGTGCAATCAGAGGCACCTGTTCGTCCCTGGTCTCAGATTTCAACAGACTTTATAGTCGACTTACCTCCGTCCCAAGGGTTCTCTTGTTTGATGGTTACGGTGGATTCTTTCTCGAAACTGGCTCACTTCACTCCGCTTCCAGGAGTCCCATCCGCATCGGAGATGGCAGAGGTATTTCTCAAGGAGATATTTAGGTTACACGGTCTGCCTGATAAAATAATATCCGATCGAGGTAGCCAGTTTACTTCCCGTTTCTGGGGGGCCTTATGTCAGCGGTTAGGTATCGAGCGGGCACTCTCCTCTGGTTTCCACCCTCAAACTAATGGCCAGACTGAAAGACTCAATGCCTCCCTTGAGCAGTATCTCAGGTGTTATACCAATAGCTTGCAGGATAACTGGGTTGCTTTATTATCGACAGCAGAATTCGCATATAACAATGCCATACATACTGCCACGGGCCTTAGCCCTTTTTTCTGCACTTACGGAATGCATCCTCGTGGCATTCTTCCTGTTTGTAATCCCCCTTCCAGATCCCTACCATAGAATCCACTTTGGCAGACATAGCCTTAGCCCACAAGGTTGCTCAGCAGAACTTACTTTTGTCTCGAAGGAGATACAAGGGACAGGCTGATCGATCTCGAACCCCCTGTCCCGATTGGAAGGAAGGGGATCGGGTATGGCTATCTACTAAGTTCCTACCTCGGTGGCTCCATCCATCCAAATTATCTCCTAGGTATTTGGGACCTTTCAAGATTTCTAGGAGGGTTAACCCCGTGTCATATAAATTGCTGCTTCCCAAGAGTATGCATCGCATACACCCGGTTTTTCATTCCTCCCTCCTTCGTCCGGTGGATCCGGACACCCCTTCTGTTAGTAAGAAAGGGATACCGGATTTTGTGCCATCCTCCCCAGAGGAGTATGAGGTATCAGCCATAGTAGATTCCAGATACAGAAGGGGCCGGCTGGAGTATTTAGTATCCTGGAAAGGTTATCCTCGTTCCGAGGATTCCTGGGAGCCTGTCTCCCATATTCATGCCCCTATTCTCACCCGACGCTTCCATAGACTCCATCCGGGTAAACCTGGTGGTATAGGTATGGGAGGGGGGTATACTGTCACAAACCGTGGAAGCTGGCGGTTGTGGCCCTGTTGGCGTATGAGCCGCCATTGAGTATGCCACCACGTTCCCATGCACTGTATTGTGACGGTCTAGCCTTTCGGGTTTCGCCGTCGCAAGCCTTTTTCCTTACGTTCAACCCGGAAGCCGACGCGTTGCAACCCTTCGCGTTTAGGCTTTCGGGTTAACACGCTGTTTTTTCCTCTTGCTCTTGTTTGTTTTTTCCTTCCTGTTTTCGCCTTGCTTCTGTTCTGTCCCAGTGCTCCCCTCTCTCCTACTGCCTCCCCCCCTTTTTTCTCCGTATTTGCTTACCTGTATGCCTCCTACTTACCTCCCACCGCCTTGTGCACCTTTGCTGGAACGACCAGGGGTCTCCTACATCGGAACGCACAAATTCCTCCGGATCTCCTCTACAATTCACCAAGACAGGGGTTTTTTATGCCGTAAGGCTTTTTCCCCGGACCGGTCTGCTGCGGAAGGAGTGCCCCTCCTGGACCTCCTTTCAAAGGGTCAGGGTGGCTTCCTCTCGCAGCCGACCTTATCTGCACAGCAAAGAAAAAACTTTGTGGCGAAAGAGGTTCAGAGCAAAACCGGAATCTGAATCAGGTGAGGAGGAGGAGTGGGAGCGGGGTGACCAGGAATTGGAGCCATCACAAACCGGGCATGATAGTAGGGGTGACCAGGAATTGGAGCCATCACAAACCAGGCCTGATAGACAAGGAGACAAATGTCTTGACTCGCCCGAGGACAATTTCGAAGGGGTAGAAGATTTAATGGTCTTTCCTTTTTCCAGCTTCCCCCTATGCTCCCTCAAGGCTATCACCATCACAGACATACATTCCTTCCATTCCGAGCACGGGTGCTCTGGGCACAGGCACCATAGGCAGACCCTGTGAGTATCGGTCAAAGACATTTTTACCACAATCCCGCCATTTTTAAAAACCGGATCGGGGCTTCGATGAAGCTGACGAAGATGCCATTGTAGATTGAAGATTTTCTTCACAGAAATTTGAAGTGAGCAAACTGAGCAACGGACGATGCGCGGGACTATTTATACCTATGGTGACGTTGGTGCCGATAGAGGCCTCGAGGGACGACGACTGTAGGGATGTCGACGTGCAGCGCCCTCTACTGAAAAAGAATTTCCAAGGCCAGCAAGCTGGAAATGGATTTATCAAAGATAAAGAATACGTGGGAGGAAACAATCCATTCAATAAATATATATATATATATATATATAAACAGTAATAAAGCCAATAACCAGTATGGTAGAGGAGTACAACCCTCAGGCTGCCCAGGAATGGTCAGATGACTAGGAGTTTTGCACAGAACAAGTTTTGACCCTAGTGGCCAGCTTCAAGCTAGTCCTGGAGTCATCAGTGGAGATCACAATTAAAAAGGCAGTAGCAGACATGTTTGCACCCATACAGCTGTGGCTGAATGACATGGAGGTGCACCTCAGGAGTGGCCCAGGCACATCCCAAGAGGGTGCTCAGAAAAGGAAGAGCGCTTTGACAGGGGGAAGTACACCGGCTCGTAAGAGGAAGGATACCTTTCTGACTCCCCAGAACCTTGCAGAGCCTGCCGCATGAGCCATCTCTGATGCCTTCTCAAGGCTTAAGAAAGCCTTTCTTGAAAGGAAGGAGACCTCTTCTGCCATTAGACCATCTGAACCAGAGGAAGATAAACAGAGTGACAGACCCTACAGCCAGGAGGAGCAACAACAGGGCACAGATGACAACCATTCCCCTCATACATGTGAGGATGAGGAGGACCACGAGGATGGTCTGCGGCCCAGCGCATCAGGGAATGAAGCTGGCCCCATTCTCAAGCTGGCTCCGAAGGAGCAGATTGGTGTAGAACCCGTGTTCGTCCCAGAGGACTTGAAACATCCAAGATCATCGGACTGGGCTCTGTCCCCCGAGTGGCGTACTACATCAAAACCAGGCACCGATGGCCTTTAGATAAGGAAGTCCGTCGAGACTCAGGGCAGAATGCCCCCGCCCAGTCATTCATAGAAAGGTGGCGCTCACCCTGGCGCTGGACGCCAAAATGATAATTTTCCTCTGCAAAAATTGCAAAGACCCTAAAAAGGGGATTGACAAGAGCCTGGAAATTCTGCCAGGACAAAGTTCTGGACATTACTGGTCCACTTGCAAACATCCTTGACTTATCTGAAGAGGCCTTGGAGACGGGGAAGGCAGTAGAGCCAGTAACCCTTTCGGGATGGGCCGACAAGCCCTTTGCCTTGTTGGCAATGCAAATTGTGCCATATCGGCGGAGAGAAGGAAGGGCATATTTATGAAGATTGACCCTAAACTGGGGGAGATGGCTACTACTGATCCTTTTGTCAAATAAATGGCTACGATTGTTGGCACCTTCAACGCCTTAGACAAAGCACAAGCCTCAATAAAGAGGCTCGATGCACGAGACACCCATTCCTTCTGGCAGGACAGGTCCAACACCTTCTTCCCCTCCAGAGGAAGAGGCAGGGGCTGTGGCTGGAGAAGAGCAGCAAGAAGACCGGCACCACAATCTTCAGGTGGGTCTCAGCTGCGCAGCTCTGGCACCGCAAGTGCCGATAGGCGGCAGGAAAGCGCGACTCGGGAGATGCTTGGGTCAGGGACACTGCAAGGGGTTTTCACATCGACTTCTTCTCAGAATCCACCCAATCAAGCCGCCCCCTCCCCATAGCAATATCAAGAGCAGACACCTCAGCGCTAGACAAGGAATTGTGCAGCCTGCAGATAAAGGGCGCAATCCGCCCATGCAGAGATCATGGTGGATTCTTCAGCCCCTTTTTCCTGGTAAGAAGAAAGGAAAAGGTCCGCCCCGTGATACATCTCAAAGCTCTAAACGGTTTCATTCTCTACCGTCACTTCAAGATGGAGGGATTCACATGCTGAGGGACATCCTCAGGCCCGGCGACTGGCTGGTCCGATTAGACCTCAAGGACGTCTATCTAACAGTGCCAGTTTGTCCTCAGTACCTGAGGTACTTGAGGTTCACCTGGAAGGGTCTTCACTGGGAATGCACGAGCATGCCCATAAGGCTCTCTTCGGGAACCCTGACCTTTCACCAACCTCATGCGGCTGGTGGTCGCGTTCCTAAGGGAGAAAGGCATAAGGCTCAATGTATACCTGGATGAAATTATGATAATGTCACAGAGCGAAGCCCGAGCCAGAGAACAGGCAGCCATAGATCTTTTTCACGGCCTGGGATTTCTCATCAATCCCCTCAAGACGACTAGAGTTCCTGGGTTTCGTCATGAACACCCAAGACTGCCAGCTCTGGCTACCGTCCTGCAAAGTGCACACCACGCGCCACGAGATACGCAGGCTCTTGCAAAAGGAGACCATCTCTCTGTGAGAGTTGGCAAGAGCGATTGGCCTGTTATCTTCACTTCAGGCCATATTCCTAGAGCCACTACATTATCGTGACCTGTAGAGACCAGAAGGGCAGCATCTGCGATGCAGTCTCTCCAACTTGCAGGGGCTAGCCCCATCGCCCGAGGTGAGAACCAAGCTGCACTGGTGGTTGACACACATGGAGGCCTGGAACGGCAGTGAGACCTTCGGATCAGCACCTGACCTAGTCATAGAGGGACGCAAGCTGCACAGGCTGGGGAGTGAGGTGCGGTACGGTTGCCACAGAGGTAGGGGGGAGTGGTCCCCTCAGGAACTGGAGATGCATATCAACTGCTTGGAGTTCCTTGAGGGTTCCTTCCCAGTATGTTCTTTTGCCAGAGACAAAGTAAACTGCTGTATACTACTCAAGAT
Source organism: Ambystoma mexicanum (assembly GCF_040938575.1). Taxonomy (NCBI): domain Eukaryota; kingdom Metazoa; phylum Chordata; class Amphibia; order Caudata; family Ambystomatidae; genus Ambystoma; species Ambystoma mexicanum. Next base: position 1,294,753,324 of record NC_090923.1, on the reverse strand, counting down.
GGACAACATATCTGCAGTAAGATACATCAATCATCTGGGTGGCACCAGGTCGAGGCCTCTGGCAGAATTAGCCAATGATTTTTGGCACTTATGTCTGCAACATCAGATCAGTGACAACGGAATACCTCCTGGGGCTGAGGAATGAAGTGGCAGAGTGGCATTTGTGCCACCTGTCCGATTACAGCAATTGCAAACTCTGTAGACAGGTCTTCCTTCCCCTGCAGCGAAGGTGGGGCCCCTCTAACCAAGGACCTCTTTGCCTCCCGGCTCAATGCCCATCTGCTAGTATTCTTCAGCTGGAGGCCGGACCCAGCAGCGGCAGCTGCAAAAGCCTTCCTACAGATGTGGAGCGAAGGGACCGCTTATGCTTTTCCTCCCTTCGCGATGATAGCAGGAGCAGGCAGAACTAGCACTCGTAGCACCACTTCGGACCTCTCAGTCCTGGTATCCAGTTCTTCTGGAACTTTCTTTGGATTTTCCAATCCTACTACCCCAGTCTCGGGGTCTGCTACCGGGTCTGAGCAGGGGGCACCGTCCAGTCCTCCAATGCGGGTCCTTGACCCTGGAGGCGTGGAGGATTTCAGGGCGAGACGAAGAGTTCCTGGCATTTCTTGCAAGGCTGTCAGTCTCATTGAGGAGAGCTGGGCTCCCGCAACATCCAAGAGATACGTAAACTGTTGGGGGGTAGGGGCACGCTGGTGCTGTGCTTGGAACAGAGTCTCCATCCGGTTTCAGCCCTTATAGCAGAGATTTTGAACTTCCTCGCCGATGTGCCAAGCGGGGCTTAGCCTACAGGATGGTGAACGCCTACAGCTCAGAGATCTCAGCCGATCACGAGCTACTGGAAGTCTATCCGGTCGGCGAGCATCACTTGGTGTGCAGGATGCTTAAAGGTGTGCGGTTGACAGTGCCACCACCGGCCAGTTACAACAGGCTCTGGGACGTGAATACCATCCTCAAACGTTTCCTCACCTAGCCGCCCAATGAGGAATTATCCCACAATGCTCTCTCTGGCATGCTCACAGTTCTGCTGTGCTTAGTGTCTTGTAGGAGAATCCCTGACGTCAGAGTCCTGGACGTAGCAGGCAGGGTATACTCCCCAGATGGAGTTGTTTTTCATGTGTCCAGGAGAAGTCTTAGTTACTTACCTGTAACTGTATTTCTCCAGCATTGGTATCTTTCATAGATTCAGATGCTTGAATATTCCCCGTCGTCAGACTGGGAATCCTCGGTGATAAATTAAATAATATATATATTTTTTTAAATATATATATATATATATATATATATATATATATATACACACTGCCACCTAGCAGTGCATGTACATAGCCCATTATAGCTTATGAGCCACTTCATTGTGTAGTCCCTCCACCTCACTTTGGTCCTTTATGGCCCCAGCCAATGAGGTGGCAGGGCTTAAGCTCCGCCCCCGGCAGCCATCTTCAGATTTTGAACCGTAGAGATTACAGTATGATGGATGCCGAGCATAGGAGCAGCCTCTCAGGGGAGGCGGGCGGGCGCATGTGAATCTATGAAAGATACCAATGCTGGAGAAATACAGTTACAGGTAAGTAACTAAGACTTCTCCAGCATTGGATCTTTCATAGATTCAGATGCTTGAATAGAATACCAAGCAGTTAAAACATGCCACCATAATAAACAGATATGCATAATTACAGAAAAACATATTTCTGATCAAACCTTTACCATGCAGCAACACAACGGTTACATACTTCGGGAAAGGTGGGAAAGGAGGCTGGTCCTACCTTACACAAAGAGATGGCGGAGCACTGCCTGTCCAACTGCAGTTTCTTTGTTGCTATCTTCAGTCAGGCAGTAGTGTTTCGCGAAAGTATGGAGAGTGCTCCATGTGGCAGCTCTGCATATGTCTTTCAAGGCCACCCCTGCGTGGAATGCTGTTGACGCCGCCCTTCCTCTGGTGGAGTGAGCAGACGGCGGTCTAGTTAAAGGGTCGCCTTTCAACTGATGGCAGTGGGTGATGCAGGACGATACCCAGCGTGCCAGACTTTGTTTGGATATATGTTGGCCCTTGGAACGGCCAGAGAAGGAAATGAATAGCCGGTTTGAGGAGCGGAACTCCTTGGTTCTTTGCAAGTAAAACTTCAACACCCTAGAAACGTCTAGAGTGTGTAATGTCCTTTCCGCTTCTGAAGCGTGATTCTGGAAGAAGGTTGGTAACACAATGCGCTCAGTGAAGGACATCTCCGAAAGTACCTTGGGGAGGAACTTCGGGTGAGGCCTTAAGATGACGCGGTCCTTCTGGAACAAGGTAAATGGAGGTTCCGAAGACAAAGCTTGCAACTCACTGATCCTTCTGGCCGATGTAATGGCTACCAGGAAGGATGCCTTCCAGGACAAGAATTTCATATCGCATCTATGTATGGGCTCGAAGGGAGGTTGCATGAGGGCCGTTAAGACGGTGTTGAGGCTCCAGTCCGGAACTGGTGTAGGTGTAGGCGGATAAGTACGCATCAGTCCTTTCAGGAAGATCTTGATCGCTGGTAAGGAGAGTAAGGCTTGCGTCTCCGCGGTTACTGTGTAGGCCGCTATGGCTGACAGATGGACCTTGATAGAGGACAGTGAGAGCCGTGATTTAGCCAGGTGCAACAAGGGAGAATTTGATCAACCGAGGCCGTGAGGGGATCGATCGCAGAGGTCTCGCACCATTTGGAAAACCTGGTCCATTTTCTGGTGTAGGTGAGTTGCGTGGACGGGGCTCTAGCGGCCCTGATGATATCCCAGCATTCTGATGGTAACTTTAGGTGCCTTAGTTTACGCTGCTCAGGAACCATGCCTTGAGGGACAGGCTCCTCGGGTCGTGGTGGAGGACCTTGCGGTTCTGTTGTGTCAGTAGATATTGATGTGATCTGAGACGAATCGGGGTTTTGCAGGATAGATGTCTCAGCGTCGGGTACCAGACTTGCCGTGCCCAATCGGGTGCAATAAGAATCAAGGAACAATCCTGTTCTTTCACCCTGCGAAGTACCCTCGACATGAGGGGAATGGGTGGGAAGGCGTAGAGGAGCTTCCCCGACCAATCCACTGAGAACGCGTCTCCCAGCGATTGGTGCTCGGGGTATCTTGACGCAAATCTCTTGCATTTTTTGTTGTTCCTGGTGGCGAAAAGGTCGATCTGCGGATGGCCCCATAAGGCAAAGATCCGTTGGGTTTCTTTTTCGTCCAGCTCCCACTCGTGTGACGCTGTGTAGTCTCTGCTTAATCTGTCCGCTAGGACATTGTCCACTCCTGGAAGGTGCTCTGCCCTGATCTGTATCCCGTAGCGCAAGGCCCATGCCCATAGCTGTTGGGCTTCTTGCGACAGAATCTGAGACCTCGTGCCTCCCTGCTTGTTTGTATAGTGCATGGAGGTCGTGTTGTCTGTCTGGACTGTAAGAACTTGACCAGCTATAACCGGTAGGAAGGCTTTCAGCGCCAACCTTACGGCCCTGAGCTCCAACACGTTGATGTGGAGTTGGGACTCTTGTGCTGACCAAGATCCCTTGGCTTGGAGGTCCGCAAGATGAGCGCCCCAGCCTGATAAGGAAGCGTCCGTCCGCAGCAGGAGGGTCGATGTCGGTGCTTGAAAAGGCATTCCCTGTAGAAGATTCCTCGGAGCGTTCCACCATCGAAGGGCCTTGTGCAACGTCGATGGAATCTGGACAATGTCTTCCCAGCATCCGAAAGCTTGTTTCCATTGGTGGTCCAGAGCTTCCTGAACCGGCCTCATGCGAAGCCTGCAGTTCGGTATGAGGAATATGCATGATGACATCATGCCCAATAGGGATTTGTAAGAGCGCACAGATGTTGTCTCTTTCTGTAGGAAGTTCGAAGTTAAGCGTAGAATCGCTGCTATTCTCTCTGTGGATGGTCTCACTCTGGGAATGCTGGAGTCTAGCTCGGCTCCCAGGAAGAGAGCTACCTTGCTGGGGACGAGGCAGGACTTCGTCTGGTTGATGGAGAAACCTAACTCTTTTAGGAGGTTGACCGTCCTTGACACTGCCGAACGAGCCTTTGCAGCTGAACTTGCCTTTATCAGCCAATCGTCCAGGTATGGAAAAACGTCCGTTCCTGCTCTCCTGAGACTTGCCGCTACCGGTGCCGGGCATTTTGTGAAAACTCTTGGCGCCGATTTAGGCCGAACGGAAGCACTTGAAACTGAAAGTGGAGCCCTCCCACTGTGAACCTGAGGAACTGCTTGTGTGCTGGATGGATCGGGATGTGGAAATAAGCATCCTCCAAGTCTAAAGTGGCCAAGAAGTCGTGCTTGTTTAACCAAGGTAGCACCCCTTGTAGAGCCACCATCTTGAAAGTTATGCGCTTGATGAACTTGTTGAGCGCCCTCAGGTCCAAGATGGGTCTCCATTGACCGTTTTTCTTTCTGACGAGGGAGAATCGGGAGTAAAACCTTTTCCCCTCTGAGAATAAGGAACTGGTTCTACTGCTGCCTTCTGGAGCAGTTTTTGCACTTCGGACATGACCTGTTTTAGCATATGCACTCTGCGAGATGTTGGAGGCAGGGAAGGAGGTTGGTCCAGAAATTCTAAGGTGTGACCCTTTCGGATCACCTGTAACACCCATTTGTCCGATGTAATTGACCGCCAGCGCTGGAAAAACTGGCTCACCCTTCCCCCCACCGGGGCGTGGCGAAGGGGGGGGGGGATTGGTCGTCAGTTCTGCTTGCCTTGCGACTTCCCTTGGGCGGAGCCACGTCTGCCTCTATGGGCGTATCTGTTGGATGACTGATATTTATTGCCTTGGTACGTGCCGCCTTGTGCTTTCTGACCATAGGAGGAGGAACGACTGTATCCCCTGAATTTGGAAGATGAACCTCTAAAGGGACGAAAAGACTGATGGTCCTTACCTTTGTCCTTTAAAGAACTGATGGCTCTGGCTGTGTCAGTGTCTGTCTTGATTGCTTTCAAATGGTCGTCTATCTTTTTCCCAAAAAGATCTTGACCGTCGAATGGCATGTCCAGAATCTGCGCCTGAACTTCAGGTCTAAAGTTAGTATCCTTCATCCAGGCCTGCCTTCTGAGCACTGTACCGTGCGCCATCTGCCTGAAGCCTGATTCGGCCACATCAACTGCCGCGTCGATCATGTGATCCGATGTTGCTTCACCATCCGCGATAATGGATTTTGCCTCCTCCTGGAGCTCCGGTGGTAATTGTTTCGCCAAGTTAGACATGCAGAGCCAAAGCTCGCGATCGAATCGTGCGGTCATGGCCAGTGCATTACCCGCTCTGATTGTAAGTGATGCAGAAGATGAAACTTTCCTGCCCATGGCTTCCAATTTGCGTCCGTCCTTATCCGGTGGTGCCGACAAAGGTGAGGAGGGGTTGGCGAGTTTCTTTCTGGCCGCCACTGTAATAACTGAGTCCGGTTTCGTATGACCCCTTAAACAAAGCGGTGCCGAATCCGGAACTTTATATTTCTTTTCTGGCCTGGACACCAACGCCGGAGTCGATAAGGGCGTAGATAGGATCTTGGATCCGGAATCCCAGATGGTATCGAGGATGGGAATTGTGGTCACTGTCCTCCTTCGTCTGTCCCTGTGCTCATAGAGCACTGATTGCCTTTCCTCCGAAGAAACCTGAATTTTAAACAGTTCTGCGGCTTTACCTATTATGGTGTGGAAAGAAACGAGATCACCCGGTGGTGAGGCCTTGCCCGGCGAGTCTCTCCTCCTGGGCTTCTCGACGACGTAGTCATCCCAATCACTGTGTGCGTCTGGCTCCTGAGTTATTTCTCCTTCTTCTGGTTCCGAAAATTCACCAAAAGGATCCTCCTGCCAGTCTGATACCGAGATGGTGGACGGGACCATGGTGGGATCTACGTCCGGAGATCGTGGTCTGTGCGATGACTGTGGTGACGGGACTCTTGTAGGTGAAGCACTGTGGGTGCTGCTCCTCGGTCTTCGAGCAGGGGATCTCATCCGTTTTTGCGTTCTACTCCTGTAAGGAGAGCAACCCGATGTGCCTGGAATCGGGGATGACTCTCTAGGAATGGGATTAATCGGAACTTGCTTCTCCCTTTGCCGTTTGTAAAATTCTTCTACAATCCTCTGCACGGATAACATGAGCACCGGGTCATGAGGATATTCGGATTCTCCCGTGGACGGGTGCCAAGGAGGGCTGTATTGTTTCGGTAAGGGACCGATGGACTCTTCCACCACTTCTGCATCAGAGAATTCTTCCTGAAGAATTATATCCGGAAGTTCTGCCATGTGCCCCAAAGATGAAAATTGCTGCACCAGAGGTTCAGTTACAGTATTCTTCTCAATGATATTGCTTGTAATGACAGGAGCTTCAAGAGTAAGAGGCAGTAATTCCTCTGTAACTGCCGAAATTTGCGGTGCCTCTGAAGGCGTTATGGATGGTGTTATTCTCGTCGACGACTGAGATTTTCCCGTCGACGAGGGCTTCGCCGACGACTGAGATTTTCCCGTCGACGAGGGCTTCGCAGACGACTGAGATTTTCCCGTCGACGACTGAGATTTTCCAGTCGACGAGGGATTCGTCGTCGACGACTGACATTTTCCAGTCGACGAGGGATTCGTCGTCGACGACTGACATTTTCCCGTCGACGAGGGCTTCGTTGACGAATGTGGAGTGTGCTCCGTGGACGACTGCGTCATGGATGAATGCTTCGTGGACGAGTGGTGTTTCTTGCTCGTCGACGATTGCTTCGTGGTCGACATGTCCGATGACGATGATCTAACTGTCGACGATGTCTTAAGCATCGTCGTCGTCGATGCTGGTTTCGTCGACGGTATGGCCGATGACGGGCCTTTACCTTTCCCTTCATTCGTGGGCGGTTTACCCGCCGACGACTGCCCCCCCCCCCCCGTTTTTTGCAAACTCCTCCTTACCTCTGGAGGCAGATTTTGCTGACTTTTTCTGGCTTGAAAGGTCAACTGGAGGCAGAAAGGGTATCAATTCCAGCTTCCTCTTTTTGGATTTGGGAGAGGAACTCCTTTCAACTGAAGAGGCCCTTCTCTTTGAAGTTTGCCTCTCAGATGGAGTGCTGGATTGGACAGGAGCTGTTCTGACAGACTCTTCGTCCGAAGATTGATCCCTGGATTCCAGGTATGAAAGGAGTCTTCTATGCCTGTCATGAAGGGTCTTGGTGGAAAAAGTTTTACAAATCTCGCATTTTTTAATGTCATGTGGGTACAGACAATAAATGCAATGCTCGTGGGGGTCCTTGTAGTAAACCAATTTCTTCTTGCACCTCGTGCAGTCCCTGAACAGGGAAGGCTTCCTGACAGCCTGAGGTGCCTCCATTTCTGAAGAGAAGTTCAGTTGACGATTTTGAGAGGAAAACAACAAGTTTTGCCACCAAGGTTAATAGGAAAGAAAGCCCCTAGGAAGGGGAACAAGATGGAATATATTTTACAAATATATTCCACACAAAAGTAGAAAGAATTTGGAAAAGCTCAGAGATCTTGAGGATTCCCTGTGTCTGATAGACTGCGGTGAAAAATCTGAAGATGGCTGCCGGGGGCGGAGCTTAAGCCCTGCCACCTCATTGGCTGGGGCCATAAAGGACCAAAGTGAGGTGGAGGGACTACACAATGAAGTGGCTCATAAGCTATAATGGGCTATGTACATGCACTGCTATGTGGCAGTATATATATATATATATATATATATATATATATATATATTTTAAAAAAATATATATATTATTATTATTATTATTTAATTTATCACCGAGGATTCCCAGTCTGACGACGGGGAATATTCAAGCATCTGAATCTATGAAAGATCCAATGCTGGAGAACTAAATATCACTCAAGAGTGATCACATATAGCTGGCGTTCAGCAAGCAGCCTAAGCTTTGTGTAGTCAAGTACCTGACGGCTTATGAGGAGATGACTTCCGCCTTAAGGGTTGATCCTAGGGGCCAGTTACTGATCGCTCTCTGCAAACCACAAAGAGCAGTTTCCGCCCCTACGCTAGCTCACTGGGTACGGTGGATGCTCGCGCAGGCTGGGATCGATATCTCTCAGTTCGGACCCAACACTGTCAGGGGCGCCATGGCCTCCAAAGCCTTCCAGTTGGGGGTCAGACTGGAGGACCTCATGAGGATGGCAGACTATGCAACAGAATCTGTAAAGAGTTTTACTTGAAACTGGTAGAGCAACCAGCAACCTTAGAGGTGAGTAAGCTTTAAACAAGCATAATGCGACCCTCAGGTCTCGACATAGAATGAAGATTTAAATAACTTTTTGGAAAGTCTTAATTCTATCAAAGACAAAGAGGCGATCATTATCCCACCCTTTGGTAAAAAATACAGGTTTAAAGTCTGCTAGAATTGGCAGATGGCATATGGGTATTCATCCTGTTCTCAGCTAAGATGTTTTTTTGCAAAGCATTTAAGTTGCTGTGACACTCTTCTAATGTCTGAATTATTTCCCCTCCCTCATTTGACTCTATATTTTGATTGACTGAGAAGTTATTTATAATGCGCCTATACACAAGTGTTTCAAAGGCGCAACCAAGCAAAGAGGGGGCAGGGGGACACGAGACAAACAATCTTACTAGGCCTAAAGTCATTTAGATTGTGCAAGTGCGCAGACAAGAAGTGCAGGGGAGAGAGACGGGGAGAAGTGCACCCGGAACAGCAGGGCCCTGAGTTAAGTGCAAGGAGGGCTGGGTCTCGGCAGGGAATCACACTAGATAGTGCAAGGTAGGCCATGCGGCAGTGCAGGAAGGCCAGCAGGCAAGGGACTGGACAGAGGGGGTGGGGGGAGACCTGGAGTCCTGTATGACTCAGCGGAACACCAAGCAGCCAGTCAGCATAACAAGGTAGGGGTAGTGGAGGGATAGCAGAAGAGAGGCAGAGAGAAGGAAGAGGAGAAAAGGAAGGTCTTGAGGAGCTTCTGGAACTTAAGGAGATCCGTCTCAAGGCAGAGAGCGGCAGGAAGGCCATTCCAGGGGAGGCACCTGGAGAGGAGAGAGATCTACCTCCCAGTCTCTGCTTGGAGAAGCAACTCACCTGCAGAGAATCGGTGAGCCGAGGGCTCTAGTAGGACGGTCCTTAAGGAGAAAGTCGTAGATAGTACGGGCCACGGCCCCAGAAAGCCTTGTGGACAATGCAGAGGTTCTTGAACTTGATCCTTGCAGCCACCAGGAGCCAATGGAGGGATCTCAGAGACGGAGAGATGCAGCCCCTTGGCTTGAGGCCAAGGATAAGTGTTGCGGTCCAGTTATGGATGAGCTGAATAGGGCGAAGGGAAGAGTTAGGTAGATTGAGAAAGAGGCTGTTGCTGTAGTCCAGCCTAGAGAGAAACAGGGCTCTGGAGACAGTGAGCTTCTGGCGGAAGGTGAAAAAGGGAGAATACCTCTAAGGAGGTGCAGTTGGAAATGGGACTTTTTGGTAATGTCCGTGACTCGTGGAGAGAAGGGGAGAGTGGAGTCGAAGATGACCCAAGGTTTTTTGTCTCCCAAGAGGATGCGGGCGCCGGGCAGAGAGAGGGGGAAAAGCGGGAGCAGGGGTCCCAATGAGAAGGATCTTGGTATTACTGGCATTAGGGCAGAGATCATTAGAGGCGCACCATGCCTGAATAGTCGATAGACAGTCCGGGATGAGCGAGGAAAAGGCAGAGGGTAGACTGAAAGAGAGCTGCGTGTCATCCGCGTAACACTGAAAGTATGAGAATGTAGAGATCAGAAGGGCTGAAGGAGGGGTGTGGGGGGGCAGTTAGACATTGAAAAACCAGGGGGAGAAGATAGACCCCTAGAGGACACCACATGTGGAGAGTGTGGTGGAGGAGAGGGAAGACCCAAGTTCAACCTGGGAATGTCGGTCTAGGAGGAAAGAAGACAGCCACATCAGAGCCTGATCCATAATGCCCAGGGTATCTCGGAGACAAGTGTTCAGAATGTTGTGGTTCACTGTGTCAAAATCAGAGGAAAGGTCAAGGAGAATGGGGACAGAGGGAGAGTTACAGACAAGGTTAGAGAGCAGATCTTCACGGGTGTTCAGGAGAGCAGTTCCCGTGTCTCTGGCTGCTCTGAAGCCAGACTGATGGTCATGGAGACAACCAATAGCTTCAGTGTAGAGGATTAACTGGGAGATGGCCAACTTCTCCAGGGGTTTGCCCAGGAAAGGAGTGCTAGATATCGGGCGATTATTTGCTGGAATGGAGGGGTTGGCTGTAGGCTTTTTTAGAAGGCGGTGCACAGGGGAGTGTTTGAGAGAAGAGGGGAAGACTCGAGACACGAAAGAGTGGTTGCAGAGATCGGCCAAGGCTGGAGCAAAAGAATCAATGTTGTCCTTAATGATTCTAGAGGAGCATGGGGACACCCGTTTGATGAGACTTTCAGGGCCCGACTTGTCTGGAAACTGCATCAGGTGTGACAGGAGAGAAGGAGGAGAGGGGGTGCCAAGGAAGGCATGAGAGAGGTAGAGGGTGGGAGGGGAGCAGATGAGAGTGAGGACATGATGTCCTGGGTTTCTGTGGCGATTTGGGAGGCCAGGGCAAATCAGAGGGCCTGGGTAGAAGAGGAAGTCTTAGTTACTTACCTGTAACTGTATTTCTCCAGCATTGGTATCTTTCATAGATTCACATGCTTGAATATTCCCCGTCATCAGACTGCGAATCCTCGGTGATAAAAAATAATTAGTACATTTTTTTAATATACACACATTGCTAATAGAAATGCATGTACATAGCCCATTATGGCCCGTGAGCCATTCTATTGTGTAATCCCTCCACCTCACTTTGGCCCTTTATGACCCCAACTAATGAGGTGGCAGGGCTTAAGCTCCGCCCAAGGCAGCCATCTTCAGATTTTGAACCGTAGAGACTACAGTATGATGGATGCTGAGCATAGGGGCAGCCTCTCAGGGGAGGTGGGTGGGCGCATGTGAATCTATGAAAGATACCAATGCTGGAGAAATACAGTTAGGGGTAAGTAACTAAGACTTCTCCAGCATTGGATCTTTCATAGATTCAGATGCTTGAATAGAATACCAAGCAGTTAAATACATGCCACCATCATATCCATATATGCAAAATACAGAAAACACATTTCTGATCAAACCTTTACCATGCAGCAACACAACGGTTACCTACACCGGGAAAGGTGGGAAAAGGAGGCTGGTCCTACCTTATGCAAAGAGATGGCAGAGCACTGGCTGTCCAACTGTTGTTTCTTTGTTGTTATCTTCAGCCAGGCAGTAGTGTTTAGCGAACGTGTGCAGAGTGCTCCACGTGGCAGCTCTGCATATGTCCTTCAAGGCCACCCCTGTGTGGAATGCTGCTGACGCTGCTCTCCCTCTGGTGGAGTGCGCGGAGGGTGGTTTGGAAAGGGGGTCGCCTTTAGTTAGATAGCTGTGGGTGATGCAAGAAGAGACCCAGCGCGCCACACCTTGTTTGGAAATATGCTAGCCCCTTGTAAGGCCAGAGAAGGCGATGAACAGCCTATTTGAAGAACGGAACTCTAGTTCTTTGCAAATAAAACTTTAAAACTCTTGTTATGTCCAGAGAATGCAATGTTTGTTCCGCTTCCGAAGATTGATTCTGGAAGAAAGTTGCTAAGACAATGCGTTCCTTGAGCGTCATTTCCGATACTACCTTCGGAAGGAACTTAGGGTGTGGTCTTAAAATGACACAGTCTTTATGGAACAAGGTGAAGGGAGGTTCAAAAGATAAGGCTTGTAACTCACTGATCCTCCTGGCCGAAGTAACGGCTATTAAGAAAGCGTTTTCCATGACAAGAACTTTATGTCGCACCTGTGGATGGGCTCGTAAGGAGACTCAATGAGGGCTGTTAGCACCGTGTTCAAGCTGCAGGCTGGAACCGGTGTGGGCGTAGGCTGGTATGTACGTAGAAGTCCTTTAAGGAAGACCTTACCTGCCCAAAGGGAGAGTAAGGACTGCGTCTCCGGGGCCATCGTGTATGCCGTAATGGCTGACAGGTGGCCCTTGATTGAAGACAACGAAAGACCTGCTTTGGCTAAATGCAATAAGTAGGAAAGAACTTGCTCAACCGAAGCGATAAGAGGATCAATAGCGTGCGTCTCACACCACTTGGAAAAATGAGTCAATTTCCTAGTGTAAGTGATGCGTGTAGAAGGCGCCCTTGAGGCCCTGATTATATCCCAGCATTCCGCAGGCAGATTGAGATTCATCAGTTTGCGCTGCTCAGGAACCAGGCCTTGAGAGACAGGCTCGCTGGATCGTGATGGAGGACCTTGCGGTTCTGTTGCGTTAATAGATACTGATGCGCCTTGAAGCGAATCAGGGGCCATCGGGACAGGTTCTGAAGGGTCGAGTACCAGACCTGCCGTGCCCAGTCCAGTGCAATTAGGATCATAGAACACTTCTGCTCCTTCAATCTGCGTAGTATCCTGGAGATGAGGGGAAAGGGTGGAAAAGGCATATAGGAATTTCCCCGTCCAATCCACTGAGAACGCATCTCCCACTGACTGACTCTCGGGGTACCTGAAGGCGAACCTTTTGCATTTCTTGTTGGCTCTGTTGCCAAAAAGATCAAGATGTGGATGGCCCCATAAGGCGAATATCCGTTGGGCTTCCTTCTCGTCCAGCTCCCACTTGTGAGAAGACGTGTAGTCCCTGCTGAGCTTGTCCACTAGGACATTGTCCACTCCCGGAAGATGTTGCGCCTTGATTTGGACTCTGTGATGCAAGGCCCATGCCCATAGTAGTTGAGCTTCTTGAGACAAGATCTCTAACCTCGTACCTCCTTGCTTGTTTGTGTAATGCATGAGGTTGTGTTGTCTGTCTGTACAGTGAGTACCTGCCCCGCTACTACTGGAAGGAAAGCTTTCAGTGGCCACCGAATGGCCCTGAGTGTCATGATCTCTGCTTCCAAAAGATCAGGACTTGCCCGACTCCCTTGGAAGCAGACCCATAACCCCGGTTCTGAGTGCCAGCCAGTCCCAATTGGGACCTTTTGGACCCTGTCCTGGCGCCAGTGGCACCAGGCTCATAAAGATGCCCAGTCCCAGCGCTGGAAGCGCCGGGCTCATAATGCTTGGGTGGACTTACCTGCAGCAGACCATGCTGCTTACTTACCTGCCAGTTGAACCCCTGATCCTCTTCTGTTTGGGACTACTTTTCCTGTTGGGTGGGGCAGGAGCCACTCCCTAGGTTCAGAACACTGGAACTCTTCTGGAAAGCAGGAACTCTTTTCTTAGGCGTGGCTGTGGAAGGAGACACCTAAGCACTACAGGAGGCTATTTAAACCACACCCGATGGATGAATCTTGCTTTGCGTTATTCTGCATTCTCTGCAGCAGAACGCTCATCGTGTCTTCTGCTTCTGATCCTGGGCCTAAGGGAACAAAGGCTTACCATCCTGGAATCCAGTCTTCAGCAGCACCTGTAAAGACAAAGAAAGAACAGGTTAACACTACGGTCTTCAGTGGCAGCGCATCTCTTACCTGGTCCATCGGCTGTCACCAACGCCTCGCGCTGCATTCCGGCATCTGAAAGACAAAGGCTTACCTACTCTTCGCATGCTCCGGAGGTCTTCGCACTGCATTCCGGCATCTGAAAGACAAAAGCTTACCAGCTCTTTGCACGCTCCGGAGGCCTTCGGCGCTGCATCCCGCATCTGAAAGACAAAAGAAGGTGCGTTTAAAGACATTGGGCAACTTTATTACTCACGTGCCATTACTCCTTCCCACGCCGAATCCAGTGGGTATTCCAGCACCCTTCAGCTTCTCTAAAGCTCCGAACTTGTACCTGCAAGATAAAAGGGACAGTTAGTGCGCATCGTGAAGCAGGCTACAAGCGCTTACTTACGTGCTTCCAGGCGCTTCTATTCCTCACGCGGGTTCGATCCTCAACTCTCATCAGCCCGCCATCCGCCATCGCCGGAACCCTGCAAAACAAGAGATATCATTACAAAAGACTTTTAAGACATTTGAAGTGCCCAGAACTTACCGTTCGTGCAGTTAACGACGGACAGCAGTCCTCTGAGGTCAAGAGGCCTGCACCCTTATCCAGTGAAGAAACTGGTTACGGCACCCTGCCCCGAGGCAGATGGAGAGCTCGGCGTTCACTTACCTAAGGTGAGGGTGTTAACCTTTGGGGTTCTACAGGAGAAGAGAAAGGGAAGAGGAGAGAGGCACCCAATAACCCCAGTTCATTAATCCCATATTTTCTATCTGCAGACATCTTACTCTTCGAGTCAGACATACAGTGCACAGAGGTCCAGCCCAAAGAGCCAACCGTGTGTTACACATCACCTTTGAAGATACGGCATTCACCCAGTCAAGACCGGCGCCTCTGCGGGAATCAGGTGAGCGTTACACTGAGTTCCAACAGGTTGATGTGGAGTTGTGACTCCTGGAGTGACCAGGAGCCCTTGGTTTGTAGGTTCGCAAGATGAGCGCCCCAGCCCAAAAGAGACGCGTCCGTCCTCAAGAGAAGGGTTGACGTTGGTGCCTGAAACTGCATTCCCTGTAAGAGGTTCTGCGGAGTGTTCCACCAACGAAGAGCTTTGTGCAGAGTCGTAAGAATCGGGACAATGTCTTCCCACAAACCGAGAGTTTGTTTTCATTGGTGGTCCAGTGTCTCCTGAACAGGCCTCATGCGGAGCCTGCAATTTGGTATGAGGAATATACATGAAGACAACATGCCCAGAAGGGACTTGGAAGAGCGCACCAATGTCGTTTCTCTCCCTAGGAAGCAAGAAGCCAAGTGGAGAATTGCTGATGCTCTTTCTGTCGACGGTCTCACTCTGGGAATGCTGGTGCTGAGATCCGCTCCCAGGAAAGAAACTGTTTTGCTGGGAACTGGACAGGACTCTGCTTTGTTTATGGCGAAACCTAACTCTCTTAGGAGATTTGTTGTCTTTGAAACTGCCAAGTGCGCGCTTGAGGCGAAACTCGCTCTTATCAACCAGTCGTCCAGACATGGAAATACTTCTGTTCCTGTCCTCCCGAGTTTTGCAGCCACTGGAGCTAGGCATTTCGTAAACACCCTCGGGGCTGATCTCAGACCTAACGGGAGCACTCGAAACTGAAAATGAAGATCGCCCACAACGAACCTGAGGAATTTTGTGTGTTGGATGGATCGGTATGTGGAAGTATGCGTCCTCCAAGTCTAGAGTGGCCAAGAAATCGTCCATGTTAAGCCAAGGGAGCACTCCTTGCAGAGTTATCATCTTGAATTTGATGCACTTGATATATTTGTTTAGCGCCCTCAGGTCCAAGATGGGTCACCATTGAACATTCTTCTTTTTGACGAGGAAGAAACAGGAGTAGAAACCCTGCCCCTTTAGAGAATAGGGTGCTGGCTCTATTGCTGCTTTGTGCAGCAGTTTCTGGGTTTCGGACATGACTTGCTTTGACATATGTACCTTGCGCAGAGCCGGGGGTAAGGAAGGGGGCTGGTCTAGAAATTCCAAGGTGTATCCCTCGCGCACCACCTGTAACACCCATCTGTCTGATGTTATTGACAGCCAGCGTTGGTAGAACTGGCTCACCCTTCCCCCCCCCCCCCCCAACGGGGTGTGACATTGAGGGGGAGGAGCTAGACTGTCAGTTTTGCTTGCTCCGTGACTTCCCCGCCTACCTCTCTGGGTGTACTTATTGGAAGATTGGTATTTGGAATCGTGGTATGAACTTCCTTGCGACTTCTGGCCGTAGGAAGGGCGGTTAAATTCTCTGTACTTCCGAGGAAGAACCTCGAAAGGGACGAAATGACCGCCGATCTTTGTCTTTGTCTTTCAAAGAACCGATGGCACTTGCCGTGTCTGTGTCCGTTTTGATTCCTTTGAGGTGGTCATCGATCTTTTTCCCAAAAGAGTTCTTGACCATCGAAGGGCATTTCCAAAATGTGTGCTTGGAACTCAGGTCTGAAATTGGTAGCCTTCATCCAGGCCTGTCTTCTCAGCACTGTGCCGTGGGCCATCTGCCGGAAAACTTACTCCGCCACAGCGACTACAGCGTCAATCATGTGATCCAAAGCTGCTTCCCCATCGGTGATAATAGACCTGGGTTCCTCCTGGAGTTCTACAGGTAGCTGCTTGGCCAGTTAGGACATACAGAGCCAAAGCTCACGGTTGAATCTCGCCGTCATGGCCAGTGCATTGGCCTCTCTGATGGTAAGCGATGCTGATGCGGACACTTTCCTGCCCATAGCCTCTAGTTTGCGACCATCCTTGTCCGGTGGGGCTGATAGAGGTGATGCTGGATTGGCTAACTTTTTCCTAGCTGCCACTGTGATAACTGAGTCCGATTTTGTATGACCTCGAAGACAGAGGAGCAGATTCCGGAGCCTTGTACTTTTTCTCTGGCCTGGAAACTAAATTGATAAGGGTGTGGCTAATATCTTGGAACCGGACTCCCAAATGGTGTTGAGGAGGGGAATGGTAGTAACAGTTCTCCTACGCTTGTCCCTGTGCTCATACAGCACCGACGACTTCTCCGATGCGACCTGTAACTGGAACAATTCCGCGGCTTTGCCGATGATGGTATGAAAAGAAACTAGATCGGGCGGTGAAGCGCAACCCGGAGAATCTTTCTTTCTGGGCTTTTCGATAACGTAATCGTCCCATTCACTAGGGTCTGGTTCTTGCGTGATCTCGCCTTCTTCCGGCTCAGAAAATTCTCTGAAAGGATCTTCTTGCAAGTCCGAGACCGGAACAGAGGATGGTACCATCGTTCTATCTCTAGCTGGAGACCTTGTCCTGTGCGACGATGCCAGAGAAGGGACCCTTATCGGTGAAGCACTGAGTGTCCTGCTTCTAGACCTGTGCGGTGGCTCGGGTGAACGCACCCTTTTCTGTGGCCTACTCCTGGAAGGTGAATGTCTTGGCATGCTTTGCCGAGGCAAAAAATCCTTCTGCGGAGGGTTAGACTCTCTCGTCCAGTTGCCTTGCTTTTTTTCATTTTGTCATCTTTTGAACTCTTCAAAGATCCTTTGCATTGATAACATTAGCAGAGGATCATAATGATCAGCAGGCATGTCTGTAGTAGGTTGCCAAAGAGGACTGTGTTCCTTAGGCGTAAGATAGTGTTGTTCCTCAACAAACTCAGTGTCTGAAAATTCCTCTTGTAGGAAAAAGTCAGGCAGTTCTGGCATTTCTCCTAAGGGAGATAATTGCATTCCCTGTGGTTCAAGAGCGTCCACGAACCGAGGCGGCGCTTCTAAAGACTCAGGGAGACTGTCTTCATTGGTTGGTGTAACAGTGGCATCAGCGAGGGGCGTTTTGGGCCCTACTTCTTCTGTCTGTAACGGAACTTGCGGTGCGTCGACGGAGCCGTGGTCAAAGTTTTCATTGACGAAGGCCTCGTCGACGGCGGGTCCGTGGACGAGGATTTCGTGGACGGTGGCTCGCCATCCGTCGAAGAGTGCATGAAAGAAGCTTTTGTGGACAGTAACTTCTCCGTCGACGAGTGCTTTGTTGTCGGTACCTTCTCCGTCGACGAGTGCTTTGTGGACGAATGATGAGCCTCCTTCATCGACGATTGTTTCGTGGACGATAAACTCACCGACGAGGACCTAGTCGTGGACGATGCTTGGTGGAGGACGGGCCTCTACCCTTACTGCCGCTCATAGACGGCCTGTCCATGGACGACTCCCACCCCCCTGGTTTTTGCAAACTGCTCCTTACCTTTGGAAGTAGTTTTTGCCGTAGAATGCTTCCTCTTATGGCTTGCAGAGTCCAGGGGAGGAATGAAAGGTATAATTTCCAGCTTCCTCCTGGGAGAGGAGCTCCTTTCCACTGAAGAAGCCCTTCTTTTAGAAGTTTGCGTCTCAGTCAACTTGCTGGCGTGAACAGGGGCTGTCTTTGCAGATTCCTCATCAGAAGAAAGTTCCTTAGCTTCCAAATGTAGGAGAAGTCTTCTATGCTTTACTTGTAAGGTTTTAGTTGAAAAAGACTTGCAAATGTGACATTTTTGGATGTCATGAGGATAAAGACAGTATATAAAATGATCATGAGGATCCTTCATGTAAACCACCTTCCTCTTTCACCTCGTGCAATCCCTGAAGAGGGAAGGCTTCTTGGTAGTCTGATGGTCAGCCATCTGAGAGAAAGTTCACTCGATGAATTCTGGGTCAAAACAGATTTGACGCCCCAAAAAGCAGTGGTCATAGCCCCTAGCCAGGGGAATGTGGTAGAGTATATAAAAGTATACACTACTGTACATTTTGAAGTAAATTCGAAAAAAGCTCAGAGAGCTTGATGATTCCCTGTGTCAACTAGACTGCGGTGAAAAATCTGAAGATGGCTGCCTGCGGCAGAGCTTAAGCCCTGCCACCTCATTGGTTGGGGACAAAGGACCAAAGTGAGGTGGAGGGACTACACAATAGAATGGCTCATAGGCCATAATGGGCTATGTACATGCATTTCTATTAGCAATGTGCGTAAAAATATTAAAAAATTAAGAATTATTTTTTATCACTCAGGATTCCCAGTCTGACGACAGGGAATATTCAAGCATCTGAATCTATGAAAGATCCAATGCTGGAGAAGATACTTCAATAGTATTGGCCAACTCCCTGCAGATTTTGAATAGTTCGGCCGTGTTTAGAGGCTGCAGAGATGCAGGCTTGAATATAGACCCTCTTTTTAGAGAGGATGGAGAGTCTGTATTGCCTTTGGAGTAGGCGGCAGGCAGTTTTGTCAGAGGGTGTACCTGAAGCTCCCCATTTCCGTTCAGCTGCTCTGCACTTGCGTTTCAGATCGGCCAAATCAGAGTCGTACCAAGAGTTGCACTTTTTGGCAGGCTTCGTGTGAATCCTCATGACAGGGGCAAGGTGGTCCAGAGCGTTCGAGATAGAAAGGTGATGGTTGGACAGGGCTCTGTCAGGATGGGAGTCAGCCGTAGGAATAAGTGGAGGAGAGTAAGTGGAGGCAAAGGCATCAACTGACACACGCTTCATGGGCCGAATGGCCAAGAAGGTAGGTGGTAGTGTTGGGGTGGGCTTTGCCTGGGGGACAGACAGTGTTAGGTGAGAGGAAAGAAGAAAGTGGTCAGTCCAAGAGAGAGGAGTAGTGAGAGGGTTAGAGAGAGGGATGTCTGAGTAGATGAGAACCTCCAAGGTGTGTCCAGCAGTGTGTCTCGGACCATAGGGTAGAATGGTGAGCGAGAGTGTCGCAGAGGTTGCGGAAGAGCTCCGTGGGGGGATCAGAAGCATGCAGGTGGATGTTGAGGACTCAGAGGAGGAGAAGTTGAGAGGTAGAGACAAGGAGAGATGCAGAGAGATCAGCCCACTCTGAGAGGAAGAGGGCAGTCTGTCAACTGATACTGCGGTTGTTTTTTTCTCCTATAGTGACCATTTTATTTTTATTTTCCAGCAGGAACTACGGATGAGCCCAGTTGAAGTAAGCGAGAACTGGCAGCTGGTTTCAGTTCATGGGATCCCAAGTTGTTCTCCGAGTTGCAGTGTCGAAAGAGGAAGCGGAGGAAGAGCTGCAGTTATTTGAGGGACCATGTGTATGCTGGATTGGCTGGTTTAGGTCATGTGTTTGGTGGCCACAGTTCAATATTTAAGGACCTCTGGCTGGGAAATGACATTTCTTAGGAGCTTCAAGTTACATTTGGACTATTTGGGAACATTTTTCTTCCAAGGATTTCAGCACATATGCAAGTTTTGTTTATATGTGAACTTTTGCCATGCTAAAATATTGCTGCTGAGCTTCTGATGTTAAAGAGAAGCATAATGCTTGCCTCCATATCTTTAATAGAATCAAGACTTTTCTAAAAGTTATTCTGGAAAATCTTCATTCATCCTTGAATACATTTTTATAAAGGGAATGTCGTCCCGGCTATATTGTATGGGACAGAGATAGAACCCCAAGCACAGGGATTGAATTGGGAACGTTTTAGAGGGAAGGATTTGGAAAAGGGCATTAATCCTTCTTCTTTCACTGCCAATGGCTTCCCTGCGCTATGAACTTAGCTCATTTCACTGAAGGCCTGGCTGGATTGGCGATTAGTTTCATTATAGGGAAAGATAACATTTCCTATGGTTACAACTTTATATGCAGATTTAAAAATTGCAATGGTGGAGTGGCGACGCTTCTCCAGCATTAAGTAAACTTAAGGTCATGGAAGAGTTAATCTTAGAGAATAGTAGAATGCCAGTGATGACTTTGCTGGAGAATATTGTGGGGTATAAAAAGTCTATTATGAGAGCTGAATGGTCTATAACGATAGAGAGGAGGCAAAGTTATCGGGTGCATGCTTCTTTTTCAAAATTAGACAACCCAGTTGGATTGCTGCCGAGATATCTTCAGAGATTTCCAAATGTTCATTGGTGCAATCCATTTTTAAGACTTTGTTTGAATTTGTTACGAACAGGGGACATGCTAGAAGCTCGAACGGGATCCCAGGAAATAGATGGTGTGTGTCAATATTGTGGAGAGTTCCATGAGAAGCAATCACTAAAGCATGTTTTGATTACATGTACAGCTAATCAGCCTTTGCGTCAAACTTTTTGGGGTTGCTTTGTCCACCATATTGAGTGGCTTAATGCTGATGAATTTTGGGAGAGGATAACTGCTGGGCACAAAACATTCCTAACTAATGAAATACTTAGAATGTTGAGGGAATTTGGATTGGCAATAAAGCTGGTTATGATGGTGTTGAAATGACGTTTGCATTGTACATTATTATGTATTGTATTCTAGTGTATGTTATTTATTTATTCATTCATATTTGTAGAGCGCGCAGCAGCCCGGGCCATCGTGGCGCTTGTTACAGAGAGTGATCAATTTTTAGTTACATAAAAAAACAGACAGGCATACTTATTGTACAATTTGCATAGAACAGTTTGTGAAGCAACTATATTGTGTGGACGAGAGAAAGAGTGATATGGTAGAGAGCAATTAGTTAAAGAGAGCAGTTTTAAGGTTTTTTCGAAAGGTAGGGAGAGAAGTTTCTGCTCTGAGGGCAGTGGAGAGCGCGTTCCAAAGCTTTGGTGCTAGATATGGGAAGACTATCCCTCCTGCTTTGGCCCTGTTAATGCGCAGTACGGTGAGTTGGTTGGTGTAGTGTGTTCTAGTAGGCCTGCTTGAGATAGATCTGGATAGAGTGTCTGAAAGGTATGACAAAGCTGTGTAGTTAAAAGCATTTATGTGTAGTCGTGAGAATTTTGAATATGATGCAGTCTTTTACTGGGAGCCAGTGAGCATTCTTTCTTGCTTGTGAGATGTGGTTTCTTTTTGGAATGCTTAAGGCTTCTATTAGTGGATTGTTTTGGGTGATTTGGAGTCTGTTAATGTTTTTCATGGAGGTGCCGGCTAGGAGCGCATTGCAATAGTCAAACTTGACTCCTATGGTACCTCTGGCTATTGAGAGACAGTTGTCCTTAGTTAGGAAGGGTTTGATGGTCTTAATGAGTTTGGTACTTAGGGCGGAGGCAGAGACGATAGCGCCGACTTGCTTGTTCATAGATAAGTAGCATCAATGCGGACCCAGAGCGTCTTGACAGAGGCTAGAACTGGGATGATGCAGTTGTCTATGTTGAGTAGAGACAGTCTAGCTTAGTTAGAGTGGACTTTTGGCCCAGAATAAGAATCTCTGTCTTGTCCCCGTTGAGGCAAAGGCCATTTGTGGCCATCCAGGCTTGAATTGGGAATAGATTTGCCTTAGGGCTGCAGCGTCTTGGTGGTATGAGCCAGATAAAGGGAGGAGCACTTGGGTATCGTCAGCATAGTTTGTGTATGCGATCCCAAGTGCATAAAGTTTATCAAAGAGGGGCTTAGTGAACAGATTGTATAGTGTAGGAGCAGTACAAAATCCTTGTGGGACACCACAGTGAATGATGGTAGGAGCTGCATTAGCTATGTTTGAAAAAACTTTCATAGATCTACCTTCTAAGAAGGAGGTGATCCAGGAAGCTGCTTGGTCGGAGAAGTGCGCTGCATGTGTGAGGTGAGTTGTGAGGGTTTTATGATCCACCAGATCTATGCCGCTGAGAGGTCTAGGAGGAGAGCGGGGTTGCTATTGTCCAAGATTTGGGTGATTTGATTTTTTAGATCTAGCAGGGCAGTTTCGGTTCTGTGCCCTTTGCGAAATCCAGACGTTCTTTTTCCTAGTATGTTGTTAGATTATAGGTAGAGTTGGATCTGGTTATGAGCGGCCTTGTCTAATATTTTCAGAAGAAACAGGACGGTTGTTATGAGCCAGTAGTTATTAGGCTGTGTGGGGTCTAGTGTTGGCTTTTTTTAAAGGGGACGCCCCCAGGCCTCTTTAAGGCTGTCAGGGACAATGCCTGTTTTAAATGAGGAGTTGATGAAGGCGATCAGTAGTGGAGCATGTGGCTCGGCACACTCTTTGATGCTATTGGGAGGGCATACGTCGCCCGTACATTGCGACGGCTTGAGGTGTTTGAGGATGTCTTCAACGTCTGTTTCTGAGACGCCTTTAAATACAAATTTTGGTAAGTAGATAGTTTTACTGATGGGTGGGGTCTGTATTGGCTGGTTCTGGTTCAGTAGGGCTTTGTAGCAGTATAGAAATTTGTTTTGTAGGAGGTCTCTTTATTGAGCATAGCAGCTTGTATGCTAGAGCACCATGCTTCATCTTTAATTATCTCATCGGTGGTGATAGGTGGATCTGTGAGTTCATTAAAGATGGTGAAGAGTTCTTTGGTTTGAGAGTTGTCGTTGGATATTCGGCGATTGTAAGCTTCGGATTTGGCTGTGAAGATGGTGTCTTTTTAAATTTTGGTTGTTTTTTTTAAAGTTTTCTTTTGCAACATCACAGGGGTTTGCCTGCCAGTTTTTGAGTGCCTGGCGTTTATTATTACGTAAGGTTTGTTGTCTATTTATCTTTTATATGATTTTAAATATATTATTTGATAGGTCATATTCTTGGCCAAAACACATTAATAAAGAAATGTAATAAAAAAATAAACAACTAGCAAGTAAGAATGCCTTTATCCACTGGATACTCATTGACTGAACTCCCTCCTTGAAATAGCAAACAAACAGCAAGCAACAATGACTTTATCCACTGGATACGTATATATCAATTATATTTTAAATAGATCTATATTTTCCACAGTAAAATCCAGATCAGAACATAAGAAATCAGCCTTTACCTTGCAATAACTGTAAAAAGAATGACATGCACCAGTGTCTGGTTACAGAGTACACCATTGTCAGACACCCATATGGCTCCTAAGGTGGCCCAGGCAATCTCCGGCAGGAAGAGAGCTAGACGGATGTAAACCAATTTCGGAATAGATTTTCTCTGCCCAGGGTTTAAAATTGTTCCTAAAAAGTAAAAACAGATCTGTTAATAGCTCAAGGTTGGTGAGCATTCTTCACAAAATTAATCACTTTCATTGACCCCTAATAACTAAAAAAACACAAAGCAAATGACGAATGCCAAGACACTGAAAAAACTATGAAGAGAAATCAAAATCTGTTTTTGCAGACTTCTTAGCATCCGCAGGTTTATTTAGTTTTGCAAATTACCTGCAGGTTGTCTCTATGCCTAGAAACGTTCTCGCACTGTCTGCATTTCCAGGTAGATAGAAAGGTCACAGAAACATAAGACAGTTGGAATGACTAAGAGGTAGTGGGGCAGAGGAGAGTTTATACAAAGACAAAGAGCAGAGCTGGTTCTCATTCTGTAACTTTCTGAATGGTGAAAATAAACAAATACAGCTACTACAATTAATTGGATCAGACTTTTTCAGCATAAAAATGAAAAAATAATAACATACATTTTTACTGTACTTTTTGTAATTTTCTGGTTCCTCGCGCAAACGCTAACCATTTTTGCCAGTAAAAAGTCTGAAAATATTTCTAAAGATGTTCAAATTTGTTCTGCATATTTGGATTGTGTGATGAACCCAGTGGAGTCATCACGTATTCCCTGGCGGTAACCTCCTCCCATGTGGCCTTGGGAAGGCAGCTGCTACCTGATCCTGACCCTCGGGTGGCTTTATGAGGGAGTATCACATGGGAGGAGACAACTACTGGGGGTGTGTCATGACTTCACTGGATGAGATGCAGTATCTCCCCTTTTCCTATGAGGAAGACTCTCTAATACCCAAGATCATTTTCCATGGGGAAGACCCTTTGATACCCAAGACCCTCATGGCATATTGTCAATACGTATTTGTACTCTTCTTCATATTTTCATGGCCAAATATCCAGCCATAACACTAACTCACACTGCTCCAACATAACACCTTTTGTAGCTGAAGTGGCTCTATATAAAAACAGTCAACAGAACTATTCAAATGCCATGTGTTCAACATCATCTATGGACTTCAACTACCAGAGTTCCCCAATTACTGAGACAAGGAAGATGCAGCAATTAGATCTGAACCATGTACCAAGGACCTGAAACATAATGTGCAGTCTAGTTGTTTTTCTAAAGCACCTGGGCGGGGGACATTCATTCCTGGCGAGCGCACTATTCAAAGAGGCAGTGCGGGAGAAGACGTTAGCTCCTACCCAAGAGCACAAGCACGCAAGAAGCACTTACTAGTGTGGCAAAGCAGAGGAGGCAGCCACGGGAGAGATGCAGAGTCAGATACAGACGTGACGTAGAGACGCAGGGAGCTGAGAGGAAGGGCGTGGCCACTCGGCAAGGCGAGTGGCTAGAGTTCTCCATTCCAGATTTTGCAAACGCAGAGCCGCGAGGGAGACCGGAGGAGCGTCAACACCCTCCAGATTGGAAAGCGGGTGAAAGCAGCACGCTGCAGAAGCGCAAACCTGACCGTAGACGCTGGAGAAAGATGGCGAGCCTACCCAAAGCCAGTGGGAACCCCAGGGAATTCCAGCGACCGCACCAACATCATTTTCATCAATTTAGCCCTGTTAACACTGCAAACGGCTTTTTAAATACCAAGAAAGCAAAAAGCAAAACCCAATAAACACTGAGTACCTAAAATGCAAATGTGCGGTCAAAATTAAAGAAAACTTTCCTCAAACTTATATATCCAGCCAAGAGCCATACCTACAATATTGAGAAGAACAGAGACACTGAAGTATATGAGAAGTCCTAGTAAAGCAGGATATCAGATGAGTAAAGTACATATGATGATGAAATGATATTTTATTTATATCGTACTCGTACACAAGTGTTTCAGAGCACGACCAGGCAAAAAGGGAACAAGGGAGAACAAAAAAAACCCAACACTCTTAATAGGCCCAGTGACATCTAAGAAAGGCCAAGTGCATGGAAAAGGGGGAGGGGTGAGAGTGCGGAGCAGAGGAGAGAAAACAGAATAAATATTAAATAACATAAATAAATAAGGGTGATAAAACCATGGTAGTGCAGCCAGCAAGTGGCAGATGAAAGTTGGTCAGATAAGGTATATCTGATAAGTGCAGAGGAAAAGTGGGAGGGGGACTTGGTACAGATTTAGAACCCTAGTGCAGAGGGTGGCCTGGAGGCAGGGCAGGAGGGTGGCAGGGTGAGCAGGTAGCTGGGTCAGAACGACAGAGGTGGCCAGGTGCACGATGCCAAGAGAAGAAACAGATCAACACGGGAGAAGGGGGGGCAAAGGCAGAGGCAAAGAGGAAGGTCTTGAGAAGCGTCCAGAACCAGAGATGGGTTTCCTCAGTTTCAAGGTGCCCGGGAGGCTGTTCCAAAGGAGGGTACCAGCCGAAGACAGAGATCTACCCCAGTCCTGCTAAAGCAAGATACCAGCTGAGTGAAGTATATGGGAAGTCCTGACGAAGCCAGACACCAGGCCATTGATATACATAAATGTCCTGGCATGGTAGTATACCAAGGTAGTGAAACTTACAAGTGAAGACCTGGCAGGCGAGTTCACCAAGCAGTTGGCGTTGCAGAAAGAATCCTGGCAGGAGAATACACCAGGCAACTGATGGTGCAGAAAGAGTCCTGGAAGGAGAGTATACCAGGTGGTTGGCATTGCATAAAAGAACCTGCCAGGGGGGTAAACCAGGCAATTTGCAAGCCCCAAGAAATGTTAAAGGAAAGATTGGCGTTAGTTTTCTGAAACCACAGAAAAGAATAAGTTACTTCTTACCTTGTAACTATCTTTCGATGGGATGTTCCTCCGACGTATTCCTTATCTATGATACTTGTTTCTCCAGCTTGCTGGCCTCGGAAATTTTTTTCCCAGTAGAGGGCGCTGTGCGTCGACGTCCGTCGAGTAGGTGTTCCTCGACGGCCACCGTATCGACGCCAACGTCATCATGCCTATAAATGGCCACGCGCAGCAACCGTTGCTCAGTTCCGTTTTGTAGAGTAAAGTAGTTATTGTATGAACGGTTACTACCCTTGAAGGAGCGTAAGCTGCAACCACAAGGGAAATGTTACTGCGGAGATGGATGGGAGGGGCGATAAGGAATACGTCGGAGGAACATCCCATCGAAAGAACGTTACAAGGTAAGAAGTAACTTGTTCTTCGAAGGGATTGTGTCCTCCGACGTATTCCTTATCTATGATAGTCTCCCATAGCAGTGGTATGTGACTGGAGGCAGGAGTAAGAGATGCCATATTACCCTTTAAGAATGAACCGAGTGTAATACAGCTTTGCCAAATCTAGTCTCTTGACTAGAGGAGGAATCCAGACTATAAAATTTGGTAAAGGTATGTGCGGACGACCATGTGGCAGCCGCACATATGTCTCTAATTGGTACCCCTCTTTGAAGAGCTGAGGATGCTGCGATACCCCTGGTCGAATGAGCCCTTAGATTTTGAGGGGGCTCTTTCCCTGCCAGTTTGTTGCATTCCAGAATGGCTAAAATAATCCATCTGGAGATGGTTTGTTTGGTTATTGGTAATCCTAACTTATGTCCCGTGTAACCTACAAAGAGTTGGTCTGCTTGTCTAATTTTAGCAAGTCTACTAATATAAAAACTCAAGGCTCGCTTAGGGTCCAGCCTGTAGTAATCTTCTGAGTAATGTGAAATTCCGAAACTACCTTTGGGAGGAAGTTAGGCTTCACCTGAAGCACTACTTTGTCCTTGTGAAAAGTTGTATGAGGAGGTTTACAAGACAGGGCTTATATCTTGCTAACCCTTCTAGCAGATGTTAATGCTACCAATAAAACAGTTTTGAGGGTGAGAAACTTCAATGAGCAAGAGTGAAGTGGTTCAAAAGGAGCACCCTTTAGGAAGTTTAAAACTAGATTTAAGTCCCATAAGGGAACTTGGAATGGTCTTGGAGGGTAAACATTAGTCAGACCTTTCAGGTATTGTATTACCAATGGAATTTTGAAATATGACGGCTCCTCTGCAGTGCGCTTAAAGATCGATAGCGCTGCGAGATAGCCCTTAATAGTGCCAATTTGAAGGCCCGAATTTGCCAAATAAAGTAAGAAGGATAACACCGCAGGTGTACCACATGAAAAGGGTTCGATATTCTTTTCTCTGCACCAGCTGCAAAATTCAATCCAACGGCAGCGGTATAGAGTCTTAGTTGCCGGTCTTCTGGCAGAAAGCAACACCTCCATGACGTCATCTGGAAGGTCCCAATCCTTGTACCTCAACCTTTCAGATACCAAGCGTGAAGGTTGAGGGTCTTGATGCTGGATGGAGAACCTGACCTCCCTTCTGCGAGAGAAGATCCTCTCTGTACAGTAGACTAATTGGAGGACAGATGGACATGTCCAGATGGTCCGGGTACCACGTTCTCCTGGCCCAATCCGGGGCAATTAGGATCATGGTCTTCCGAAACCTTCTCAACCTCCTGATTATTTGAGGAATGACAGGGACCGGAGGAAACACGTACAGAAGTGGGAACTCCCAGTCCACTACGAACACATCTCCTAGAGCTCCTCTCGGGGGAAATTCCCTTGAGCAAAATCTGTCGCACTTCCTGTTGATACTGGTGGCGAACAGGTCCACTTGAGGGGTTCCCCAAAGGGCGAAGATCTCTTGAAGGACTTCCTGAGCTATCTCCCATTCGTGGGAAACTGTGTTCTGCCTGCTCAGAGCGTCCGCTGTCAAGTTCTTCTCTGCGGCTAGGTGAATTGCCGAAAGAGAGATTCCTTCCTGAATTGCCCAAAACCAGAGCTGCATTGCCTCTCTGCACAGTGGTAGTGACCCTACGCCTCCTCTTTTGTTGAGGTAGTGCATGGCCACTGTATTGTCCGTCATTATCAGGACGTTTCTCCCCCGTACAGACGGCAGAAAAGCCTTCAGTGCCAGTCTGATGGCTCTCAACTCCAACAGGTTGATGTGTAGTCTGGACTCCGATGGAGACCAACGACCGCTGATGGTCAAGTCGTTGGCATGGGCTCCCCACCCCGTGAGTGAGGCGTCTGTGGCTACTGTTATCTCCGGCCATGGTTGCCAAAACAGTTCTCCTTTTAAGATGTTTTCTGGAGAGGCCCACCATTGAACGTCATGGGCTACCTTGTCCGGAATCCGGAGGAGATCTGTCATCCTCCCTGAGAATTGTGACCACTGAGTCCTCAGTGCCCACTGAAGGGATCTCATTCTCAAGCGAGCCTCTGGCACAAGGAATATGCAGGATGCCATGAGGCCTAGCAACCTGAAAAAGTCATAGGCTGGGAGACGTTGGGCATTTTGAAATCTGGTGACCATCTGCAGAATATCTTGAGCCCTCACCTCTGGTGGCGAGGCTTTTCCCAGGGACGTGTCCAGGACTGCTCCAATGAACTGGAGTCTCTGTGATGGTATCATCTGTGACTTCTTTAAATTGAGGGAGAAGCCAAGCCTGTGAAGGGAGTGGCAGACATAATCTAGTTGGATCCGAGCTTGTTCCGAAGAAACCGCTCTGATCAACCAATCGTCCAGGTAGGGGTAGACGTGAATCCCTTCCCTCCTTAGACTTGCAGCCACAACCGACATTAGCTTGAAGACCCTCGGGGCGGAGGTCAGCCCAAATGGCAGAACTCGAAATTGATAATGAGAGTTGCCAATTGCGAACCTCAGGTATTTCCTGTGCTTGGGATGGATTGGCACATGGAAATAAGCATCCTGAAGGTCCAGAGATACCAACCAGTCCTGAAGCTGGAGGGCCTGAAGGATCTGAGAGAGAGTTACCATCTTGAACTTGTCCTTCCTGAGGAACTTGTTCAATTCTCGTAAGTCCAGGATGGGTCTCAGTCCTCCGTCTTTTTTGGTATGAGAAAGTAGGGGGGAGTACCAGCCCTTGTTCCTGTCCGCTACAGGTACCGGTTCTATGGCACCTTTCTCTAGCAGGTCTACAACTTCCTGCAAGAGGAGCGGATTCGGTACTTTCAGAGAGCTGTTCCCCGGTGGATGTCTCTGAGGGATGCGTAGAAAAGGCAGGCAGTAACCTTGGGCAACTGTCTCCAATGCCCAAGCATCTGACGTAATAGCCTGCCATACCGTCAGATGGTGAGTTAACCTGCCCCCTACAGGTGTCTTGTGATGGGAGACCTCAGAGTGGTTTGGGGGCGGCTGATGCAGTTGCCGAAGGTAAAGCGGCTCCTGCTGATGCGGCTTTCTTTCCTTTACCCCGTCCATCACGGGTAAATTTTCCTTGGCCTCTTTGAGTCGGTCGTCCTCTGCCCCTTCCATATGAGGAATAATAGCGAAAGGACCTTCCTCTCCAAGAGGATCCTGAGGGACAAAAATTAGTTTGTCGGATTGCAGCTCCTAGTAACTTAGCTGCTGCTTTAGATGTTTGTAGTTTTTCCAAACTGTCATCCGCCTTTTTACCAAATAGAGAAGAACCGTCAAAGGGCATATTTAAAAGTCTGGCCTGCACGTCAGAAGCAAAGCCGGACTTTCTCAACCACGCATGCCTGCGGATTGTGGTACTTGCCGCCATGGCCCTGCTGATACTGTCAGCAGAATCAATGCCTGTTTGAAGGGACTCACACATTGCATCTTTACCATCTCTGATGATATTTAAAAATGCGTCCCTTTCTTCTCCTTCCGGTATGCAGTCAGCCGCCGATGAAGCACACTCCCAAAGAGTATGGCTGAACCTAGCGAGCGTACAAGTGGCATCAATAGATTTTAAAGCCATGCTACAGGCTGAGAAGACTCATATTGGCATCATATTTTTTATCATCCCTATCCTGAGGAGCAGTGGGGTAAGCAGAAGTACTGCCTGATGAAGTTGCAGCCTGGACCACAAGACTCTCTGGAGTAGGGTGCTTAGATAGGTATTCAGGGTCAGCAGCAGATACCCTATATTTTGCTGACAACTTCTTGTTAACCGCAGGGACAACTTCAGGAGTTTCCCAGTTAGTTAAAATCTTTCTTGTAAAGCAGAATGAAAGAGAACCACAGGATCCTCCTGTGGACCTTTATCCAGAATATCTGTGAGGTCATCCTGTTGAAAAACAGGTGAAGGCGCAGACCAACCCATAAACTCCATAATTCTAGACATTAGGGTTCTATAAGGGGTATCAGCATGTTCCCCTGGGTCTGGTTTGATAAATTCCACTTCTGGGGAAGTGTCTAGGCCACTTGCCTCCTGTAATGCGTCCTGAAGGTCTTTCAACCTTCTTTCCTCAGAGGCAAATGTCTCTGGTTCAGGTAATGTGGTCCTCTGCAGCCCAAAAGGCCTTTCTTGGTCAGAATCTTACCTTTCTTCAAAAATTGAAGTTAAGGGGGGTTTGCTCTGGTCTGTGAAATGGTATAAAACCCATCTCTAAGGCAGAGGGAGCCATCATCAGAGGCCTTGAAAAGGTTGATGTCGTTGACGCCGATGTAAAAATCCTCGAAGGCGCCAACAAAGGCGTTGAGAAAACTGGAAGAGGCCTCGAAGAACTCGAGAGGATTGGAATCCTGCTCAAGGATGTCGACGACGTTCTCAACGTCGTGTCGGAGGCTCTCGGTGTAACCGTTGGCTGTGGAGTAGCCGTGGGTCTTTCCTTTATCGGCGTCGATGTCGGCGTCGACTCGATCGGCGGATGCGTCGAAGAACCCTTCGATAACGGCGTTGATGGCGCCGATCTATGCTTCGAAGGGGCCTTCGACAATGGCGTCGAAGATGCTTTACTTCCCGATGGCTCATGGCGCTTTTGGGTCGACTCTTTCGCCGGGTGCTTCGACTTGCGGCGTTTAGATTTTTTGGGCTTTTCACCCGGGGTATCACCCTCAGCTGACTTCGAGGGGGGCGAGGCCGCTTTCTCGAAGACGCTTAGCATCTTTTTTCTGAATTCCTCCCACTCAGCTTGAGAGCTGTGTTTAGTGGGGCAATTTACTCTTTCAGGGGAACTAGAAGACGACGATAAAGGGGATCTTCTTCGTCTTTTTTTCGAGGGTCTAAACCTCGACGAGTGTTGGGAGCCACTTCGAGACCTAGACCGAGAATGCTTTCGACGGTGAGGAGACGAATGTCTTGACTCTACCGTGGAAACTTTCTAGGAAGTTAAAGTTGACTTACCTCTCTCGAGCTTCCCCTTACGCTCCTTCAAGGCTTTCCCCGTCATGGAAAGGCATTCCTCACACTCCGAACACTGGTGTTCGATTCCAAGACACCACAAACAGATCCTGTGAGGATCCGTCAACGACATTTTCTTCCCACAGTCTCAGCATTTTTTGAAACCGGACCGAGGAGTCGGAGGGTCGGAGGAGGAAGCCATTGAGTACGAGTTGGTTTTCTCGAGGAAATATGAATATATATCGACTGAAACTGAGCAACGGTATTCCGAGGCACACGAAGTGCGGAAAAACGGAACTGAGCAACGGTCGCTGCGCGTGGCCATTTATAGGCATGACGACGTCGGCGTCGATACGGTGGCCGTCGAGGAACACCTACTCGACGGACGTCGACGCACAGCGCCCTCTACTGGGAAAAAAAATTCTGAGGCCAGCAAGCTGGAGATACAATTATCATAGATAAGGAATACGTCAGAGGACACAATCCCTTCGAAGTTGATGTTAAAGAGAGAGTACTATCCAAGCCAAGGAAAAGGTTACACTGAAAGAATCCTATTAAAGACTTGGTTGCCTAAACAGGAATCATGTGAGACCAAACAAGATGCCAGGGAAATGTCTGTAAAAGTAACTGTTGTGCTTCTAATTAAGAATCAAGGGGAAGGGATCCTGGAACCAAGGGCCTGCGTCATTGGAGAACATTTTTGTTGGAATTATCCTTACCTCAATTATGAACACTTTTTTGGCCAGTTAAAGATATTTTCCTTGCACACTTTCATTTGTTTATAGTGTGAGGGTCAGGATATGACATTTTGGACACAAGGACAGTTTTTTCAGTTATCTGACTTCTTGACACAGACAGAGCCTTCGTTTTTGGTTTCTAGGTAGGGAAACTCCTCTTTAGCATAGGGTTAGAGAGGCATTTCCCACCCCTTTTTCATTTAATAAATATCTTTGACAAAACGTGTCAACCTTGTACGCAGCTCTCATTTCTGACCCCTCACAATTGCTTGAACCTATGGCTTTTAGAATGAAGAAGGATCTTGACAGAGAACGCTTGCCCACAAAGCCATTACAGAAGAAATTCGCTTTATCTGGAGCATTTCTATACTCATCAATAGTGGTGCACCTAAAAGAACAAGTTAGTTACCAACTGGAAAAAAATGTAGAGTACCCAATCAGATGGCGGAATAAAGAACCGCCTTACTAAAGGCCATATCTTGACCATGGATCGTATCCAGGGAATAATGTTTAACAAAGGCGTGGATAGAGGCCCATGTGGCTGCATCACAAATATTCCTAATAGGAACTCCCTGTTGTAGGCTGTGGAAGTAGCCACGCCCCTAGTGTAATGAGCTTGCAACACTTCAGGAGGGTCCTTACCCGCCAATCGGTAACATTCAGTAATGGTGAGGATAATCCACCAGGACAAGGTCTGTTTGGTAACAGCCTGGCTAAATTGGTGTACAGCATATCTCACAAAGAGTTGATCGTCCACTCTGACCCCGGACATCCTAGAAATATGAAAGCTCAGAGCTCTCCTAGGGTCGAACCTATGGAGTCGCTCCTCTTCCTTACCAGCATAAGGAGGAGGATAGAAAGACGGAACAACCACTTTCTAGCTTAAATGAAATTCAGACACTACCTTAGGTAAAAAGGAAGGACGTACCCTCAGTACAACCCTATCCTTGTGAATCACAGTAAAGGGTGGCTTAGATGAAAGTGCCTGCCATTCACTCACTTTGTGGGCGGAAGTAACCGCAACCAAGAACACCGTCTTGAAAGACAATCTCAAAGGGCAAGAGTGCCAAGTTTCAAATGGAGCACCCATCGGGAATTTCAAAACCAAATTCACATCCCAAACCGGCACCTGGAAAGGGGACGGTGGGAACACATTAGTGAGCCCTTTAAGAAATTGGGAAATCAAAGGAATCTTAAAGAACATTATTCAGACGAGCGCTTGAAGATAGCCAGCGCTGCCAGGTCACTTTTAATGGTACCCACTTGAAGGCCCCTGTGGGCCAAAGAAAGTAAGAAAGACAAAACCACAGGAATGGAACACTGAAAAGGATCAACATTTTGTCCTCTGCACCAGTCGCAAAACGTACGCCAACTGCAACGGTACAGGGATTTTGTTGCTGGCCTCCTGGCCGAAAGCAACACCTCCATCACATCATCCGGGAGGTCCCAATCCTTACCTCAACCTTTCAGATACCAAGCGTGAAGGTTGAGAGTCTTGACCTCTGGATGGAGAACCCAACCCCTCTCGCGCGAGAGCAGATACTCTCGGTAGGGAAGACGGCGTGGAGGGCAGATGGACATTTCTAGAAGGTCCGGGTACCACGCTCTCCTGGCCCAATCCGGAGCAATGAGGATCATGTGGGATCCGAACCTCTGTAACCTCCTTAACACTTGAGCAATGACGGAAACTGGGGGAAACGCGCACAGCAGTGGGAATGACCAATCCACTACGAATGCATCTCCTAAGGCTCCTCTCTGAGTAAATTCCCTTGAGCAGAATCTCTCACACTTCCGGTTGGCACTCGTGGCGAAGAGATCCACTTGTGGGGTTCCCCAAAGGGCAAAGAACTCCAGAAGGACTTCCTGAGCCAACTCCCACTCGTGAGAGATCGTGCTCTGCCTGCTCAGAGCGTCCGCCGCCGCATTGTCCTCTCCGGCCAGATGAACTGCCTAGTGCGAAATTCCTTGCTGGATTGCCCAGAACCAGAGCTGCATTGCCTCTCTGCACAACGGGAGTGACACTACCTCTCTTTTTTGTTGAGGGAATGCATTGCCACTGTGTTGTCTGTCATGATAACAACACTCTTCCCCTGCACAGACGGCAGAAAAGCCTTCAGGGCCAGCCTGATGGCCCTCAGCTCTAACAGGTTGATGTGGAGTTTGGACTCCAACGGAGACCAACGACCACTAGCGGTCAAGTCTTCGGCATGAGCTCCCCATCCTTCGTCAGTCTTGCTGCCAAACAAATGCGCGCCATCAAAGGGCATGTTCAAAAGACAGGCTTGCACATCCGGAGCAAAACCCGACTTCCGCAACCACACAAATCTGCATATAACGTTGTTTGCAGCCATGGACCGGCTAACCCTGTCGGCTGTGTCCAAACCTGACTGAAGGGATTCACACCTGGCATCCTTGCCATCTTGCACGAGAGCAAGGAACCAATCCCTTTCTTCCCCTTCGGGAATATGCTCAGCCGCAAGAGAAACACAATTCCACAGAGTGTGTGAAAATCTTGCAAGGCACAAGTGGAGTTGGACGATTTCAGTGCCATACTCCCTGCAGAAAACACCGTTCGTGCCCAACCGTCGAAGCATTTGTTGTCCCTATCCGGAGGGATGGTAAGGTACGCCGCCTGCCTCGAGGTGGCCAAAGCTGCCTGAACCCCCAAACTCTCGGGAGTGGGGCGAGATGAAAAATAGCTGGGGTCTCTACCGGAAGGGCAGTATTTTTTAGTTAATGATTTGTTAACTGTCGGAAGAGATTCCCGGGGTCTGCCAAGCAGCCGCCACCCTTTTCTGCAAGGTCAAATGAAAAGGTAACACCAGGTTAGAGGATGGACCTTGATCCAGAATATCCGTCAAGTCATCCTGAACAAAAGCCTCAGCAGGAGTTGACCAACCAAAATATTCTTTGATTCTAGCCATCAGTCTCCTGTAGGACGACTCAGCATGAGCCCCAGGCTTGCCAAATTCTACCTCAGAAGAAGTGTCTAGGCCACTAGCATCATGAAGAGATTGCCTTAACTCTTCCAATTGACTATCCCCTGAAAAGACAGGAGCCACATTAGGCTCAAAATATAAATCTGACCTCTCCTCCTCCTCATAGATGTCATCCAGAGGGAGGTAAAAGTCCTGTCTCGGGACAGCTGACGGTCTGGAGTCCTTAACAGGCCTTACAGGCTTGGGAGTAGCCTTCCTTGGAGGATCCACCATAACAGGGACCTCCAACGGCAAATCCCGGCCAAAAGACCCCGAGGGCGTGGAGACCGGCGATGGCTTTGGCGTTGAGAGAGCTGACGGCTTCGGTCCGAGGGCTGGTACGAAGGCAAAGCTTCGACATCCGTTTCTGACGGACTCAGCGTCGACTCCGAGCCCTTAGCAGGTTTCTGCGGTCTCGCTGGGGACGAGGAACGAGACCTGGAAGCACGTCTCTTGCGACCATCCTAAGCCTTGTCTGAACAGGACCTCGAAGGTTCCCGATGAGGATCGCGCCGAGGACCCGAGCCCGAAAGGCGCATGAGCCACGGATCAAGACTGTTCCTTGCCGGCTTCGTTAGAAGGCACGGATGGAACTGTGCCCTCTGATTGCAAAATCGCCAACATCTGCTCCCTGAAGGCAGCCCATTCATCCGGTGTAGAGGACTTTGTTGGACAAGCCACTTTCCTCATGGCTCCATCCTCCGAGGAGGACAGGGAAGGCGACCGGTGACGGCGCTTCCTAGAATGCTGAGACAAGGAGGATGAATGGCGGGAACCACTCTGGGACTCCTTCCGACACAGAGAGTCGCCCCTCGAATCGTCAGTGGACATACCCTTGGACTTCGATGTACGGGACTAACTGGGTTTAGAACCCCTTCCTACCTGAAGCTTTCCCCTATGCTCCCGCAAGGCCTTAGCAGTCAGCGACTGGCATTTGGAACAGTTGTTGGTGTCGTGACTCTCGCCCAAGCACCACAAACAAATGCGATGCGGGTCGGTAATCGACATCTTAGACTCTCAGTCCCGGCAAGTCTTGAAGCCAGACCGTAGAGTCGGAGGGGCTGAAGAAGATATATTCACGAGGAATACATGAGGCATGCAGAGTCTCCGAAGCAAACACATTTGCGTAAAAACAGAACTGAGGGTACGGGCGCTGTGCGTCCTATTTATAACATCCGGTGATATCGCCCTCGACGGAGGCCTTCGAGGGACATCGACCCGACGCCATCGACGCAGGACACCCTCTGCCGAAAAAGTTTCCGCAGTACACAGCTGTGGACATTACATGTCAAAGATGTGGAATACGTTGGAGGACACAATCCATTCGCAACATGCTTTAACTACTGGATAGTGATTATTGACTCTTGGCAGGTAAGAAATGTTGTGCTGTATGCATTTTTAGAATTCAGCTGCAAGTTACTTTATGGCTGGCAAGTACCTTGCAACGTGAAATTATTACCCCTGACTTAATAAAAACCTAAATAAAAATATAATGCCCAGGAGTTGTTCTCTTGAACCCAATAACAAGGTATTTACTTCTCTACTGAGATCTTGGGGAATATTAAACAGGTATAAATGCCATTAAGGTTAGATACAGAGGGATTCTGGTGTTGAGACAATGTTTTGTGAAAATGTGCACCATTCTAACATTCTAAATGATGTGGCAAATCAGAATTAGGAGGAAGACAACTGATGGTGTTTTGCAACCCTGGTCTTATTGAAGTAACACAACCCTATTGTGTCCCTACAGCTGAAGTCCCTATGTTAAAGGAAAAGAAAGAGTTCAAAAGGGTGCTCATCAGGATGTCTCACAAAAGAAAGTGTCTGCCGTCTAGAAAACCTGTCCTAGTAGTCTGACTTCTGGCCCTACCAGTATGAAGAAAAATAACCTAACTCAAACATAAGGGATAGAAAGCTATCATAAGGGTCTTCTATCCAAATGATAGGAGGGTGTCTGATTTCTGACCCACTTTGTAAAATCTAGTCTCTATAGTAGAAGGGGCTTCTTGCCCGAGGTTCAGTTCCCGTCCGGTCACCAGCAAATGTCTCTGGGCTTCTCGCTTGGTTCACAGTTCAAAATTAAGTATCACCAAATGCCTTTAGGGCTTCCAGCTCATTATACAATTTGATTCAATGCTCAGCAAATGTTCTGTCTTTATCCTCAAGTGTTTCTTGGGCTCCTAGCCCTTAGGACAGTTTGAATCAAGTGATCCACAAAACTTCTCTATTCCTCCCTGGATAGCTGGGGACTATTTGCCCCTGTGCAGAACCACTTTGGTTCTTACCTCGCAGTGGGGTCTCAGGTTTCACACACTGTCTTGGGGTCAGGCTGTTTTCAGCCCACTCTGGGCTCCTCTGGTTGTCGCCTCACGCTGGGGTCTCAGGTTGCACACCCCTTCTTGGTGTTGCTTCTTTTTTGGCTCCCCTGGAGCCTTATGGCTCACACCCTGCCATGGGGTCTCAGGTTGTACACCCCTTCCTGGGGTTGATTCTTTCGTGGCCCACTCTTGGCCCCTCTGGGTTTGAACCTGCCCTGTGGTCGCTTCACCATCCTCCTCCCTGCTCTGAGGAGGGACTACGTACTGCTTCCCTGTTCAGGCAGTCTGTTCAGCAGACGGGACTTCCGTCCTCCAGCGGTTCTGTGTCTGTAGGAGCCATAGCTCCTATCCCGCTGCATTTCAGCGGATTCTCGGCCTTGGCGGCTCAGGATTTCACTTGGTCACTACTCTAGCGTTGTTTGCCATGGGAGAGCCTCTGGGGCCAGGCCTCTCTGGTCTGGCTCTCGGCAAGGAAGCCAGGCATTCTGTGGTCTCCTCTGCACTTCCACCCTCCACACCTGGCATGGTCTCCTCTGTGCTTCCCCCTCTCCATGCCAGGCATGTAGGCTCTGTCCCCTGCCACACCTCCATGTGGGAGGTCTCTGTCTGTCACGTGCCGGGAGTGCCCTTGCATTCTCCAGCCCCGCTGAGTTCTTTGTCCCGGTATTCCACGCTCGGAAGGGCTGGATTTATTCACATTCTCCGCCCCGCGTATTTGATGGTGCCTGAAAGGGGTCAGAAATCACGCCAACTGTCGGTACAACAAGGGGTAAGTCATTACACACATTAATTCCCATGTATTACATATAACTACTGTAAACCTGGGATGACAGAGGATGATACTTATCCCTAATTGGCGATGGTCTGTCCTCAAAGAGGGGGGGGGGGTCACACCCAGTGGGATCCTGCTTGCCCTGTCCTCTAGGGAGAGTTAGGCTGAGTGGGCTCACCTCCCTAGTCCCAAAGTGGGGGGCTCCCCGTTGGGGAGAGGGGATGAACTCCCTGGATTCATCACAACCATCAACTATGGGAATGGATTAAGCAACGGGTGGTTCACAGTGACAATGTGAGCTAGGCTTGAGTGCTCTATGATGGCACTCGAAAACCCTCTATGGACAACATCTTTAGGTGTCTTACCACCTCCTTCCCTATAGCTTCCTCAAGTGTCTAGCCACCCTACAACAAACACCAAAAAAATAACCGGTCTTCCGTCTCCCTCACTCACCACCCTCTTTGTCTTTCCACACCACCCAAAAACAAAGTCAAAGAAAGGAAACACCTTGCTCTATTACCTTCCTTAAGTTTATCATTCCCCACAAAAGTTTAAGAAAAATACCTAGTGTCCTCCTAACCTCTCCCCTAATCTTACTCCAAGTGCCCCATTGCTGGCTGAAGCCGGGGAGCTACGTTTCAGTCACTCTGACAAGCCTACGGTTTCCAAGCGGTCCACTAGCAGTGCTATGCTTACAGCGTACTGCCAAACATGGTGCTGTTCCCTGATCATGCAGAAGCAGTGGGTGTGTTTAGAGCTTTGCATGCTCTGTCATGATGCAGGGACACAATACAAAGCTGACCTTTCAGTGTCACATGCAGACCATTTGAAAATCAAAAATCCTGAAATGTCTGCTATTCGCGGCACATGCCTAACATTGTCCAGACTTATTTAAAACTCTGCCATTGATTCACCCAGGGGTAAGAAAAGCATTTGTGTATGTATGTACACACATACATGTATACATTAATAGGGTAGTGGTCGCGCCCCTATAGTTGAGGTAAAACCAGTTTGCATTGACTTTCATGAAAATTCTATTGGAATTACTGTACATGTATTATGCATGGTTTGGGTCTCTCTAAAGAAACCATTTTGATGGAAATTTGTTAAAAAGTTCAAAAGGAGGGCCACATCGATGAGCTCAACATGTGTGAGCTCCGAGTCCCACGGTCTGAAAAGTGCCCCGAGCCCCCACTAAATGGCCCCCCACCCCGAAGAAGTTCAGCAAGACTCAAGTGGGAATATGCCCTCCCAGACCTGAGCAAAAATTAGAAGAAAATCACTGCAGAATTTCCCTGGAAACCGACTATTTTGTAGTCGCGTGCAGAGACCTCTGCCTGGCCCAGCCTGTGCAGCCGAAAGTGAAAGTAACTCAGCGCTGGGTGCGCAGTTGGGGATCTCGACGCGAATCCCGTGGCGGACCATCGTCACAGAAGAAGCTCGAAACGGAGGCGTCCCCCCTCCAGAAAGCGTTCTACCCACATCCGGCAACATAAGCGCCCACCCCCCGGAAACTTATGAGAGGAGATGACACGGTGGCGGGCACGGTTGAAGAGGAGCGCCTTGCGTGAAAACCAAAGGTGAGCCAGCCGGTGCCTCTCTTCTCTCTGGTCCCGTGCTGCGGCCTGACCCCCGCTCCCTCAGAATATCAGCAGGCATACTATGCAGGCGCCTCGATAACATAACGTAAAAAAGCGCACTCCTACCCCGCAGGACCCTGAGTTGGAGTGCGGACATCCGTGTACTACTGCGCGCATCTGAAACTCTGCCGATGTCTGCAATGTAAACATATTATTCGCCCTCAACACAGACGAACGTAGCGAACTAGGAGCTGTCCCTCCATTGAGAAAAGGAGCATGCATCTTCCATAACAAGCGGGTCGCTCAGTGCCCCCGACCTCACGGAGCCCGGAATATGTGAGAATCCTTCCTGGGAGGCAACACCCAGACCCCACTGCGTCCCGCTCAATGTAATAAAATCGGGCAGTGACAACGTGGGGAACGAGTGAAAGAGAACCCCTTTTGGACATGCAACAATAACTGTCGGCATTTAGGTGTCACAACATTCAGCCTCTGACTGCCCCGGCCCAACACCCAAATTTACTAAAGGTCTTCTGCCGGAATCCATATCCTGGCCACCCCACACCAACTACTGGACCTCGGATACGACGGGAGGATGCTGGGGACTCGAATCACCCACCTCTTGGTCCCCAGGTCATCAAGATACGGAGCTACGGGTGACACCCAGTCGACCCACCGGTCTATATTACATAGCAGAAGGACATACGCGCTCCCCCACAAGATCTGACACGCTGGAGACTGGCACATTGAGAGAAGACAGAGGCCGATCCGCGGCTCTGAAAACAGAATTTGACTACGGTGTGCAAGGGATAGGCAGAATCTGGGAAAGCAACCCCTAGGGCATGAGCGTGTCTCGTACCAGGGCGTGCTCCTGGAATCATTCTGAAGACTTCCAAACCGGATATTGGCAAGGTCACCGAGTATTGGGTGGCCTGGTATAACTTATGAAGTGAGGGGATGACACAGAAGTGTTCAACAGTCACCCCACGGATCAATATAGGCTGCATTGGTCAGATAGTCCAGAGTCGGAGAGACATAGGAAGCACACCCTCTTTCAACAGTGTAGATCTGCAGCCCTCATCACACATAGAAAGGGCAAGTAAAGGCTTGACAGAGTGAAAAGAGTACAGAGCCCTGTACACTCGAAAAAGAAATACAGACTTCACACATTGGAGCGGACACAACTTGGCGCACAGCACAAGGGATTACTAGAGGGTTGGGCCCCCGACATGGGAGCGTGTGCCCTCCTCTAGGTGTGACAACCACAGCATATCGGTCTGTTCCACACAGCACCGACCTAAGCCTCTCTCCAGGCCCCAGAATGGCGAGACCAGGAATGGAAGCAGCCGCAACTAAAGGCGAAGTAGCGGCCTTGCCGAACGAAATCAAAAGCATAAGGGCGGACATTAGTGGGAAAGTCGACAAAATAACACAGAGAATTGACAAACTGGAAGAAAGACTAGAAGAGGTTGAACATGATCAAGCCTGCCTAGGTACACTTGAGTCCCAAATAGATCAAATGATTACAGAGATAGAAGCAAGGGAACAGGACTTGAAAAGGACTCTCCATATGATCATGAAAATCCTGTTTGAAGACGAGTCCATCGACGAACCAAAAGTGTATCACATACATAGAGCCGGAGGGACCGCGGAGGGTCCAAAGACAGTCCTAGCACGGTTTCACAACTACGCAGATAAATCTAGGGTCCTCGAGAAAGCCAAGCGCACCCCACAGATCCCCACAGATCTTTCTGGATACAGCGAGAGTGTTGGTTTTCCAGGACTTGTCATCATTGACGCTGGCCATGAGAAGGATGTGTATACCACTTAGCAAATGGCTCAAAGAAAAAGGTGTCCGGTACCGCTGGGGCTACCCATTTTCGCTCACATTTGAGTGGGAAGGGAGTACGATACCACTAAGTAGGGAGAAGGATACCCAGAACTGCACAACTGATCTACTGGGAAACCAGGGAGGAAGACGAGACGACGACAGGCAATGGCGCATTCAAGGCCCGAGGCGGAAGCGAAAGCCAGGGTCCAGGAAGTACAGGAGAATGAATGCCTCGCCAAGTGCGGACCACTGAAGACCCTACTGGTGCACGTCATTGCTGCCTGGATCGACCACGCGACCGGCAGGAGACACAGTCACCTGCGACGAGGATCTACGAGGGAGACCACTAGTGGTCACATAGGAGAGTGGTGACCATAAATGCAGGCACTGGACGCTCCAATTGTACTGTATCTGAACGGCGGAACTTCAAGGGGACCCCATGGAGCGAGCGGAACTCCCTCAGTGGTGCGTTAGCAGCAGGGTGGAAGGAACTACTGACGCTCTGAACTTTGATGGGTGTCAAGAGGTACTCGCAAGTGGGCCACGTTCGAGTTGAGTTAATAAGGAATTGTACTGATTTCGGGGATCCGTGAGGGCGGGGAGGGGGGGCAGTAGTGGGGGCTCAATGGTTAGTTGAATGTTTTGTGAAGGGATCGTGGCAGTTCCGGTTCTCACTGGTGGTCCGACCCTAGCTGGGTAACGTTAACTGAGCTGGATCGGATGCTACTACGGGATCAGGGGGGATATGAGGAAAGGCGAGGGGGGTGGGCAGGAACTAATTGTTTTGTGAGTACAAGCTATGTTCTTTAGAATGTTACATAGGGAAGTCAGGGTCTGCTACACGAGCACTACATGTAATAGATAGGTAATGGTGGTAAAATTTGCTTCAATGAAAGGTAAGCTCTCTAGAGTCTTTACACTCAATGTCAAAGGGCTAAACTCCCTTACACAATGGTCTCTTGTGTGCAGGGAATTCCAGAGGTCCGGGATAGATGTGCTCTTTCTACAGGAGACCAAGTATGTGCCTGGGGATGAACGTAGGATCCTGCAAGCTAGGGTGGGGCTGGAATACTGAGGATCGGGTCCTCTTAAGAAAGCGGGAGTAGGGATACTCATCAGAAAGGGGTTGAACCTAAAGGTCTCCAAGGTGTGGACGGATGTGGAAGGTAGGGCACTCATGGTGGTAGGTACGATGTGTGACCTAAGGGTCATGCTAGTGACACTGTACACCTGTAATGCGGGACAGGCCAGATTCCTACAGCGAACAATATCAAAAATAATGTTAGAAGCCGCTGGGCACGTGATACTTGGGGGAGACATCAATATTTGTGCGAGCACTAGAATAGACAGACAGCTAACCCCGATCTGCCCGAACCGACTGATGCCGGCCGAACAGCAGTAGTGGAGAGGATGGCGACATATAGGTTACGAGATATATGGCGGGAATTTCATCCGAGTGAAACAGGCTACACTTTCTACTCTGCACCCCATGGAACTTACACTAGAATTGATTATGTATACATCTCATAAGAATTGGTAGAGGTAACGCCCCGTTCTGAGGTTGTACCTATTTCTTGGTCAGACCATGATATGGTCACCGCCGACAAACCTGGGTGCCCGTCCACGCAAAGGGTCGAAGTGGCGATGAAATTAGACTCTGTGGAAAGACCCTGTCTTCCGAATGGAAATGGAAACCGAGATAAAGGAATACCTCAAGGTCATTAACACGGGGGAGCTATCAAACAGAACAGTATGGGACGCAGGGAAAGCAACATGGCGTGGGATATTGATCAGGGAGGGCGCCAAGAAGAAAAGATAAAGGGCTCTGATAGAAAGCAAATTAAGGGATGAGACAACACACCTAGATTGGGCCGCACAGACCGCCACTGAGGGCAGGGCAGAGAAGATTGCTGTAGCCAGACAAAAGCGGGAATAACGTCATCTTCTCGAGGAGGGGCGAGTCGTCCGT
Organism: Ambystoma mexicanum; assembly: GCF_040938575.1. Taxonomy (NCBI): domain Eukaryota; kingdom Metazoa; phylum Chordata; class Amphibia; order Caudata; family Ambystomatidae; genus Ambystoma; species Ambystoma mexicanum. The sequence goes on along the minus strand of NC_090923.1, from coordinate 1,294,709,849 downwards.
AAACTGCAGCTCCTTAAACAAAAGCATTACGAGAAGGGAGATAAGCAGATGCTCTCCTGGCAGCTAGACCATGAGGCCAGAGGGAAGACAGATGGGTGACAGCCATAGACAATGGAGAAGGGGATACCCAGGGAACACAGGGTGGGGACATCCCAGAAGTCTTTGCACGGTTTTATGAGCATTTATATACATCTGAAACAACCCAAGATAGAGTTGAGATAGAGGGGTACTTGGGAAGTGTGGAGATGCCGAAACTCACCCGTGTAGAGGCAGATGCGATGAATGCCCCGATTACGGCTGAAGAGGTGGAGAAGGCAGTGAAGAGGTTTCCACTAGGGAAGGCCCCCGGGAATGACGGCTACACGGCAGGCTTTTACAAGACCTTCCTGTCGCCCCTCCTCCCCTTTTTGGTTGAACTATTCAATTACATATTGGAGACGGGAATTGTGCCAGATTCCTTCTCAGAGGCATTGATTACTCTTATCCCCAAAGAAGGGAGAGATCCCAAATATTGTGGATCGTATCACCCGATATCGTTACTCAATATTGACGCGAAGATATACACAAGGATCCTGGTGGCTAGGCTGGAGATATATATGCCTCGGCTCACACATTGAGACCAGGTGGGATTTATTCTGGGGAGGCATGGGGCAGATACGATGCGCAAAACATTACACCTGATACACAAATCAAACACAATGACAGGGGAACCTGCTCTTATGTCCGTCGATGCAGAGAAAGCCTTCGACAGGGTAGAATGGGGATTCCTGGAGGCAGTCCTGATTAAGGTACGACTGGGCGAGAGATTTAGAAGGTGGGTGAAGGCAGTCTATACATTCCCCCAAAGCCTCAGTATCAGTTAACTCACTACTCAAGATGGTTCGCCCTGGGCAGGGGAACAAGGCAAGGCTGCCCTCTGTGCGATATTGTTTGCCCTATTGCTTGAGCCTCTTGCACAGGAAATCAGATCTGACCAACTAGTTGAAGGAATTTTCTTTTGTATTTGTTTATTATTTGTATCGCGCTCCGAACCCTCAGGTAGCTGGGCGCTTGAAAAAAGTGTTACAAGCATAAATAAGCGATGACAGAGTTGAGAAGACCAATGGTTACAGATAAGTCTGACGACAAACATTACAAGTGAGAGCAAGAGCTGGGGAGACCTTTGGTTACAGTTAGATCTGGGGACAAACATTACAAGTGAAGACATGCGAATTAGGAGATCCTAGGAGGGACAACATAGAGGAGCAAAAATATAACGTTAGAGGATGGTAGAATCGGATAGGCTTGTCGTTAAGCCTGATTTTTACTCCAGTTTTGAAGGCAGGGAACGCTGGTCCAAGTCTGTAGGAGAGAGGCAGGGAGTTCCAGCATTTGGCTGCTTGGACTGGGAAGCTGGCTCCACCCGCAGTTTTTAGGTTGAACCTTGGTACTGAGAGGCAATGGGCATGGGCAGATCTAGTGGTCCGAGATGGTTGGTATATGCTGAATTTATCAGACAGATATTTGGGAGCTGTGTTAGACAGGCATTTGTGTGTAATTGCCAGGGTGCGAAGAGTCATTCTATCGCAAACTGACAGCCAGTTGGCTTCCCGTCTGATACTTGAGATATGACAGGATCTGGGAAGGTTAAGTGCTGCTCTCAAGGAGTTATTTTGCAGGATCCATAGCCTATTTAGATTCTGTTCAGTGGTTCCTAGGAAAAGTGTGTTGCAATAGTCAGTCTTTGACAATGCTAGGTCTCTGGCTAGCGTTATGCAACTGCTAGTGGAAAGATAGGGTTTACAACTATAGATTAACTTGTTGGTATAGGCTGGAGAGGACGCCACAGAGCTGACTTGTTTTATTTGGACAGAGTCGAGTCAAGATAGACTCCCATGGTTTTTATTTCCTTGGCGACTTTGATCATATTCCCGTCAATGTCAAAGGCTGTGTACCTCTGGTCTAATTTATTTCGGCGTGCCTTGGTGCCGACAATCAGAAGCTCTGTCTTTTCATCATTGAGACAGAGACTGTTAGTGGCCATCCAAGCCTGGATTTCTAGGTAGATTGCATTCATTAAATTGGAATCCCCATTGTAACGGCCAGTGAGCGGGATGAGGACCTTGGTGTCATCTACGTAGTTGGTGTAGATGACACCCATGTTATTCAAGCGATCGAATAGGAGCTTCGTTAATATATTGTATAGTGTTGGTGACACGCAGGATCCCTGAGGGACCCTGCAGAGTACAAGGATCGGGTTTGTTGCGGCTGATGGTGAGAAAACTCTAGTGGTTCGATTGAGTGAATAGAGTGAATGGGAAGGAATATAAGATAGCCTTGTATGCCAATGACTTATTAATACATGCAACAAACCCACTAGCATCTATACCAAGAGCCATACAACTGATATAACGTTACGGACTACTCTCTGCTTTTAAAATTAACAAGGCCAAGTCAATCCTGTTCCCCTTGAATGAACCTACTCAGTAAGACATTGATAGGTACTCTGTACTAGGCCTCGTCATTGGAGAAACCACATTGCGATATTTAGGGATAAATCTCACATGAAATCTAGATGCCTTACACCAAGTCAACTTTTCTCCTCTGCTCAACAAGTTTCAGGCTGACCTAACAAAGTGGCAGAAGCTCACAATCTCATGGATGGGGTGGCTAAACGCAGTCAAGATGGTGTGTATTCCAAGGTTTCTATATCCATTTCAGATGCTCCCAATTAAGATACCAAAAAATGTTTTTTGGGGAGGTGAGATTTCTGTGGTAAGGGAAAAAATCTAGAATAGCATATGAGGTATTAACTCTACCCAAGGAGAAAGGGCGGGGGGGGGGGGCTCTCACATAAACCAAAGGACTGATCTCAATTATGTAGAAAACATTGATAAATGCCAGGAAAGGGTCCACTGTTAAACTCAAGAATAGGTGGGAGAAAGATATGAACATGGAAATAGATCCTGAGTTGTGGACAAACATGTGTAAGGGAGCCTCACTGGTATCGATTGCCTGGTCATTACAAACTGCATGCCACCAAGCTCCTCCATAGATGGCAATATGACCCCCACAGGTTGTCTAAAATGTTTCAATCAATGAGTCCCCTATGTTGGCGACAATGTGGCTAAAGGGCGGACTACTGGCATATGTGGTGGGGATACCCCATGATTAGAGTGTATTGGGATGAGGTCCTTGGATGGATCAGAGATCTGGATGGAATCCATCGTGAAGTTACACCCTTTCTTGTACTGTTTGGTTTGGAAAAAAGAGACGATTAACTTATAAGGGCAACTGGGATAGTTGTTCCCCTTCTCTTGGCGGCGCGGGCATGTATTGTGTTGCACTGCAAGGCAGTCATGGCCCCGAGTAAGAAGGAATGGACGAATGTGGCCACCAACATTTGTGTAATGGAGAGAATTACTGCAGCCCTACATGGGAAATCCACACAATACGAGACATTGTGGAGTGACTTAGTTATCAAATATGTAACCAATACCTAAACAACTGCACAGCTTGGAATCTTAAGGTATGAAACTATAGCACACATGGGCATGCGAAGTGTACTCTGTTGAGAATTGCTCACTTAGTAAAAACGAGAAAGTACGCACCTTTGTTAAATAACCCACAATATTGTAAGAGACCCAAATCTGAATATGACCGGTAGGCCACAGATAAAGCCACATCTATAAAAGGAGTCATCACGGATAACGCAATGTTCCTGGGGCGGCGGGAGGAGGGTGAGGGACGAGTCTGTTTTGAGAAAGGGTTTTATGGTCTATGGGAGGGTGGATAGAAGGGGTCAGGTTTTTGTTGAAGAGTTGTGCACCAATTAATACCTGTACGATGTTTAACCTGCTCTGTTGAAAACTCAATAAAATAAAAAAATGTAAAAAGAAAAAGTTCAAAAGTAATTGAGAAAACTGAAAAAAAAATGTTTTCGGCCTGCTGCCATTAATTTTCGCATAGAGAAAAAGGTGCTCCCAGTGAACACACAAGAGCAAAACCCACTGGACAAATTTTCACCAGGCAACTGTGATGAATCTGATGGTATCATCACTCCCTTCCCGGCGGTGACCTCCCCCTCCACTCCCATGTGGACAGAAGACGACAGCCGCTACCTGATCCTGACCCTGTGGGTGGTTATATGAGGGAGGATCACATGGGGGAGACAACCTCTGGGAGAGGGTGGTGGTATCCATCAGATGAGACATGGTATCCTCCTTTCCTTTCTGAAAATACATCTTCAACTCCCCATGCCCTTATAGCCTACTATAATACCTCCGCTTTCCATCCATGGAGGGTGGTATGAATCTGTTATTATATTTCAACTGACCTTGTAAAATTGTGAAAGACACTTTTCACAGTCCTAGGTGCTTATTCTCAAAACCTAGGTTGCCTTTAAAACCCATGGTAAACATTCATACACTATTTTTAGAAGGGGAATACTATTGCCACAATCCCCACAACACTGGGACGAAGAAGAGCAATGGAGTAATGCAGAGCACAGGAATCCACTAGCACAGGCAGCACTCTAGTGGCAGCGAGTACACACCTGTGCCCGGTACCTTTAAATCATCAAAGCCAGAATCATAAGGAGGCTGCTGGCAGGAGCTTGTTGCTCCTTTAGGTACAAGGAGAAGTCTGTGGAACCAATCGGCTGAGAGTCCTGAGATGAGAAAGCTGCTGAGGGCAAGTGGTGCATGGCGGAAATGCTAGAAGCAAGCCGAGAGCTCCCGGGGGTTCACCGGCATCGGAGAACAGCACTTTGCTCACCAAAGTCATATGCGCAGCAGACAAGCGCAGCAGAAGCCACAAACACGGGGACGTGTCTGCAATTAAGCCAAATTGAAATATATGTAATTTGTGAAACCACGAGAGAAAAGCACAGTTTGCAAAACCGGAGTGAGAAAGACAGAAAGGGCAGTTTCAGAAGGTAAGACTTTCAGGTTTGTCCATGTATGTTATAAATATATGAAAGAGACTGAAAAGCCAAAAAATATAAACCAAGCAGATTAGCCAAGAAGGCTACAAGACAGACCCTTCAAAAATGGGCGAGTGAGCAGGAACTCACACCCGGAAAGTCCTGGCAGGAAACCATACAAGGCAACTATAAGTTTGTGCATTAAGAGAAACCCTGGCAGGATAGTACACTAGTCAGTTTCAAGTTCAAGATTATAGGAAGCCCTCATAGGAGAGAACTCCAGGCAATTATAAGAAACACTGGCAGGAGAGTGTACCAGGCAATTGTAAGAGTGTGAATCCAGAAAGCCTGGCACGAGAGTGTACAATGGAAGTTACAAAGGTGTAAAGGAAGTCCTGGTAGGGAAATACACCAGGCAAGGTGAAAGTGAACATAAATACAAGAATTAGCGAAAAGGCTGTGTTGGTCTAAGAGACTGGAGAACCAAAAATCCTGGCAGGAGAGTACACCAGGTATTCCAACAACACATAAAAGAAAGACGATCAGCTTGAAGATCACTTTTGTTGTTGACCCAAGGGAAAGCCAAGAACTGTTATTTTTACCACAAGAGAGTAACAAAGGATCCAGGGGAAGGGAAGAAACCTTTGGAGCAAGGAGATCTATCCTTGAGAAACTTTTATTTTTGTGGAGATTACCCATCTTTTTTTTGTATTTCCTTTTAACATTTACCAAACACTTAAGGCAAAAGACATTATTCTTTTCATTTTAGAATTCCTTTGTTGAGAGTCTGAGGGTCAGAATACTATAGACACAAGACAGTTTTGTTTTGGACATGTCTACGCTGACAGATCCTTAGTTTTAAGTTTAGGTAGGGTAGCTCTGCTAGTGCACGAACAGCAAGGCCTTTTCTCCAACCCCTTCTTGTTTTCTAATTAAGGCCTTTCGCCAAAAACATGTCCAGCTTGTATCCTAGTATCATTCCTGACTCCTCACATATGGTGTCAGAATGGGAACAGGCTCAGTTGACACAAATTGGGGATCCCCAAGTTTGAAATGCTTAGCAAAGGAGCTTCCGATCCATCAATAACCACAGAACACTCCATCAGATTTTATTTGTGCAGCAGTAAGGGGGAAATGATACAACATGGGGACTGAATGCAAATACCAACTGATCTGGTCCCAATACCCCTGCCAGGAACCTACAATAGACTTTTCTCTAAATTCGGTCTTGCTTGGCGCTATGACCTTGATCTTCTAGCGGCCGTCATTGAATTATAGCGGCGATATAAACATATTAATTCAATACAGTAGGAATGAGGCGTATCCGATAAAGGCAGGGGAAAGGATTGCTCAAGGGATTCTGGAGAGAGCCTTATTTCCCAAACCACAAGAAATTAAACATCCTGACAAAACTGGTAGGGGTAGTAAAGACTTCTGGTGAGGCAGATGTAGAAGCCCCAAGAATGCCCAAGATATTACAACCTAAAACCCATGAGGAAGAAACTGAAGTAATTCCTGATTTGGCCTTCGCTCAGAGGAATGATCCTTTATTGGCCAAGCCTTTCCTTCTGGTGGTACCCGAAGAGGAGGGCAGAGGAAAAGGAGGACCATTTTTTTTCTTGAAAGCTTGCTTATTATATAGGAGGAGATGTTGGTCCTGTGTTAGGACTCACCACCGATGCTGCCTCTCTGCGTGGTTGGAGCAGTCCGGAAGTCAGTGACACAGGGAATAGGCAGCGGAACTCCCAAGTAGACGATGAGTTCTTCCTACCAATGTACCCCTCTGTCATTTAAAGCTAATAACCAGACGTGTCTATTAATTGGAAGATGGGGGGGACACACCACAGGACACCACCACCTACAAGAACACTGTGATTAAAGTACAGTTAACAGAATCACAGATAATATACAGAGATCTGGGCAGGCTAACCTTCACACAAGAAGCGAAATCCCCAATAACTCTTGGAGTGGGTGGAGTACTCTGGTAGATGATGGTAATATCAGCAAGGGCCCCTCGTACTTCCCAATGGATGCATGTGCCTGGAATAGAGAATGCCTGATAAGTAATGAGGTACTAGCATATGTAATAAAGGACAGAGGAAAGTTTCTTACCAGGTTTGGTAATGTGGGCTGTACAGAGTTCCGAGGATCTGTGATGTTCAGGAGCAGAAGTGAATCAAACCAAACCAGACTGCACGAGGACGCCTGTAATATCCAAGTCTGTGCACCTCCAAGGAATGTCTAGTCCGTGCACAATGGGGTTGCAGTAGCAACAAGGAAGTCACAAGGGAAAGTGGCCGTGAAACGGTGTTGAAGTCCAGGAAGCAAAAAGGTCTGTTAACTTGCAGGCAGGTCCAGGCATGACTCGGAGGCAAAGCAATCCAGTAGGGTTGTCTGTAGTCTGAGTTGAGCAGGCAACAATAATCCGAATCGTAAGGCAGAGCAGTCCGATAGAAAAGGCAGCGTTGGTAACCGTGGAAGCAGAAAACAGGACAAGGCAGAGACGGAATGCGGGAGGCAAAAACATGGTTCAGCAACAGTACGTTTTCAGGACAGAGAACGGGCAACAGAGAGTCCAGGTACAACTACAATCAGAAGCGCCGGAGCATTGGCGAAGGCTGTCTTAAGTTCGAAGTGTCACGTGACCGGGAGAGACGGGATTCTCTAATCGAGACGAGCGATGAATGTGGAAAGGGTTCCACTGTCTCCAAGGCAAACCCAACGCGCAAGGTCCGATGCTCCCCGTCGGTGCAGGGAAAACCGTTCAGAAAGTCTGGTGCGTGCTTTTCCAGGCAGGAGATATTTCAAGGGGTGTGAAAGGTTTCTTTTACGTGTATGATGTGCATGAGAAGCCCTGGGAGTAGATGAAGGTGAATTCCTGACATCCTGATGGTCCTCCCCGGTCACAAATAATGGTGTCCAAGAGCCATAAACAAATGGTCCTAGAAATCACCCATTCCCATCTGACAGGAGGTCACTTAGGAACAGCTAAAAACCAAGCCCAAATATTAACTCAGTTATACTGGCCAGGGATTTATGCCGATGTAAAACATTTGTGCTCACGTGTCCCCTGTGTTAGAAGGCCAGTTTTCAGATACCCCCTACAGTCCCTTTACAACACTTACCAATTATTGATGTCCCCTTTTCACAATAGGTATGGACATTGTTGGGCCCCTTGAAACTGGGGTATAGCTATAGATTAGTGATAGTGGACTATGCAACTCGTTACCCTAAAGCATTTCCACTCCGTAATAATACGACCCAACAGATTCTTAAACATTTGATCCCATTTTTCTCATGAGTTGGGTTCCTGAAGGAAATCTCAACGGATCAGGGAACTACCTTTTTGAACCGGCTAATGTCCGACATAAAGGAGATTTTGCACATTGTGAGAAACCGGAGGGTATTCTGCACAGGTGGTCCGGGAAAGGCAATTGCTTTTGGTGTGCGAACATGGGGGTGGAGAAGCAAGGGGGGGGATCACCTGGGTGGAGAGTCCTTGGGGATTGGGAGTAAGGTGCCTTCAGGTGAGACACAGTATTCCCCACTTCACATCAAAGAAGAAACTTTTATTCCAGGGGCAGGTATGGGATATTGTTATCCATGTCCCATTGACTGGGAAAAGGGTATGAGATACTATCGGTCCAGATGGCCCAGGAAGAAAGCAAAAAGAGTTCAATATAAGATGGGTGGAGGTTCCTTGGGGACTGGGAGTGGGATACCCTTGGGAGAGACGTGGTAGTTCCCTGCTAACGACCAACCCAACCCTTCCCCAGCCTTCATGGGCTATTGTAAATCCACTGCCTTGACTTCTTCATATATGACCACCGACAGTACTGGGACGAAGAAGAGGAAACCGGTAGTAATGAAGACTAGCTGCTTTTACCACTCTGGTACTGGGATGAGGAAGGTGCCTTATAAGGACTATCAGTGTCAGGCATGTCCCCTTGATTGTGGTCAGGCAGGGCCAATTGGAAATTCACACCTGCAGTCTGTCAAGGGGCTCCAGGTGTAAAAAAGGCACTTAAATCAAGAGCCACAGGGAGAGGTGGTGGCGGTGATGAAGCAGCAGCAGAAAGACCAAGAGAAGCAGATGGGAGCTGTGTGAGTGAAGCACGCTGACGGTTCATGGGAGTGCGGTTGGGAGCTGGGGTTCCGTGGAACTAATCAAATGTTGGAAGGGGAGCCGTGGAGAAAGGCTGCCCCTTTTCCTGGTGTTCACAGTGCTCGTTCTCCTGGGGACAGAAGCCAATCCAGGAGTCCCTGAGGGGCAGGAGGTGGAGCCCTGAAACAGAGAACCGAAGGTCCGATCTATTAGTGCTGCTGGAAAGCCAGTGGACGCAACCAGCGAGTTTCTATCAAAGAGAAACCCGCTATGCAAGTGTTTGAACTTTTGTGGAGGATTGCATTGTATCGGAATGGTCACGTTTATGATGTAACACGTGTTTGGGAGGTTTCCGTTGTGCATCCTTGTTAACTATTGAACTGATAAGAATACTTTGTAGTGGAGCGGTCTCATGTATAAGAAAGCACGTTTTCGTAAGTCTCTGAGTGCTGGGCACTTCATTTAAGGCAATCTACAAAGTTATTAAACAACGGACCGAGCTGAAGAGCTGAACGAAAACCTTAAACAAATATAGCCTCATGATTATTGAATTTCAAACAGAATGAAAACCTTAAGAAGTACAACGTCTTCATTATTGAATTCTGAACGAACGAAACCATTAACAAGTCCAACTTCCTGATTATTGAATTCCAAACCGAACGAAAACCTTAACAAGTACAAACTCATGGTTATTGAATTGCGAGCTGAGTGAAAACTCAATAAACAAGTAGAACTGTTATATACAAGGATTAAAAGTGAATGGAGCTTTAAATTCAAATGAAACCACCATGTGCCGAACTCAGAAATGTATGAAACTTTAATCCAAGCACAATCCATATATTCTGAACTTGAATCTAATATCAAGGCATAAATTAGTTTGCAAAACTTGATTAGCAGAGTTTGCTAATTAAACGTTTATTGATTAGCAAAGAGACAAATTTGATTAGCAATGTTGTACTCATATTTTTAATGTCACCAGAAGTTATTTGTACTCAAGACATAATATAAGCAACAAGATAGCATTTTTGTGGACTGCTGAAGTGAGACATTAGCGAGATGAGTGCCTACAAATTGTAAAGGCTAGCTGCACGAATGGACACAAATAAACAGATATTTTAAAAAGTCACAACCAGACCACAATTAATGAGGAAATCACGTGCATAATAAACCCTGCAAAGAAATTTCAATTGGACAGGGCATCCCGCCTGCCACATAACATGCCGCTCTGGCTGAGCCCGAGATCTTCTCCCTCGTCCTGCGTGCACCCTCCAGAGAGTCGTCATTGGAGGCTCTGCACCCCCAGGTGGCGGGAGCAGGCGCTTCATACACCATTGGCATCATTGCATTCCGGCCTCAGCAGAGAGGGCTCCCTGGCGGGATGTGCCTGGTGAGCAGCCAGTGGCCCTTGATATTCTAGGCCCCTTTCCCCTGACCATCCTTTCAACATTTGCAACCACACGCCCGCCTCGAGACTCAGCAAAGTCAGTGAGTGAGGCCTGGGTCGTCCCACGCAGTATCAGTGTGAGATGCTGAACATGGACCAATTCCCCTAAAATCCCAGCAGCGGAAGTCTTGCACAAGTGCTTTGGGCAACATAGCTCAATGCCAGGGAGCAAGAGTCGGGGTACACCTGGGAAACAACACCCACCGGCCAAACCACAAGAGGGCACCTCCAACCCCCCACAGACCAGGCGCGGGATGAGGCCCGACCTCACAGCAGCACAACACCATGGCCATGACTAAGGCGGACCTCGAAGCATGTTTCAACGACTTGCAAAACAAGCTCACAGCCTCCTTCCAAACGCAATTCTCGACACTTACGCCAGAAGCAAAGCATGCAATGCATAATTTGAAGAAATATGTGGCATTACTAGCAGAGCGGAGATACACAACGCCAAGAGCGCTACAGGAGATGGTGGAGGATAACAGGAAAATCAAAGAATCCCTAGAAGACCTGGTCAGGATCTCCCATAACCTCGAACTTCAGTGTGAGGACCCGGAAAACAGATCCCAGATAGCTAATATCCGCATACGGACCTTCAAGAATAAGTTGCGGACAAAGACCTCAAAGACACTGTACAACGGATCGCCGCAGACATCCTAGGGGACAGAAAGGTAGAGGAGGTGCACATTGACAGGGTGCACAGGACTCGCCCCAAAAGGCTGGAACCGAGGGCACGACCTAGAGACATAGTGGTGGCACCAACGCGGTACACCCAGAAGGAACAAATCCTACGGGAGGCCTGGCGTGCTGAACCTATAGCCTTCAATGGGGGTGAAATCCAACTATATCAGGACCTGGCCTAGTCAACACTGCAGAAGCGCAGGGAGATGAGGCCGGTGGTGAGGGCGCTCGCGGCAAAAGAAATCAGATATAAATGGACCTTCCCTTTTGGCTTCCTCTTTACTTAGGACAACCGTGAACACAGAATCACCACCTGCGAGGGAGGCATGCACATTCTAAACCTCAGTCAAGAGGACATCGGGCCTTAAGTAAGTAGGGGCGAGGATGGCACGTCGAGGAGGAAACTGTGGGAATGGTTGCAGGTGACAAGAGCGCAACGATCGACGCCCGAGCCCTGACCCCAAGGATAAACGTCCTATGGAAGATCCACAGTCTGCACAGACAAGATGGGGGGCATAATTAACAGACAGAGGACATTCACAACCTGGACTCAGAGGAACGCCACACCGGAACTCACTTGAAGTCATGCAGGGGGCTTTAGGATACCCCACTAGTCGCCCCTGGAATTAATGGCAGGCTCGCGCCAGGGACTCAGGAGATGCGGGGGGAGTTAAGTTGTGGTTGATGACAGGACGTGGGGCAGTGGGGTGGGTCAGGAGTCGGGGACAGGTATGGGAAGCAGGTGCAACAGAACCTAGGGAACCGGGTGAGGTGCTTGTAGGAGGCATAGGTGCGTAAATTCAAATGCTTGACGCTTAACATCAGCGGATTAAACTCTCAGGTCAAAAGGCAAAAAGTCGATAGGTTCCTACAAAAGAGCTCAGCCCAACATTGTAGCCTTCCAAGAGACACACATTAGGAACCAGGATCAGCACAGATAAAAAATGTGACACTATCCGCATATATATCAATCAAACGCCCTGGGGAAGGTGGCTGGGGTATTCATCGCAATTCACTCGGATCTGGCTATTCTGGTTCTAGACTCAAGGGCAGACAAACAGGGGAGGTACCTGTTCCTTACATTGCAAAGTGGGGTAACTGTGCTCATAATAGCCACCACATATTCTGCAAACTCGGGACAAGATGGCTTCCTTAGGGCAACCCTCACAGACAAAGGCATTTGGGAAATGGTAAGATTCTGTTGATGGGGAACTTTAACATGGCATGCGACTCAGGGAGGGACAGAAGCGCCAGTACCTACCATGGGCAGCCCCCTCGTTCGCAAACTCTCCATGCTAAAATGGACCGTATAGCCCTGAAATACTCCTGGACGTTAATCAAGGGGACGGAGAAGGGCTATACTTTCTATTCACATGTGCACAAGTCATTTTCCTACATAGACTACATCTGGTCCTCGGTCTCCCCGCTGGATAGTATTAAGGAGGTGGACATTGGTACCATTCTTTTGTCAGACCATGCCCCCTTAACAAGCATGCTCAAGTTGCCATCTGAGAGGAGAGAGGAGCGCCTGTGAAACTGGTCATTTCCCCTAGTGCTTCTGGCTGACAACACACTGCGGGAAAAAAATGGAAACCAAAATTGGTGATTTTTTGTGCTCAACACCTCTCCAGAGGTAATGGAGCAATGCTTGTGGGACACCTTCAAGGCGACCCTCCCGGGAGAGCCGATAGCGATGCGAGCAGTGAGAGCAAAACAAGCTAAAGAATTAGAGGCTGACCTGGAGCAGGAGCTCCAGAGGTAGTGCGCAGGATGGAAACCGACCCACGAGGGAAACTACCCAAGATATATAGAAACATTAGAGGTAAGCTAGAACTGCTCCACACCAAAAATGCAGAGAAAGGACTGCTGTATCTGTGGCAGAAATATTACATAAAGGCGAATAAAGCCGACAGGCTGCTGGCAAACCAGCTGAAACAAAGGCAGTATCACAAATCATTCAGGAGATATAAACTCCCCAGGGGCTAGGATGACCACAAGACAGGACATTATCGAGCAATTCATTGCATTTTTCACCTCCCTATATACGTCGGACAACCCTGATCACTCCTTGCAAGAGGCATACCTGCACTCGGTCCCAATGCAAAAGGTTACCCTAATAGAGCGAGAACGGCTTGAGGCAAGGACCACCCGCTCAACAAATCCCCAGGCCCGGATGGCTATCTGGCCATATTATACAAGACCTTCCAGGCACAACTGGCCCCCAGACTAACTAAACTATTCAACACCTTTGGCAACCCAGTCCCCATAACGGAGAAAGTAAAATGAGTCCTTTTCCCGAAACCAGCCAAGGATCCTTCTTGATCAACATAGACACAAAGCTCTACACAAAAATCTTGGCAAACAGGCTGGAAGTAGTGCTCCCAAAAATAATACACCCGGACCAGTCAGGGTTTATTAAGCGTCGGCAAACAATTGAAAACATACGAGGGTGTGCCAGCTAATTGAGAAAACATCAATGCAGACCTTCTCTCGCTCAACGCAGAAAAAGCATTTGATCGAGTTGAGTGGTCCTTTCTGTGAGAAACCTGAAGGTGTCTCACCCGCTAGTCCCTGGAGATCTGTCATTCAGGTGGCCAGGACACGGCAATCGCTATTGGATCCAGTTCCTGGGGGTGGACTAGTGGGGGAGGATCACCTGGATGGGGGTGTTCGGGGGGGGGAGAAGTGGGACACCAAAGGGTGAGACGCGGTTAACACCCATTTCCCATCCTACCCCGTGTCCTTGCCCTTTTCAACACAGACCCGCGAAGTCTCCACGGAAGGGATTATAAGACCGGGATTTACAGCTGGTGTGCGGTGCAGAGGATGTCACCGGTGCACGGGGCCTCCCGCGCTGATAACCCAGACGGGGAGGCAGGCTGGCTACTGTGGTACCGTCCTTGACGCCAGAGACAAGAAACATCAGGGAGTTCAACACAACTTGCGAGTCGTAGAGAGCTGATAGTAAGCCGGACTGTGTTGAGCTGAAGGTTGCAATCAGCAACATATTGTGAACGCAAGGACTTGTGAACAAAGGACTTGTGTTTGAACTTTTGGAAAACAGAAGGGCCAGCTGCAGAATGGTCAGGTCGACGCAAGAGAGCTCATTCGAAGGACTCTGGCTGGCCCCTTTTGTGAAACTACAAGTACCAGGGGGCCCTAGCAGAGGCTGACGTGAGGTGTCAAAGTGGTCCTACAAGGGTCAGGTAAAATCCCTTGCACAATCGAAAGTCTCAGACCCGTTGCTGAGAAAAAGCTAGGGGGAGGGATCCCCCTGCTTTCTGATGAGATTCTGAACATTGTGCTAGAATGGCTATGTGAACTCGACGGAGGGATGCCAAGGGGAACGCTAATGAGAATGAATCCCGTACTGTGATAAAGCAAGTTGAACTGTGTATCTGGCAAGTGTGAACCCGGCCAAGGTCGTAGCTTGCTCCCATTTTATATTTAGGTTTACATTAGGCGTTTTTCTCACCGATTCATACAATTTAATAAACACCCTTGAACTGTGATCACGTGTCTGTCTTTACTGTTGCCACCATGTGTTCCTTACATTTCTGTTCCATACCATGGAGGTTTTGGGGTTTGGGTCTTTATTCCTGCAAAATATTCAAGTGAAACTACAGTAACCCAACTGTTAGGCTGCTAATCAATGGTCAACTCTCCCAGACAATTCTGCTGAGAAGAGGTACCAAACATGGCTGCCCCCTGTCCCTGCTCCGCTATGCACTACACTTGGAGCCATTCCTTAGCAAAATCATATTCCTGGGGACAATTAAAGGAATCCTTTCGGGGGGGGGGGGGGTAGGGTCACAAAGTGATAGCTTTCGCAGACGATATGCTCATCTCATTCACGGAGCCTGAACATTCCCTGCCAGTAGTAGTACGAGATAGAGGCATTTGGGGCGGTCGCAGGACTAAAGACCAACATCTCTAAATCACAAATCCTTAACTTGTCGCTGAAGGGGGAATCCATGGCATGGGCTAAACAAGGTACCTCTTTACGATGGGTGCCACGGGGTATAAAGCTACTGGGGGTAACGATCACCAGAATGCTTAAGATGCTATACGGGGAAAACTACCAACCCCTGCTGGAATCCATCAAAACACAATTACGCAAGTGGGGCCCTCTGTCTATTTCATGGCTCGGGAGAATCAACAACATCAAGATGGTGGTCCAGTCTAAAATGATGTACTACTTCCAAGCGCTCCCAATCTCTATTCCCCAACAGTTCTTCCAGACACTAAATACAATGCTCTCCGCCTTTGTGTGGGATAACAAAACCCAGCTGGTCGCACTGAAAACATTGATGGTGCCTACATACAAGGGAGGGCTGGGACTACCAAACTATTCTTACTATTACAAGATGGCCCAATTGATGATTATTAAAGATTGGTTCATGGGGAATTCCTGAAGAAATGTGGGTGTTCATGGACAAGGCAGTGACAGGTACCCCCCCTCGGTGAAGTCCTACAGCTAAACAAAGGGGACAGACCACAAAATGTACATAAGAGCGCCATCAAGGGATTGCTTGGGGACACGTGGTAATGTTAATGTTAAAGGATATTTATACCGTGCACTATCACCACCGGAGTGGTCCCCTGGTGCTCTGGTGGCTCTGAAAAGGGAAGGGGGGGCGAGTTAGTGGGAACAAGTGGGAAAAGAGCAAGAGAGCAGTGATGTGCCATTGGCAGCCTCAGCCCGGTTCACACTGTTCGCTGGGCTTAGGGTGCATTCCGTTTGGTCGCTGCCGTGTGCTGTTGTGCGAGTCTACGTGTGATTTGTTTTGTTGTTGCGTTGTAGTGAACTTTGTGCGGTTTGTTGTGCTATAGGGTTGTGCTTGTGTTTGGTTAGAGTATGCAAGATGTATGCAGAGGGGTGAAATTGTTAGTGGGACAAAGCAGTGCAGTCTCATGGCATCACCTCCTTCCCCTCCCCCTTCAACCCACTATTTTACAACCCTCAGTTCACCCTTGGATTGGTGGGGGCGCATTTTCTCACTGGAAAGTCATGGAATGTACAAAGATGGGGGACATGTTCCAGGGCCAGGGGGTCAAATCGTTAGTGGAATAGAACCCCCCAGACACAGACCACATACAAGAACAGATGGGACATGACCATCGGGGAGACCATAGAGTCAGAGGAATGGAAAAAACTATGACGAGACATCCCAAAGCTCACGCGTGCCATACAGACAAGGGAAATGTGGTATAAGGTCATGACCCGGTGGCACCGCACTCTCACGCATCTGCACTCAATTAGCGCAAATACATCTCACGGTTGTTGGGGGAATAAAGCGGGAGAGGGGACTGGGTCCACATTTGGCACAGTTGCCCTGTGCTGTCGGAGTTCTGGAGGGCCATAAATGACAATATGATTAAAATATTTGGCAGTCAGACTGTTAGGGAGAATTCACTGTAAGGCTAATTTCCCAAACCTAGTGAGTCCCCCAGCAGCTTTGCTGGATTTTTGGGGTTTATTTTTTTCTCTCCTGCTAAGAGTGAGATTCTTTTGCTCCCACTCTAGACATGATTTGAGGCGTTCCTTTAACTTTTCATGTGTTTTATGGGCTATGGGGTCTTTTACTCCATAGGGTCTCGTGTTTTTTTGATGTGGGTTACACAGCACCCTCCGTGCCGTAACCCAGGGGTGTCGTAGCGACCCCCCAACATAGACTCCATACCCTGGGACTAACTACTGTCTCCCAGGGCATGTAAAGTCACCCTTGGCTTTGCTAGTCCCAAATTATGAACAGAAACCGGTACAAACCATCATATTGTGGACGTACTGGTCGAGGCAATTCGATTGCCCCGGGGTCTGTTGTTCGAGGGGGCACGTCTCCGTCCCCCCTGATCGAGTTTTGGCTGGTGGCAGTGGATACTACTTTTTCTATTTGACTGCGAATATATCTCTATGGGATTTTCCCATTGTTCGAGGCTACCAACTTTAATTATTTTATTCTTATAGCCTCGAACATACCGCCAGTTTATTTATTTAATATTAATTCGCCGGTTGGTATTTTTTGCCAGAACTGGATTCTAAAATGGCGTTTGTGTTCTCTTCTGTGACTCCAACCCAAGTCGAGCCATTTGTTCCACTTTTTGGCGGGCTTCTCCACAGAAGCCTCCAAAAGTGGTGCCACTCTGTCTGGGTACCACAGGGGGTGTGGGAGGGAGTTTAGGCACCCTGGACTGAGTTACCTTGGTAACTCAAGTCGCACTCTTGTGTGATTGGCCCAAGTGGTGAGCCGGCCGGCTCACCACTTAGCATGTTTGATTGACAGCTGGGCTGAGTGAACGGGGGTGTGCTGCATAAAAGCAGGGCTTTGGGGACTGGAACTTCAGACGTCGCCACTGGACCTAAAGAATCTGAGGAGGGAGAAGCTGAGCCGGCCTGCAACGACGACACCACCGGTGGAGCCCTGCTGAACCGTCTCACCACTTTTCCCAACGACAGAGGAGATCTCCAGCCCGGAGAGTCTTCTTCCTTCGACTGGTGGGGATAACCAGTCTACCTTCTTTTCGCCTTCCTGGAGCATCTTGTGGCCGCCTTGCCTGTGCCAAGCACCCCGGCAACCGGGATACCACGTTTTCACCAATATCGCGAACCGAAAGGGTGGTACCTTTGTACCGGAGAACTCTGGGGCTGGTTTCTTCCCTGGCAGTGCAACGACCTTCATCTTTCCTCCACGACAAGATCTTCTCTTCCTCTGGACGACACTGTGACTTGCACCCGCTGCCAGGAACAACTGCCCCCGCTGGAGGATCCTCTCCATTTAAGATACCGTGTTCCGCCTGGCTTCCCTTGCAACCGATTGAAAGGGGTGTATTAAATACTCGTCTCTCGAACCTGGGTTAGCCTGGGACACCTTAGCTAACTTTTCTGAACTGAACTAAACCTTTTTCGAACTACCTCCACAAACTTCGAAGACTCTGTGTTACTGTCTGATCTTGGGCATCTTCCGCCTGGCTCCCTTGAAAGTGGGCCTGGCACCTAAACTTCCTTGCTCACCAGTAGACTGTGCCTTCCTAACTTGCTGTGGTTCTTTAAAAAGCGTTTCGTGTGTGAGCTTCCATAATTCTGCTTTTGCCTACCTTTTTATTTAACTTGTTGAGGTTCCATCGAACGTTAAGCGCTCACCTCTGTCTGGAAATAAGTGGTGTTAACTAAGACTTGTCCAACAAGTAATCAGGGATGTACATATGATAATAGTGATTGTGTTTTGAACTTATCTTACCAATTTAGTGCTAGTGTGTTTTATAAGTGTGTGTTAAATAAATAATTATATACTTTTACACCCAAGCTCTGGTCAGTGTTTGCTTGCGTTATTGTATTTCTGTACCTATTTTGTATGCTCTGTATAGTGCCTAATTCCTTTTGAGGGAAGTCTGACTGCTCAGCCACAGCTACCAAGTGAATCTGTGTGGTACAGACTGCTACCAAGTGGGTTTACTGCCAAACACCTGTAGTCTTAAATCTTTTGCAGTGGTCCCTAAGGGAACTGCACAGGTTTCTGCCTAGCACAGACCAGGAGAGGTATCAAAGAATGTCCGTTGGGCCTCGGAGGCCCAGAATGTATTACGCAATTCTTGGAACTGTGTGGCACTAGTGTGGATAACCTTTTCGTTACAAGGGGACCACTCTAAGTTCTTGGCTGATTGGGAAACGGTACTGTCCTTCTTACACAATAATTACAGAGAACCACAATGTCCACAGAGACTACGTTTCCTAGGAATCAATTGAAATCCTCACACTCGAGAACCCCGTCTGTATCCCTGTATCCTAAATGTTTGAAGGGGAGGTGCAAAGTTTAATGTTACTTTATCGGAAAATGCCAATAAACATTTTTTAAAAAACTCTCAGAGCCTTCATCTACCACCCACAAACCAATGGTTTCGAGGAATGTTTCAATAAGACCTTAGAAATTAGTTGAGGCTGACAGCAAAGATGAACAAGTTACTTACCCCTGGTAACGTTCTTCTTCGAATGTTCCTCCCATGTATTCCTCATCTTTAGATATCTTCCTTTCCAACTTTAGCTGCACTGCAAAATAAATTCGGCAGCGAGAGCTGTGTGTCGATCGGTCGACTTGATGTCCCTCTAGGGCCTTCATCTTGGGGTCGACGTCATTGCTGGTATATAAAGCACACGCAGCGCCTGTTAGCTTCAGTTCTGTTTTTATGCCTTCCTCTTGCAGAATTACCGGCATCAGTGTGTCCAAGACAGTATCAGACCTTGAAATAGCATAAGGTGTAATGCATGGACATTCTACTGCAGTGTAGGCTGGGAGGGGTGATGAGGAATAAGTGTGAGGAACATCCAGTCAAAAGAACGTTACCAGAGGTAAGTAACTTGTTCTTCGAATGGATGGTGTCCTCCCACGTATTCCTCATCTTTAGACTCCCAAAGCAGTTTTAGGTTTTGGAGGAGGGAGAAAGAATTTTCAGGTTTATTTTTAAGATTTGTCATGGACAAAATGTAAAACTGCCTTTCCAAATCCTCCTTCCTGGCCTGAAGACAAATCCAGGCAGTAATATTTTGAGAATGTATGAATAGTAGACCAGGTGACTGCCGCACAAATATCCTTCATCAGCACCCCTCTTTGCAAAGCAGAAGATGTTGCCAGGCCCCTTGTGGAATGGGCCCTCAGGACTTCTTGGGGATCTTTCCCAGCCAATCTGTAGCATTCCGTAATGCTTAATATTATCCATCTGGATAATGTTTGTTTTGTTACTGCTAGTCCCAATTTGTGACCAGTGTACTCTACAAAAAGTTAATCATCTTGGCGAATCCTAGCCATCTATAATTGTAAAAGCTAAGTGTGCTTTTAGGGTCCAGCCTATGTAGCCTTTCTCTTCCTTGCCAGGATGTGGAGGCAGATAAAATGCTGCTAACACAATTTTATGAAAATCTGATAATATTTTCGGAAGAAAGGTCTGTTTGACTTAAAGAACAACATTGTCCCTGTAGAAGGTTGTAAACAGTGGTTAACAAGATAATTCCTGCAACTTGCTCACCCTGCGGGCTGATATTAACGCAACTAATAAGATGGTCTTAAAAGTCAGCAGTCTCATTGGGAACTAATGGAGAGGATCAAACAGAGCGCACATAAGAAATATTAATATGAGATTCAGATCCCAAAATGGAACTTGAAAAGGTAAAGGAGGGAACACATTTGTGAGCCCTTTTAGAAATTATATGACGAACGGCATCTTAAAGTATGATACCTCTTCCAACGTGCGCTTGAAGATCAAAAGTGCCACAAAGTACGCTTTAATGTTTCCAACCTGGAGCCCCAGATTTGCCAAATGTAACAAGAAAGATAACACCATAGGTGTATTGCACTGGAAAGGGTCCACATTCTTTTCCCTGCACCAGCTGCAGAAATTGTTCCAGCGGCAGCAGTACAAGGATTTCTTTGCTGGCCTTCTGGCCGAAAGCAAAATCTCCATTACGTCATCCGGGAGATCCCAACCCTTATATCTCAACCTCTCAGAAACCATGCGTGAAGATGGAGTGTCTTGACCTCTGGATGGAGAGCCGACCCTCCTCTCGCGAGAGAAGGTCCTCTCTTTGTGAAAGACGCATTGGAGGGCAGATGGACATGTCCAGAAGGCCCTGGTACCACATCCTGGTGGCCAATCCGGAGCAACAAGGATCATGGATTTCCCGAACTTTCTCAACCTCCTGATCACGTGAACGCGTACAGGAGTGAAAACTCCCAGTCCACTACGAACGCGTCCCGTAGAGCTCCTCTTGGGGAGTCCACTGGTTGCGAACAGATCTACCTGAGGTTCCCCAAAGGGAAAGATCTCTTGAAGGACTTCCTGAGCTAGTTCCCACTCGTGGGAGACTGTGCTCTGACGGCTCAGAACGTCTGCCGCCCTATTCTCCTCTTGGGCCAGGTGAACTGCTGACAGAGAGATTCCTTCTTGCCTCTCTGCACAGTGGTAGTGACCCTACACCTCCTCTTTGGTTGTGGTAGTACATGGCCACTGTGTTGTCCGTCATTATCAGGACATTCATTCCCTGTAGAGAGGGCGAAAGGCCTTCAGCCCAAGTCCGATTGCCTTCAGCTCAAAAAATTTGATGTGTAGTTTGAACTCCGATGAAGACCAACGGCCACTGACCGTCAGATTGTTGGCATGGGCTCTCCACCCCGTGAGTGAGGGATCCTTAACAACTTATCTCCGTCTATGGTTGCCAAAAAGGCTGTCCCTTCAGAATGTTGTTGCTGATCCTGTACGACTCTGCTCAGAACTTGGATTAGATCTGACATCTTGCCCTAGAACTGGGACCACTGTGTCCTGAGGGCCCATTGGGGGGGATTTTATTCTCATGCGAGCCTCTGACACCAGGAAAATGCAGGATGCGTAAGACACTGGGCACTCTGGAATTTGGTGATCATCTGCAGAATGTGTTGAGCCCTCACCTCTGGTGGGAAGCTTTTCCCAAGGATGCATCCAGGGCTGCTCCAATGAACTGGAATCTTTGAGATGGTATCATGTGGAACTTCTTGTAATTGAGGGAGAAGCCCAGTCTGTGGAGAGAGTGGAAGGTGATGAGATTTTCCTGGGCTTGTTTGGGAGAACGGGCCCTGATCAGCCAATCATCCAGGTAGGGTAGAGGTGAATCCCCCCTCTCCTGAGACTCGCTGCCACCACTGTCATTAACTTGGGGAAAACCCTTGGGCGGAGGTCAGCCTGAATGGCAGAACTCCAAACTGATCATGAGAACCACCAACGGCAAACCTCAGGTACTTTCTGTGCTTGTGATGGATAGGCACATGAAAGTAAGCATCCTGAAGGTCCAATGTCACCATCCAATCCTGGAGCTGGGGGGCCTGAAGCATCTGGGAAATGTTTAAGCATCTTGAATCTGTTCTTCCTAAGGAACTTGTTGAAGCATCTCAAGTCCAAGATGGGTTTCAATCCTCCGTCCGTCTTGGGGATTAGGGAATAAGGAGAATACCACCCTTTGTTCCTCTCCGTCACAGGAAATGGTTCTATAGCACCTTTTTCTAGTAGGCTCAAAATTTACTGCAAAATTAACGGATCCAGAATTTTGAACGAGTGGCTCTTCGGTGGATGATCCTGAGGCCTTTTTAAAAAAGTGAGGCAGTAACCCTGGGCTACTGTTTCCAGTGCCCACGCATCTGAAGTAATACCCTGCCATTCTTGTAGATGCTGTGAGAGTCTGCCTCCCACCAGGGTTTTGTGGGCTAAGATCTCACAGATGTTTTGAGGCGGCTGAAGCAGCGGCTGAGGGCAGCCCTCCAGATAAAATGCGTATCAGGACTTTTTACGCAGTAAAATCTTGTGGAAACGCCATAATTATTTTTTTTTGCATACGCTAGCTAATCACAGCAGTTGCTTGTGAATTCCCAGCCACCTTTCTCCAGTAGATGGCGCTGAAACACTTCAGCAAATGCAAGCCTTGTGTGAAGACTTTGCAGTGTCATATTTGAGAATGATGATTCAGGCAGGCTGCAGAGGACGTGGCATGGCCTTGAACAAGACCTGCTAAATGTGACCTTAACACAAATGTACCAAAATGCCAGCTACACTGCACACAACGCTTAGTTACAAAAACCTGTGCCTCTGCAGTGGGCCCCTACATTGCAGTACATTTTCGCAAAAAAGAGTCGGGCCAATGTCAAGAGTCAGACCTGGCAGGCACCATAAGAGGGTATGCCAAGCAGGGGTCAAGTCCGAAAAATAAAAGTGGGGGGGACTCAACAACAAACGCAATGAGATGTGACCTCGCCAGAAATTAGCATTTTAAAGTGAAATATGCACATTTCCTTAAATTTACTTTGCATAACCATCCAAATTGCACAGAACAAATGGCATGTGCCTTTCATAAAATCAACGTACACACAAAACCAAGAGAGGATATTTTCGTCCAATAGTGTTTTTGAAATCGTTAAAAGGTGTGCATGTTTTAAACTCCAAGAACCAGTTCAAATGTTTCCCCTGGAACTTGCAGTACCGAAATGGACATTTCACGTTTAGTTGTTTGTTATTTTTTAGCAGGCTATTCGGGTTATATAGTGCAGTGCTGAAGTGTCCGGCCTACAAACCTGAATATTGTAGTTGGATCTCTAAAGGTCGGCTTTAAGTCATATACATTCAAAGAGGGTCCCCCTCTGAAAAAATGGGTGGACTTTGTGTACCCTCGTCTTGAGCCCTGAAGCCAAGATTGGTTCTTTTGTTGTTGACAGCAGCGATGGGTGATGCCATTTCTTTTCCAAGTACTGAGCAGGCAAGTACAAGTTGCCCAGCTCAGTTTTACGTGTGTAGCAAGCCGGCAGTGCTTCTCCATTAATGGCATATACTGTTCTGCAGTTAGAGTATTGTCTGTGGACTACAAATGTGTTTTATGTGTGATTTACGCTCAAAATGAAAGTGAAGCTTTCAGTGGGGAGCCCATTCTGTTCATTGGTTGTAGTGTACGAAAAGAAGTAGTGGAACTATGTTCCCTACTGGCCAGCACCGCTCCCCACAAACCCCATTGCCGCGCCCCCTCCCATGCACAATACAAACCCCAAAACACATGCACCTGCTGTTTAAGTGCACGTCCAGTGCAGTGCACTGAAAGTGCAAGTTTCAACTTCTTCCTACACTTTTATTTTAAAACGAAATCATTCCAGAACGGTTTCTTTTTAAAATAAAAGTATAGGAATGGTAAAACTTATTTAAAAGAAGTAGAGGAGTACTGTTCCCACCTGTTGTTGGGGTGTCCCATACCCCTAGCGATGGTCCGTGAGCCCTCTCTCTGGTACAGACTCACACGAGACGTGTTGTAGGCACGTGGCAGAGTGCAACGTCACTCTGCTGCGTGCCGAAGCCCTGAAAGGGGCAGCACCACACTTCTCCTTTCCCATGAAGACAAACAAATAACGAATGAACTTGCATAACCACACTAAACTCAAAACACAGCAACCAATGTTAACCCACACAACAATACCCAGCGAACCCCTTTATTCAAAGCCACCCCAGGACCCTCCCGCCCCACGCCTGCCAGACCCCACGTGGGTCAGAAACAGTCATTGCTCCAAAACATAGTCGCTGTGGCGAACAGGTTTCCCTCGCCCTGTCCTCAGGGGGTACCTCCTCCTGATCGCCTCAGGGTTGGGAGTTCCACTGGTGGCCGGTATGCTGAAAGGGGACCGAGGGAGGGACTCAGCACCCCCACCCTCGTCAGGTATGTCCACAATGTCCGGATCCTGGGGGACCTCGGTCCTGGGCTCCCCCAGCTTCTTGAAGAAACTGACATTCCTCGTGACCGACGCCCTGCCATCCGAGGCGGTCACCATTGACCCTTTTACCGCAATCCCGTCCAGCAGCTCAGGTTCATGTGACAGTGATAACTTCCCACAGGGGTGCCTGTTCCCGATTAGCACCTCGTCCCCGGGCACAAGTTGTTGAGGTCGGAGGCCTCTCCTCACATTCTCCTGCTCGATCCTCAGCCTTCAGTCCTGCTCCACCATTGATGACTCCCGATTCCTTCTCCCTGACCTCATGCAGCAGCCCCCTCGGGCACCGCTTGAAAGGGGCTTCTGCCGGGGCCACCCCCGTTGAGGTGTGTGGGGTTGTCCGGTAGACTCGCAGGAACTGATACAGGGCCCTCTCCAGGCACTGCCCTTGTGCAATCCAGAACACTTTGTTCAGGGTGCGCATTAACCTTTCCGCCTCCCCATTGGCCCTCAGCCAGAGCGGGGTGACCTTCCGATGTTGCACTCCATAGTCGTCCATGAGGGCAGCGAATCGCTCTCCTTGGAAAGGGGCCTCATTGTCTGAGCATAGGGTTGTGGGGAGGCCGTGAGCAGCAAACACTTTCTCCATCGCTGACACCACCACGTGTTCAAACTCCACGGATTGGATGAACTCTACTTCCGGGTACCTGGAGTACTCCTCAACCACCACCAGGAAGTGAGTCCCCTGTGAGGTAGAGCCAAAGTCTGCATGGACAACCTCCCAGGGGCGAGTGCCTCGGGGCATCACCTCAATGGCGGGCTCCCTCTGTGCAGGAGAGGCCGCCTGGCACCACACGCCTGAGCCTACATATTCATCCACCCGTCGCTCAAGCTCTGGGAAACATACCTTGAGGCATAGGCGGCCCTTGGTGGCCTTGATGGGCTAGGCCAATCCCCTCTTGGACTTTGGCCTGGGGAACCACGATCTGATCTCCTCTTAACATCAGCCCACTTGCCGAGAATGATAGCTCTTCCCACACTCTACACAGCTGTTCGAGCGCCACTTTCGCCTCCTGTGTGTGCCCTGCCTGCGACTCCAGCACGCTCCTCCAGGACCCTTGTTGCATGGCCACTCTGAGGATGCCGAAGCACTCGTCCAGGGCGGCCGCCGCCTCCAGTTCCTCCAGTGGCAGGCATTTGTGGTGGCTGCCTTGACCACGAGCTGAAAGTCATCATCGGCTTCTTCTGCACAGGCATTGCTCTCGCCATCGTGTTGACCTCTCGGATGGCGAGACAGATAGCCGTCCGCGTTGTTGCCACCCGGCCGATATACCAGCGAGACCCCATATTCCAGAAGCACAAGCATCCACCTTTCGATCCTCGCTGGTGATTTTGCCGAAGATCCGGCCAGAATGGGTAGCAGGGGTTTATGGTCCGTAACCACTGTCACTGGCCTAGCCAGAATGTACAGCCGGAAATGCCTGCATCCCCAAAGCACCGCCAGCGCCTCCCGTTCTATTTGAGAATATCGCTGTTCCGTCTCAGACAAGGCCTTGCTGGCGTAGGCCACCGGGGCGGACGCTAGAGTGAGGCCCCACTTGTGTCAGCACGGCCCCCACGCCAAAAGGGCTAGCGTCCACGATTATCTCGGACTGGAGTGCCGGGTCAAAAAAAGCCATGGTGTCCTCCTCCGTGAGGGCACTCTTAATGTCCTCGAAGGCTGCTTGCTCTGGTGGTCCCCACTGCCACACAGTCTCCTTCTTGGTAAGGGCCCTCAGGCGCTCGGACCTGGATGCAAGTTTTTAATGAAGCGGCCGCAGTAAGTTACCATGCCCAGGAAGCTTCTGACTTCCGACACATTGTCGGGCGGTCGTGCATCTTTAATGTCTTTTACCTTTCTGGGGTCGGGCGACACTTGAACACGAATCCGAAGAATTCGATCTTTGTCTTCAGAAACTCACATTTCTCGTGATGGAGCATCAGACCCCAGGATTGCAGCCGTTTGAATGTCTTGGACAGTTTATGCAGGTGGTCCACTTCCGATCTGGCGAACACCAGAATGTCGTCGCTGATGTTAAGCACGCACTCAAGGTCTGCTAGTGCACCCCTGATGATGCTCTGAAAAACCTCAGCCGCGGAAGACACTCCGAAGCTGAGTCGCTTGTACCAGTACAGGCCCCGGTGAGTCGTGAACGTTGTGATGTGTCTTGACTCAGGATGCAAAAGGACTTGATGAAATCCAAGCCCGGAGATCAAGCTTCGAGAAAAAGCAATCCCCCTGCAGTTCTGTAATAATGTCATCAATTGTTGGTGTGAGATGTCTCTCCCTCCGGATCGCCTTCCTGGGGAGTCTCATGTCCACACAATTTCTCACTGGGTCAAGTTGCTTGGATTTCCTGGCAACCACAATTGGAGATACCCAGGGAGTCGGACCCTCCACCTTCTCGATGATGTCGAGGTTTACGAGGTTGTCCAATTCCTTATCTAGCAACTCCCTCAGGTGGAAAGGCACCATGCGGTGCTTGAGATTAATGGGCTGCACCGATTAGTCTATGTGCAGCCTCACTGGGTTGCCGGTCATGTGTCCAATCCCTTGGAACAGTTTGGCATAATTATCCAGTAGAGTTTGTATGTCCTCCACGTACACCGGGTACGCAAAACCTACAAGTCCTAGGGCTTCAGCCGCTGCACAGCTTAGCAGTGTGTTGCTGCTGACGGTCATCACGTAGAACTGTGCTTTTATTTTTGAGCCACCGTGCCCCACCTGAGCTACAAATGCACCGTCCAGGGGGATAGGGTGTGAACCCCCAAACGTGAATATTCAAGCCTTCGGGGTTGAGAGTTTGGGGGGCAGTCCATGGCATCATAGTGTTCTCGGGCCATCACATTGACCAACGCCCCTGTGTCCACCAGCACTGGAAGGAGAGAGTCATTGACTGCCACAACGCACCTCGCTGTCTTCGGCCCTTGGACTTGAGGGATTCAATGCTCGACACAAAGAAAATGTTTTCCTCTTCCTTCTTCTCCTCCTCCTCGTCAGGTTGCGTGCTCTCCTCCCCTTGGTCCATCTGGGTGACATTGGGAGGACGAGACTGTCTAAAGAACCCAAACCGTACTGGGCCCCTGGCCACCATCACGGGCAGGGATGCTCTGCACACCTGGGCATAGTGGTCTGCCAGTCCGCAACGCCCACATGTTCTTCCTGCTGCTGGGCATTCTGCGGGGTGGGGCAGGTTGTACCCACACTTTTGGCATGCTGCTCCCGGCTTTCCGCCCCTGTCGCAGAAGTTTCCAGCTGGCCTCCTGGCACCCCTGCCACCACGCCCCACAGCGCAGACCTCCTCCGACTTCATAGGATGAGTGCCTGCTTCCATCCTTGATGGGCGTACCTCCGATATCTCCTGGCAGCGACCCAGCTCTAGGATGCGAGGTAGGGTGATCCCCGGTTCTCTTAGCAGTTGTCTCTGTAGTTTTCCTGAGGAACACCCTTGGATGAGCTGGTTCCGGACCATGTCGTCCAGGTTGTCCCATGCACATGCTACTGACAGTCTCCTGAGGCGGCCATAGAAAGTGTCCAGCATCTCATCTTCCTTCTGGCGAGTGGACAGCATGACATGTTGTCCGCACTGGCCAGGGGGAGGAATTAATTGTGTAGAGCAGTCTTTACTGAGCCATAGGACGCATCTGTAGGCTGAAGGGAATCAAAAATCTTGTGCACCGCAGGTCCAGCGGATTACAGAAACGTGACCAGCCTGCTGTCATCAGTGGTTTCCACTGTTGCCCGAAAGTACATGTCTAAGCGATCAACCCATCGCCTCCACCTAGGCCCCAGGCTGGATGGAGGGCCAGACACATCAAACTCGGGGATGGGTGGAAGGGCTGCCGGGGCCCTCATCTGGGCCATTGCTGGAGGTGGAGGTGGGGGCAGTCCTTGAGGCTGCTGTTGTGCTGCTGGCTGCCCTCCGTCCTGGTTCGCTGGATCACTCATGGGTCTAGCGCACAACCACCCCTCTTGGATTGTACAGGGGCCGCAGCTCACCCAACCAGATTGGCCTATTGAGGCCACCTTGATCTTCCGAACTTCCACACCAGGACACACACAGGACAAAACCCTTGCAGGCCTTCTTGATCTTCGGAAATCCCCACCAGCACAGCTCCAGGCCACAGAGCACCCAACAAAAAGTCCAGGCAGGGTAAATGGACACAGAAGGTGTAACCAGACCCCCAAAGTTCAGTGAGGAGTGTTCAAAAACTGAGCCAGGGAGGTCTAGGGTAGATGCATAGAATAGCCAGTATCCCCCCAGTACCTCACCTTCACTCGATGAGATTCACCTCGAAAATTGCAGAAAACTCAAAATTCCAGGCATGTCCATGTAGGAATAGCTGTCAGCTATTCAAATTTCCTAAAATTATGCATGGATGGCATTCACGGGCCCCTCTGGTGCACCGCGAAACATCCGTGTCATGAAGAACAAAATGGCTGCCCCTGAGTGGGCCGTACCCTCCCCCAGGCATAGAATGAGTGGATTCTGTCCCTCGTTCATGTAAAAAAATTGCAGTCATTATCACCGCCGGCTCCGGGTTCGTCACTGGCCTCGTCGCCACTGTTGTGGGGGTGTCCCATACCCCTAGCGATGGTCCGTGAGCCCCCATTCTCCCCTCTGGTACAGACTCACATGGAGACGTGTTGTAGGCTCGTGCCCCCCGGTCGCACTGGCGACACGGGCAAGCCCCCTTTATTCTAAGGCACACGGCGGAGTGCAACGTCACTCCGCCGCGTGCTAAAGCCCTTAATGGGGCAGCACACCACTGCCCACTTCGACCACTGATTCTGTTTAGCTTTAAAAGTACTTTAGGAGGCAGCTTTGAGCTGTTGACTCGTTTTCCTTTTGGCTGCACTAGATTCAAATGTGGGGCACAAGCCCCACAAGGAAGTAAAGGCAAATAAGTCCCAGCTAAGGGCACAATACCCATTTGCCACACAATGATTGCCTGCAAACACTAAGATGTACATGTCCAAATGGCACAGCTATGTAGATGTGCCCTAGAGCCACCTGGCTGCAGTAGTGACATTCTCAGAAAAGTGGGTAACCATCCACAGGTAACCACACACACACACACACAGACGGATTGCCAAAGATGTCATTTCGTTTGACTAGCTAGGCAGTAGTTATAATATCATCATTAAAGGACAAGCCATTGGCTTTCTCACACATTTTACTTTTCTGTCACCATATTATTTGGGCTTATAATTTATTGAATATTGATTAATACTTCCCATCCAGCATTAATATTGTGTACTATCAAACAGATAATGTCTAAGTGCAGAACGTGTCAGCTGAAAGGAGAGCAGGCCTCTGATTAAAGCGTGCGGGCACTGGAAGGAAGCACCAATGTGGAACAGAAAGGAGCAGAGTTTTGAACGTTTCATAGTGCGAGTTGCTATAATTTTATTACAAGCCTTACTTACAATTCCTTTAGAAAACCCACTTTTTTTTTTTTTAAGGGTCACAGCAATTCCTTTTTAGAATGAAAATGAGGGTTGGGTTTGACCTATGAGACAAAGCACTGTGAAAAATGACATGTGGTGCCGCGCTAGAAAAGAGAAGGCTGGGCAGGAACTGTGAACAAGTACTGATCAAAAGGGGGAAACTGAAATGAGTAAAGTAGCCATCTAAAGAATGGGGGGGTACAGAGAAGGGGAAGATGGTGAGAAACTGTAGCAGAGAGAGGGGTTGGCAGTACCCCATAAGAGAAGGAAGGGTGAGACAGAGGAGAGCTGATCAGATAACTTTCCAAGGGGATAAGAAGTAGCCATATACACACTGCTCTCAGCCTGTCAGGTGCAAGGCAGTAACACTCACATTGATGACCTGCCTCACCTTGAACTTCAAGTTCAAATGACTTAGACTGGTTGAATCATTTATAAGACCACAGCAGGAAACCAGCTGTCTGTCTAAAAAAGGATGAGGCTAGGACCGTCAGAATAAGTTGTCACCTGAGAGCTACATCTTGGGGAAGTCAGAAAGGTTTACTTTGATAAAAAAGGGGATTAGGATACTGTGTTTGAGGTGAAGGTTGGATATTGATATTTTATTTGTATCGCGCACATACACAAGTGTTTCAGAGCAGCATTGTTGGAAAGCAGCATTATGGGCAAGGAACATGATGGGTTTGCACTGTGAGACTGGGGGTGATTGCAAGGCACTTGAGCTAGTTGGCACTACAGCTATTTTTATGGCATCCTTTGAGGAAGATATAAACTTAAGGACCAGAGGTGGGAAGTAGTCGGGAGGCATTTTGATTGTTGAAATCGAGAACTGTTCACCCGAAACGTCACACATTTGAAACTTTGACAGCCATGGATACAAGCCTTGCAGGCAGAACACGGTTCTTCCCCCTCAACCGTTCTTGCCACCAACTTCTCTCCTTACCCCACCCACCCAAGGGTAATGGGGTTGCATAGTGTTTTGGTCACAGTGTTTTGGTATTTTCTCCCCAGGTAACCCGCAAAAGGTATTTTTGTTCTTTGCTCCAGCGGCCGCTGGGGATCTGTCCCTAGGTGTTGGGCAGATTGCGATACATGCCTTGGTACCAAAATACAAGGGCTAGCACAAGACCAGCTAGCAGCTCCAGTGAACAGGGAAAACTGTGCACACAGCTTGCAGGTGGTAGTAATGCTTCCCTGACACATGCATGATCCACCTCCGAAAGTTTGCAATCCTTTCCAACTCTCTATTCCACTGCTTGCTTCAAACAAACATATATTGTATGTCTGAATTAACATATGCGCTATGGTGTTCAGTCATAATATCGAAAAAAAATGTTGAAAAAAAAATTTGAATTCTTTTTTTTTTATTTATATATTTTTTGGGGGGTTTCGCGAGTAAAAAAAATGGTAAAAAGAAAAATAAAATTCAAAAAAGGGGTTTTGGGGGAACCCCCCCATTTCAAATAAAACACGTAGTGAAAAAGAAATTCGATTTTTTTTCGACATTATTTTTTCGAAAAAATGACTTTCGACATTTTTGTATTCGATATTATCACTATAAACCATGCTCTACACAACAAGCCCCATCTAAAACATACCTTTATATAACACTTCACCTCCATTTCCATCTCATGTCTGTTCCCATTTACTATTAATGGCTTAGGGTTTTGTGTCTTGCCACATAAATCCAAACCACACAAGCATATCACTTTAAAAGTTCATTAATCCCCCTCTGTACTTCCATGCTTCAAAAGTGTCATCTGCTCACAGTCACAGTGCATTCTCCATATTTATCTTTTCACAGCTCCCACCAGATGGTCAGGCTTTGCCTTCATGGCCTTTTCTGTCAACCGGCTGTGTGCCTGGCACCAAAATACAATGCACCTAGAACATAGTTTCTAGACAACCTGCAGATCCATACTGTATTTTACTGTGGCCCTACTCACTGTTCTTTGAGGTGGACAGCTTACACATCAGGAATAGATGAGAGCAGCCAGACACTCTCACTATCTTTAATGAGGGGACTTAGAACCCCAACCAGGTCAAATTCAATGCAATTGTTACTGTACATGCACATCTGCATCTCTGACCCAAAATCAAAATCCCAAGTAGCCACCAGTTGATTACTCAGCATTTAAGAAAACAAAACCAGAAGACAAATAAAAAGCATTTCAGAGCTGCCTATTGCATTTCCATAATGGACGCTTGTTCAATGTGTGAAAAAAAACATTTGTTCCGTTGAACTGCAGATTTAAACTAATCCTATTTAACAGCAAGATGTATGAAACTCTACAAATCACTAAAATCAGGATCGTATATTGCAGGTTCTTTTGGAATTTTCCTCTACAAGAGTTTACAGAGATCTTACATTCTCCTTTGTCTAGTGTTCACTGTTAAGCAGTCCTGGCTTTTAAGCTTGCGTCACTACGCGCATTCTGGTACTTGTAGGCCAACCTTTATATAAAGCAAAATAACAGAAGCACTTTCCAGAATAAAGAAACAAAATAGCAGAAGAGAAAACCTGTTCTAATACCAATCAACTAAATCAGTGGTTGAAGTGTACTAAAAGAAGTAGTGGAACTATGTTCCCTACTGGTCTGCCCCACTCACCACAAACCCCATCCCCGCGCCCCCTTCCACACACAATCCAAACCCCAAACCAAACACACCTGCTATTTGTAGGAATGTGCAGTGCAGTGCACTGAAGTGCAAGCTTCAACCTCTTCCTACACTTTTATTTTAAAACAAAACCATTCCAGAACGGTTTCTTTTTAAAATAAAAGTATAGGAACGGTGCAACTTAAAAATAAAAAGAATGAGAGCACCGCTCCCGACCGCTCCCGCCCACTTCGACCTCTGAACTAAATGTATCTGAAGGGGCAGAGAACAACCCCTTAACAGAGGTGTACCTGCCCACGTCCATGTATTTAAATGGCCTTGCAGTGCCTTTCTCTAACTTATGTTTATGGCATAACTTTGTGTGGTTTTGTGTATTGCATAGTCTAATTAGTCAGGTACTTATTCTTTAGGACGTGCCCTGTGATTATGATGTTATATGTAGCATTATCGTATTACAACATGCATCTGTTCCTGGCCAAGAAGTGTGTTGTTCTGTAAGCTTGGGGCATCCTGCTCAGATGCAGCATCAAGAGGCAGAGAGCTAGCAGGTAAGAAAGACTTAGCTGTATTGTAAATATGTCACAAGTACCAGTTACTTTTCAGGTTACATGTAATCGGGAGCACACCCACCAGCCATCCCCAGGCTTACAAGCTCGGGGTCGTAACTGGCAATTTCACAACACTCATGCATCATCACACATCCAACATTCACTGAGACGTCATTCATTTAGTCAACTACATTCTCACAGCATGCAATCATGACCAGCAGGAGACCAGCGCTAGGAGACCGCAGTCATGCACTTGACTCCCAACAAGACAAAATAAACCACATTCCCTTTATCTTCATTAACACTGCAAAACACAGCAAAGCGCTTGCTGGACACCAAGCAGCGCCATGAGGAATGAGGTCCCCTCTAACAGGTACTTTATTGGATCCAAGGGCACGACCCACTGCTGCACGATATTGTTTTGTTTCTACCATTTTCCTATAGTTTTAACTTTATGCACCTATTAGATGTTGAACTTTTTACTCTTTTATTAAGCAGAAAACTAATTGTTACTCTCTTGAAAATGCATTTACGCTCCAATTATAAAAATAGACAGTAAAATACTCTCACCTCGAAATCTTATCTGGAGCACTGGCTGAGGGTAAAGCAGCCGTTGGATGGGCAGACTTTGCACCTCTCCCTAGTCCACCACGAGGGCATTTTTCTTTGGCCTGCTAGTCCTCTCGCTCTACCAAAGGAGTAGTAGTAATGATAGGACCTACCCATCCCAGCATTTTCACTGGGGTGAGTCGGTTGTGGTTGTCCAATAGTGGCGCCAAGTAATTTAGCTGCCGCTTTCGAGGTCTGCAGCTTCGCCAGGCTCTCGTCAACCTTGCTGCTAAACAGCCGAGTGCCGTCAAAGGGCATGTTGAGGAGTCTGGACTGCACATCCGGTGCAAATCCAGACTTCCTCAACCACGCAAACCTGCGTATCACTGTGCTAGCCGCCATGGCTCTGCTGATGCTGTCCACAGAGTCCAAGCCTGACTGAAGTGACTCACACAGGGCCTCCTTTCCATCTCTTGCAATATTCAGGAAGCCATCTCTTTCTTCGCCTTCGGGAATGTGCTCAGCCGCCATGGTTATGCAGTCCTACAGGGTGAACGTAAATGTTGCTAGGGCACAAGTGGCATTGGCAGATTTTAGAGCCATGCGCCCGCCAGAGAACACTTTCTTAGCCATTGCGTCAAAACGCTTGGCGTCCCTCTCTGGTGGTATAGTTGGATATGCAGCCTGCTTAGATGTTGATGCCTGAACTACCAGGCTTTCTGGTGTAGGATGTTTGGACAAGTAGTCGGGGTCACTATTTGGCGGCCTGTATTTTTTGGTGAGGTTTTCATTTACTGCAGGACTGGTTTCAGGTGCTTCCCAATTCGCCTTTACCATCTTCTGCAGGGCTATGTGAAAAGGAAGTACAGGGTCATTCTGAGGTCCCTTATCCAGTATATCTGTCAGGTCATCCTGTTCAAATGGAGAAGCAGGCCTGCCCCATCCTAAAAAGTCTATTACCCTGGACATAAGCAGCCTGTAGGAATCATGTGCATGTTTTGCCCGATCTGGTTTGCCAAACTCAAGCTCAAGCGACGTGTCTATGCCACTTGCTGACTGAAGATTTTCATATAGGTCCTTTATTCTGGACTCTGCCTAAATAAGGGCCTCTGGGACATTAGGTGTGCCAAACTCCAAACCAAATGGAGAAGTATCTTGTTCTGATGGTTTGTGTTCTTCATAAATGGAGGATAAAGATTTGAAAAATTCCTTCCTTGGTAATGGCTTATTGGATTATTCTACCACTTTAGTAGGTAATGGCGTTGATGGCTTCGGCACTGATGGCCTCAACGCTGATGGCGTTGATGGTTTCGACGCTAATGGTGTCGATGTTTTTGACGATTTTGGCGTTGACAAAGCCCTCGAGGGGCTCAACACTCAACTTGGTAAGAGTCTTCGAGACCTTGACGGTTCTCAAGGGGTTTCAGGACTGCGTTCCGGCCTCGAGGGCACGCAGGATTTCGCCTTAGCCCTTTCCTCGTCAGTTTTTGACGGCGCAGCAAGAGCTTGACTTTTTGTTTTCTCTTTTGTGGCGGTTGGGCCGCCTTCTCCAAAATATTTAGAATTTCTTGTCTGAACACCACCCATTTGGCAGGAGTTGCCGACTTGGTTGGGAAGGCTATCTTTCTCTCAGGAGAGGAATAGGAGGAAGTGGAAGGTGACCTATAGCGCCTTTTCTTCATCTTCTTGGATGAAGGCGAAAATTAGTGTGAACCAATCCTGGATCGTGAGAGCTTTTTGGATCTCTTCCTTCGAGGACAGTCACCTCTCGACTGGTAGGACGAGCACTTTTTCGATGGTGTTCATCGAGGAGGATTTTGTAGTGGGCCTACCTGCAGCTAATTTCCCCTTATGCTCTTCCAAAGACTTACCAGTCATGGACTGACAGGGCCCACAGTCTGCCGTCCCATGCACCACGCAAAGGCAGAACAGACACACTTGATGATGATCCATGAAAGACATCTTGCCACCGCAATCATGACATTTTTTTAACCCAGTCTTCGGGGTTGATGGTGTTGATGACGAGCCCATCGTTCTCTGGTATGTTGAAGCTTTCAGGGAGAATTAAGGAGTGTTTCATTATATCCGTACACCCCCAGGAAAGGTGGTCCATTTAAAACCTTACCGGATACCAAAGTCCAGAAAGTCAATAGCTATCAAAGAGGTGGAGAACATGCTGAAATCTGATATTATAGAACCTTCTCAGAGCCCTTCCCCTTTGTCTTTCACTTCCATTTCTCGGTCTATCGTGTCACGTGGACTTTTCCTGCAGAGTTTGAGCAATATCTGTCCACCCATCCATTCAGTCTGGCTGGTCGTAGTCCCTTCCCTGTCACTCTCTGTTAGCTTCACTTGCCATTTGCAGCGGTCCTTATATCCATTGTGCATGTGCCCTAGCTTGTCATTATTTGACTTGGCTTCCTTTAATGTGTTTTTCCTACTGTACGTGGGGGGCACATAAACGGGATTGGTATAGCCTGCTGCTGCTTTCATTCTTTTAATGGGTAAAATACCTGCCCTTCAGTTGGTGGGTCGGTGCCCAGGGGAGGAGGAGGAGCAGCC
Organism: Ambystoma mexicanum; assembly: GCF_040938575.1. Classification (NCBI taxonomy): domain Eukaryota; kingdom Metazoa; phylum Chordata; class Amphibia; order Caudata; family Ambystomatidae; genus Ambystoma; species Ambystoma mexicanum. Next base: position 1,294,673,748 of record NC_090923.1, on the reverse strand, counting down.
ATGGGTGCTTAGTCCCCCACGTCGTGCTAATTCAGTATCCACTCCCTCCGGGGTGGGTCCTCCACCTCGCACCCAAACATCTTCCATAACTCCAGAATTGCTAACCTGTTGCTCAACTTCTTTCCCTTATAGTCAGCATGTAAATAGGTAGTCATGTATTGCAGCTCAAACTTCGAAAGACTATTCTCCTGGGGCCAGGCTTTAATCATCTTCCCTGTTGTGCCACAAGCCCATTCTGCGTTATATCTACATATATTAGTCTTATACCGCGGAAGGGATGCATAAGGGGAATGCCTCACTTCTGACTGCCGATACTTACTTGACCTCAAAATGGGTTTTTTGTACGTACAGTGTTTTCACTTTAGTTTTGCAATTTCTTATCACCAATAAATCTACATTCTCTCAATTTCAACACTCTCCGAACCTTTCCCCAAGCCTCTCTGGCTTCACCAACACCAATTGGGGCATGCACCACAAACGCCACCCACACACTGAACTCCGCCTTTAAGGCCAAAGCAAAACTCCACGAGTTCCCAAAACGTGGATGGATATCAATGCAACCTCTTTTCACGGCCTCAAACCAACTTCTCACCCTTCTATTATTAGCTCTCACCACTAGAAAAACAGAACCTTTTCTGTCACGTCACCAGAATCTTTGTACCCCCTACCCCCGAACAAATAAACTTCTCCCTCCAAGTCCTATTCACAACCTACTTTTGGAGTACACCCTTCCACCAATTTTCCTCACAACCTACCTCTGGTGAACAAAACCTTGCCCGCCAATCCTATTACTGGCGAGCATCCCTCGCCCGCCGCCCTACCATTGGTGCCAGTAACCACTACACAGATAGGACATTTAAGTGCACTCTTAAAAATTTCACAGCCGCCTTCCTGTCTCACTTCTGGGAAGGAATCTGTCTTCTCTTAAATAACTGCCTCTCAAGGAAAGACACCTTCTATGCCCCTAGGCACAGGATAACTTGTTTACTCCTTCAGTTTTTTTAATATCTTTTTATTTCTTCTCCTTTCTCAGTATTCAATACTACTAACCTAAGTTTAAGGCATCCCCTTCCGTAACCCTGGCTACAAACAGCCCCCACCCACCTTTGTTTGTCAAACCAATGCTCTCATGCTTACATCCGTGGGTCAGTCGAAGCCTTTGGAACTGCTCCTCCCATAATCTACCACTCCGCCTTACAGCCTACGGGGCGTCCCACAGGGAGCGGGAAGGTTTTTCACCAAGGGGGCTCCTGACGATCCTCTTTGTTCACACGTGCTTGACAATCTGGTCCTCAAGGGTCACGACACAGTCCATCAGGCTTGCAGCGCAAAAAAGTGGTAAAGTACCGACGGCATTGGCTAAACATCCTCTGCTGCCACATGTGGAAGTGGGGGGAAATCCCTGTGGATATGCAAGAGGATGGGCCAGGGGAAATCCCACGCCCAAAAACAGAAGAGTCCGGAATTTTGACAAAGTACTGTTTTGTTCAACAAAAAACAGGAACAGCAATGGACATCACAATGATTTCCCAAATCTTGAGTAACTCCAGGCTTGACAACATCTTAAAAAGGGGATGACACAATGTATTGTATTCGTCACTTACATAGTGCTCTTTCCCCATTTGTATGGCCTCAATGCGCTTTGTGGTTTGAACGTACTCGGTGACCGCAGTCCATGTGTAGGCCGTTCTAAGAGTTTAAATTGAGATGATACATATGTGTATTTTTGCCAGTTTAGGACTTACGTGGGTTGACTAGGCTTCAGGAAGCAGCCCGGAGGTCAGGCATGTGGGTGGGTGCTGTTGGTGGTTTAGGAAAGAGTGCTAGTGCTGAAGATTCGATGTGTGCCCAGCTAAACCAAATGTATTTCCGTTGGTTGTCTCTGTATACCAATGACAGAGGTCTTAAGGTGCGTCAGGGGTTTCAGTATGGATGGCTATGTGTGCTGCTAGACCGGAATAGCATAGTATTCTAGGGTGCATGGATGGGTGGCTGTGCCTGCGGCCTGTGTCCACAGACGTGGTGTAAGGTATAGGTATATGTAATGTAAGCTTGGATGTAGTTCGACTGTACTGTTTTTCTTGGTCCGATGTGGTTGGCTGGTCTTGCTATTCGTGGTCTCCCTGAAACGAGAGTCTGAGCAGTGGGAGAGTGGTCCGGAGGGACGTGGGGTATGAGGGGAAGACGATGGTTTGTTACGGTGTGCCTCTGCGAATGCTGCCAGTGTCTGTGGGGTATTGGTGGATAGGAGTGTTGTTGGGTTTGAGTATGTGTTTCTGTGCGCTTATCAAGAGTGTAGAGTGTGAGAGGGTTTCAAGAGGAAGGAGAGAAAAGCCAGGTTTTAAGGCCTTTCCGAATGCCAGGTGATTGTCAATGTAGCAAATGTGCAGGGGTAGAGAGTTCCAGGTGATCATCGGCAGTTGGACGGAGAAAAAAGGATCCTCCCAGTCTGGAGGAGCTGTAATGTGGAACAACTAGGAGAGATGCTGTGCATGATCTGAGAGTCCTTGAGGGGAGGTAGCGAATGACTGTCTTGAAGGGATTCTGGGCCGGTGTTGTGGATGGCCCGGTGGGTGATGCACATGGCTTTAAAGGTAGTGCATCGACCAATAGAGTGCCAGTAAAGGACTCTTAGTGTCGGAATGATGTGTTCTCTGGGAGGGAGGTTAATAAGCAGACGGGTTTCAGCATTTTGGATTCTTTGAGGTTTCCTTAGCTGAAATGCTGGTGCGCCTAGGTAAAGTCAGCTTGCGTAGTCTAAGCGGGAGAGAACGATGGGAGATGATGGCGAAGAAACAGTGAGGATAGGCGAGGCAAGGGAAAATAGGCCAGATGATGCGTAGATGGAAGAAACATGTTCTGGATGCGGAGTTGATGTGTTGGGAGAGGGATAAATCTGTGTCCAGTGTGCATCCGAGGTTTTTCACCGAAGTGGAGGTTGCCGGTGGGGACTAGGAATTGCGGCCAGGGAATTGGTTTGGGGAAGAGCGCCGTTTTCCCACAGACTAGGATTTCAGTTTTCCCAGGATTGAGGATGAGGTGGTTGGTCGTCATCCAGTAGTCAATATCCAAGTGGCATAATGACAGATCTTGGAGGTTGGAGCCTGGCGATTTGGGGATTTTAAGAAAGATCTGGGTTTCATCTGCGTAGTTGTGGAAGGTAAGATTGTGGGAGCGGATGAGTGCGGGCAGAGGGTTAAGATAGATGTTGAACAGCAGGGAAATAGGGATGCTCCTTGTGGGACACCTTTTGTTACTTGTCGTGAAGAGTCAGTGAATGGGTGGAGGAGCATGAACTGTGAGATTAAAGAGGACATCCAAGAGGGGGCAGTGTCTTTGATTCCTAATGAGTGTAGCCTGTCTAGGAGGATGGTGTGATCAATGGTATTGAAGGCGACAAAGAGGACAAGAAGGATGAGTACAGCGCAGCCTTCTGTATCAGCTGTTCCTTTTAGGTTGTCCCAGTCAGACACTAGGGAGGATTCTGTTCCTCAAAGAGGTCTGAAACCAGATTGCGCAGGGTCCAGGTGGTTGTTGGCTTCAGTGAAAAGGCCAAGTTGCTTGTATGCTGTGAGGTCCATGAATTTGGCCATGAAGCGGGTGTTGGAGATTGGCCGGTAGTTGTGGGTGAGGAGTGGGTCGATTGTAGGTTCTTTGAGGAGGGATTTGATGCAAGAGGTTTATAAGACTTCCGGAAAGGTTTCACGATGTTAGGGATTGGTTGAGGATTCAACGTGTGATATGCCTGCACAGGTTCAGGATAGGATGTTTTTGTGGTGGGTGGGAGGGCAGGGGTAATCAGGGGAGCCTGATTAGAGGCTTTGTGCTAGGAGCGAGAGGAACTCCTGGTGTGCGATTGGAGATAAAGAGGTGAAGGTCTGCATCGAAGGGGGGTTTCGATGGGGGCCATGCTGAGGGTGGGTAGGGGGTAGTGGCACATGTTCAAATTTAGAGATGATCGCAGAGTGTCTGTCGATAGCGACATTGTGGAAGCGTTCTGATAAGGTGTCACATAGGGATTGGGCATTGGGCGGGGGGGGGGGGGTACTCGAGCAGGCCGGGAGTTCAATTTGGAAATTATTCCATGCAGTTCCTTGCTCGGGTTGCAAGAGTTTAAGATTCTGTTCCAATAGAAAGCTTTCATGGTTTTTCTGATTTCTAATCTGTATACTATGGTTAGTCTTGCTAGGGTGATTTTGTTTTGGGCCGTAGGGAGGGTCCTTCAGGTCCGTTCCAGATGGTGCATGAGGGTTTTTAGTGATTAGAGGTTGGTGGTCCACCTGGGTGTGGGTCCTGATCTCTAAGAGGTCCGTTTTATGGGGGTGGAGGGTACAAGGGTGCTGGAGAGTCAAAGGTCAAAGAGTTTGATGGGGTGGCCCTTCATGGAAGGAGAGAGGTGAGGGGGGAGTTTGCTAGATCTGGGGTGTTAACGACTTTATTCCAGAGCAGAGTGAGAGGTGTGGGGGTTGGTGGTGGTCAGGCATGACCTTGGGCACGGGCCACAGTGTTCAGTGCTACGAAGAAGTAGATTGCTGAGTGATCTGTTCCTGATAGGGGGCGTGGGGCAGTGTGGATATGTGTGTGGTGCTGAAGATCGCATCAAGGGTGTGACCTCTGTTAAGATGGATTTCTGAACTCTGACCATGTGGGCAGAGGTTCAGAAGGCCAGCCTAGTTTCTTGGAACAACCTTCTGGACAAACCAGACCAATCAAGGTAGCATTGGCGGTGGTCAAGACTAGGTCTGAGGTCGGGTGAGAGAGATCGAAGGCCACAAAGAGCACACACAGTAAACAACATCACAAGTTACTCTCAGTCAGGTGTAGATATAAAAAAGAATACATATACATTTATTAAAGGCCTTTTAAATCAAACACAAGATGAAAACTCAGCAATATTAACAATTCTAACACAACCATATACTAGTGAACATATATACATTAACTGTTGTCCTAAAGCAATATTAAACAAGTATGGATCCGCAACCTGTAAAAGAAGAGGGTCAGTGGGGTAAATATATTTTAGGCAGTTCTTCAGGAATCACAACCCTAACTAGTAGGCAGTCCAATTACTACGAAGTGTGGAGTCTTGTGCTCAAAAGTATGTTTAGTGAAACTGCGCTTGATCGTGCGTTAAAGTACAAAACGGGCCTTCTTCAAGGGACTGTAGTGTCTCAGGAAGGGGGCTGAGGCAATGAAGAATAGAGTTCCACTATCCGAGGTGGGTCTCCACACGAGGGCAGAGTGATTTCCAGGAATCGCGAATAGGAAGGTAGCTCAGGCTACCCTAACGAAGGGGAGTGGCCCTTAGTTAGGGTAGCCCCACACACACAAGGCATGCAGAAACCCGCGAAAGCCTCGGTTTGCGCGGGGGGAGTCTGCATGACCGAATAAGTAATTTCCTGCGTCGTGTCAGGTCGGCTCGACCTGGGGAAGGCCAAGGGACAAAATAGCCAAAGCACAGAATAAAGGACTTCGTGGCATGGCCATTTTAGGCACTAGCCACCGTCCTGGCCCAAACGCAGTTTACACGGTTTGGGCCATTGAAGAGAGTCAAAATGCTTTAAAGAGTAACTGCTGCTACCAGTTCCGTCCTGGGCACACTTGTACATTCACCAAAAATCCTTCGAGGGTGTGTAGGGCCTTAACAATGAAAAAGACCCCAGCGCACTGTACTGGAAGGTACATTGTGCCCTGATAAAGTTACTGAGAAATGGCAACACAGTGAAAGAATAAGGGACACAAAGTATCCCAGTACTGACAGTCTGAAAGGCATGTCAGTTTCCCCTTAACAAGATGAGCGAAAGCCCATTGGAGTACAGCAGAAGGCTAAGCTCCACTTGTAAAAGTCAGGCTAGGATGGTCAGACAAAAGCAAAAAGTTGGGGGGTTCACAACTGGAGGGAAAATTTCACATAAATGAAAATCTTTCCTACCACTCGCCCTTCCCAGACCAAGTATAGGAGGAACTTATCCACTCCTGGATGGGCCTTTTGTTCAGGTCAACTAAACATTCTGGAGAACCAATCAGCATTTCTATATTGGACACCTGGTCTATGCTCAATGGTTCAGTCAAAGCCTTGCAGGCTTATGGACCACCTCAGCAACTTTGGATACTCTCTCTTCATGTTCATGAGCCACATTAAGGTCTTATGGTAAGTTTGCACAGTGTAGTGGGTCCCATAGAGGTATGGCCTCAGCTTTCTTAAGGCCCACACAACAGAGAAACATTCCTGCTCTACTGTAGACCACCTGAGCTCTCTGTCCTTATGCTGGCAACTGATGAATCCAATTGGGTGTTCCTTGCTTTTCTCATCTATCTGTGATAGTACAACACCTATCCCAGTGTCAGAGGCATCTGTCTGCGCGATAAGAACTTTTGTAGTCAGGGGCCCCGAGAAAAGGGGCCTGGCACAAGAAGTCTTTTAAGCCACTGAAGGCCTTCCCACAATCTTCGGACCAAGAGACCTTTTTGGGTTTCTTTGGAGTTGTGAGAGCAGTCAGAGGGGCATCTATGCTGCCATAATCTGCTAAAAAGTTTCTGTAATACCCAGTGAGACCTAGAAAAAGGCTCTCACTTGAATTTGAGTAGTGGGGGTAGGCCAGTCTTGTACTGCTTGTATTGTACTGGGTAGAGGATGACTCCTCCCTCCACCTACTTCATGCCCAAGGTAGACCCCTGATCCTAGACCAATCTAGCACTTGCTGGCCTTTATGGTCAACTGGGCCTTCTGAAGAGCCTGCAACACAATTCAGAGGTGCTTCACATGATCCTTCCAGGTGGCACTGAAAACTGCTATATCATCCAGATAAGCAGGCAGACTTCACCCAACCCATTAAGGACGGCCGATGGGCAGAAGCACCGGCTAAAATTGCAGCTAGCAGACCGAGAGACTCTGCAGAGGGACATAGCGATGAATAATTGGCGGGTGCTCAATAACAAGTTGGGGAGGTTGGAGTCTTGGCCGGAGAGTAGAAGTCCTCTTCCCCTATTCAGCTGGGTTTTAGACCAGGTCTAGGGACTGCAGAGTAGGCTTTAAATCTCTACTTGGTGGTGGTCCACTCTTTGTATATCAAGGAGGAGCCTATTTTCCTGGCTTTCATGGATCTGAGCAATGCATGAGTCAAGGTCAGTCGTGACAAGCTGTGGAGTGTGCTCAAATCCATTAATTGCCCAGGTGTTTTGATGATCATGCTGGTTAGCCTACATCTCTCAACGGTGGTATGTGTGAGGAGTGGGGTTACGGACATTGCACAAACTTTTTTCAGGTGGATCGCAGGGTGAGACAGAGTTATGTATTGGCCCCTCTGCTCTTTTGTCTATACATAAACGGCTTATATGACCAATTACTCAAATCTACGCCGGACATACCTAGGCTGGGTAATAAGACATCTGCCATGACTTGCTTATGCAGATGATACAGTTTTATTACCTCGTACCCCTAGAGCCCTACAGTGCCTTGTTGATGATTATTCTGGATTAATGGGTTAATTGGATCTGAAAATAAATGACAGAAATCGGCTGTTATGGTCTGCTGCAGAGGGCAGCGTCCTTCCGAACATTTCGGCAATATTTAGCAAGGGGTGAGCTAATCCCCAGAGTGGACAATTTTGATTATCTGGGGGTTAGATTCTCATCAAATTTCGGGGCTGAAGCGCACATCGATAAACAGACCACAAGATTTAAACAGGCTATTGGTGGGGGTGCTAGAGCTTTGTGCACATTTAAAACAAAGCCGATTGAGCTTGTGCATAAAGTTCATGATGGCAAAGCCACCTCTGTTTCTGGCAAAGGTTTTAGGTGGTCCACAGAAACTTGCCTAGTACCTCTCTTGGGTGGTAGTGTGGGTAGGATGGCGGTTCTGGAACCTTTCACTCTAATCACTTACACTGCTGATCTGTAAAACCGGCCAAAAGGAGTCTTGTCATGGATCTTTTCCAGGACCCAATCTCCTGCTTTGAGAGCTGGCCTCAGCAGCTTCTACCTTTAGGGATTCCCTCAGCAGCGCTGTCACCAGCAGTTGCTCGTGCCTGGATAGGGTGCCAGGAAGAGTATGCAGGTCAGGCATAAACATCTTTCTCCCAAACAAGAGTTCAAATGGGGTCTTACCGTTGCATAGAGACTGGCATGGTAAATTATTCACACTCCAGATTACTAAGGGCACATGGTCTAACCAGTTACCTCCCAGTGACAGAATGCATTTAGTCAGGCTAACTTTTATGGTCTGGTTCGCACATTCCACAATTCCGTTTGTTTCCGCTCAGAAAGGATTGGAATGCAACTCTGTTCCCCATGCTTCCAATGTCTTCTTCAGCGCCTCCCTGAGAAAGCCGGACCATTGTCAGCATGGAGCCTTTGGGTTGTGGTCATCGCTACTACATCCCTAAGTGCCTGAATGACTAATCTGCAGTCTGCCTTCTTTTGAGGAATCATCCAGGTAAATCCAGTGCAAGAATCCACTATTACTAGAATGTACTTATATTTATTCATTGCTGGTAGTGGGCCTATCTGGTCCACATATTGGATCTCAAAGGGCGAGGCTGCCTTTCTCGAAGGAAGCTCCTTAGGTTTTTTTGCTGTGATTCATAGTTGTCTTTAAACATGTGTCACAGTTTGCTATATATATTTTCACCTGCTGTCAAAGCCCTGGCCCCCAGAAGCGATCAAGGAGCAGCTGTGCAGTTGCACTCACCCCAAAATGGGCAGGTGCAAGTCCAGCATGTGTGGCTGCAATCAGCTTTTCCCTGTCTGCTCTATTACGGATTCATCTTTTAATAGGATCCCCTTTTTTCATAGGAATGGTGACTATTGCTTTGTTATTTTCAATGTCGTAAACATAATTACTGGGGACACCTTTTGGCCTAGGTACAATACCTAAACAAGCCTCTTTTATTTCCTCATCCATTGCAGTCGCTGAGCGAGTTATGGCTGCTATTGTTGTTCTCACTGTGTGCTCTTTGGCATATTTATCTGCCAATGCATTGCCAGTGCTATGAATGTGCCCTTTGGTATGTGCTCTTGTGTGAATCACCCATAGCAAAGGGAAAGTGTGTTTAAGATCCCAAACCTGCTTCCAGAGCTGCATGGAAGCAATCGTTTTATGCCTAATGTCTTTGAAGTCATTTTGCATCCACCAATGCAAGTCAGTATTATAAGTCCCGACAATGTAATCTAAATCTGAGACTACTAATGTGGGCTTCCCAGAATCTGCTTGGCGCAATGCAAGCAGTAATCCATGCAATTCAGCAGTCTGGGCAGACATGTCTCCCAGATGTTTTGTTGCAATATCAGTGTGTATAAATGCTTCTTCATGTGTGAAGTGTCCTATGACTGCTGCGCAAGCGGCAGCGTACTTAGACCGCGTCCCCACTGCTGGAATTGCCGACATATCGGAGTAAATTACCTGGAAAAAATCAAACAATGGTATGTCAGGCCGTGAGGTATCTTGCTCCGTGTCCATTGTCCAACTCAATCCACTTAGTCTTTTCAATTCTGCCTTATAATGGTGCTTTACATCGGGAGCCCGTTGAGATGCTGACCATTGAATTCATCTACTGTGTAATGCCTTTGCATTTGGAACGCTCGCTTTTGTGGCAGCTTCAAGTTGAGCTAAAGGTGTGTTTATGTGTATGGTTCTATTTTCTGCAAGGTGTCTCTCTCTCTCTGAATAATCATCTGAACCGAAGCCAGAATTTTCGCCTCAGGTGTACATTTTAACCCAGGTGTGGAATATAGCATGGTTTAGTCTCCCCTATATTGCACACTGTGTATGTGAAAGCATTGTCTCCCACCACAAGGTTTATCCCTAAGTCTTTATCTGTATTTCTGTCCTGCAAAGGACCCGTGCGAGTCATTAATTAATATACCTGGTGCAGAACATGAGTGTTCTGGCAGCCAGTGAGCTGCCTTGAAATTTTATCAATGCATACAATAGTTTCACTAGGACAGCTAAATTACATATGATCTGCCAACATGTAACAGGCCTAGAATAGCCTGTAACTGCCTAAGTGTGGTAGGTGGTCTTATATTGGCACACTACTCAAGAAAATCTGCTGACAACCCTCTGCCCTCATCTGAAAGAGTAAATCCTAAAAAGGTAACCTCTCGATGAGCTATTCTTGATTTTTTTAAATTAATCAGGTACCCTTTTGCAGCCAATGTGTGGATAACTTTGTCCACTTGTTGCAAGTGCTCACTGAGATTCTCATGGGTGATGTAAATATCATCTACATACTGCCAACAATTAGGAATGTCTGCGAGTAAACTCTGTATTCTACTTGAGAATGTGTTGGGTGAATTTGTATACCCCTGCATTATTCTAGTGAACTGGAAATGTGTTCCCTTAAACGTAAAGGCAGTGTATTTCTGGCTTTCTACACTTAAAGGTTGTGTGAAATACCCATTGCCTAGATCAAGGTTTGTTTTATATTTACATCTGTGTAAGTTAGCTAGCAATCCAGAACTGTGTTGATTCTGGCCCGCCTCTGTCTTACAAAGTGCATTCAAAATTTGAAGATCTACAATAAAATGGTGGGTACCATCAGGTTTTAAAACTGGGAGCACTGGACTGTTATGCGGGCTAGCTTGCTTTATGATTACCCCCTGTCCATTAGCTGGTCCACTATGGTTTGCATGTGGGCAACTGCCGGTGGTTTAACTGGATACTGCCTTTGTGGCGGGGTGGTTTCAGTACTGGAATCACATGTGCTGGACATTCTTTTTCATGCCCTACATGATTTTTAAACAGCTGCACTGCTGCCAAGGCTGACCATTTTCTTGCATATTTTTGCCTCAGTTCCCCACTTACTTCGTTTGAAAAAGCAGGCCTTACATACAATGGTGGCCAATCTTGAAATGCTTACAGCCCTTTATATTGAATGTGTAGCTGTGGCCAAAACAGTGCTTCAATTTTCTCTGGGTGTTCGGCCTTCTAGCTGAATAGTTACAACATACACTTCATTATGTGGTAATGTCTGCCCAGTGGGTGTAGTGATCTGCGCATTTCTGTGTGCCCTTGTGATCTCCAATAGTGCCTTGTGGCTGTATTCAAATATGGAAATGTCAGACCCAGAGTCTAATAGGACATCAATCCAATCTGTGTGTAGCTTAGTCTTGGGGACGATGCGATGAGTGTGTGGACTGCATTCTGTGAAACCTGTAGGGCTGCCGTGTGTTTTTTCTCAACCTTCACTTCCTTCCCCTCAGCCTTAGAACGGTCTGGCGTCCGTGCCTGTTGGGAAGGAGACGGGCTCTCATCAGTGCCATACTTCTGTGGACTTTTCATGTGTTTCCCATCTCTAAAATCATAGTCAGTAGGTCTGAAATAGGACTGGCCCCCCTGCTTACCCCATGATCGTCTTGCCACTGCAGGCTCTGCCTATCTCCTGCAGAGCTCTCATTTTTATGCCCATGCTCGTGATATTTTTCTTCTCTAATGACCATTGTTGCCTTTTTTAGCATGGAACGATCCTCGTCCTTTCGAGGGCCTTCCTTCGTGGTTCGTTTCTTTATCTGGCTTAAGATCCTCGTTACCCCTTTTCTGTGTCTCTGCAGGTCTTCTACCCAAGTGATCCCTGCCCAGCGATTGATAGGTGGATTTCACTATGTCTCCAAATTGCTCCCTTTTTTCTTGTTCATTCAATTGAGACAATTTCCTATGGGACTTCTAACCTTGCAGGCTCTCCTTTTAATAAGGGTAGAGTTATGCTCTCAACCATTTGATAATTGTTTGATGCTATTGACAGGCCTAAATTAATGGCTGCGGCCGCGCCTTTTGTTCCCATGATGTCAGCTAGCATTAGTGCTAGTGATGTGATGGACGGCGTGCCTATCAGCTGTAAATAATGCCAGCTATAGATTGAGATCCAGCTGTCACAGCTCGCTAGGGGCGGTGTGCAGCCAGAAGGAAGAAACATGGCTAGGGCGCTATGTCCGTGCTGAGGGGTGACATGTGGATAGGCAGCATGCAATTATCCTAATTTTTCTGAATACCACTTGGGAATGTCTTCCTTCTTGGATGGACAAGATACCAATAATATTCTCAATGTCTGTAATTCTACCCCACCTGCATCCAGCTGTCCTTGAGGTTACTGCACGGGTGCTATACCCTGCTGAGCTGCATATTGCAGCGCAATGTTACGCACTGTGTCAAAGTGGATGGCTAACAAATGGTAGTCAGCATGCAAATACGGACCTACACGGTTTGGATGAAACAGGCCAAAAACTCTAGTGACAGATTGGGTGTGGCTAACGGGCCATGCCTTGCACCCGTTTGTGGGTAAACTAGATTACCTCCAAACCAGTTGACATGATTTGTATGTGTTAACGCCAATTCAGGATACTGGTATGGGCGATACTGAATGGTGTCTAAGTCTCCCCTCACTAGGAGACTTGCATTTACATTATTTGTCCAGTTAGCTGGGGTCTTTAGGTAAGTAAAGAGCGATTCTGCTGGCAAGCCACCGAGTTGCGCCACTGTTACTGTGAAATTCGTATTCACTGTATGGCAGTGCGCTGCTCTGAGCCAATCATACAGAGCCATTCTACAATGGATGGGAATATTGATTTCATTTTGAGCCATCTCCTGTACTCACTCTAACCTCTTATTTTAGAAAAGCTTTGTTTTGCCCCGTCCTTCTCCCGGGACTGGAACATGAGGTTATTTAACTATTAGTAATGCTCTGGTCATCTCTAAGATGTCCCATCTGCAGGGTGCCACCTGACAGAATTGCCCCTATGGGGCGTGATTTTCTGCCACCCCCCTCCCTCCCTCCACCCAAAATAGGGCACGGAATCAAACGTTGTATTCTATGGAAAGGGATGCCCCTAGGAATTTAGTCTAGAGCTAGGACTGTTTCCTTGAGTGTTTGCACCCCTTGACATACTTAACATAATACTGCCAGGAAAAATGTTTGTGTAGTTTGTTTGGTCTCAGATAGACCTCATTACGAAGTATTACTGAGAAATATGAAGCTGACACTTGAAGGTAGCAAGTCAATATATTTAATATTACTTCTGTTCTCTACCAGCTCGAATTCTTATTGCAACTGTTATGGAAGCAGCAATTATAATGTAACATATTACCAATCATCTGAAGAGCGCTATTGCATAAGCTAAAAGCATGATTTACATTTAATACAGAATAAGTACAATTAATCATTTTAAGATACCAGCTTGAGCAACATGGAGTTTGTTATGTTGGTCTACACTAAGACATGGTATGATCAAGAGTGGTGTAACATAATAAGACACGCCTTCTGTCTCAAAATATGCATACAGTTCGACTTCCACATTCAAACTCATGCTTTCAGGCCTTGCCGGGCTGCATGCAAATTGACCACATCTTCCTATCGATCGGGCCTGCTCGCCTTTGTTCGGGCCTTCTGCTCTGGGACATGAAATGGAGGTCTCTTCCCAACCCCCCACGATTTCTTAAGCAGCACTGTATGTGTCTGCCCAGTCAGCCTGTTGTGCTTTTTATATTAAAGGGGGTCTCGGTCTGCCTAAAAATGTGTTCGTCATTTCCTCAGCCTGTAAAGTTAGTCTAGAGCTTGAACCTGCTCCTGTGCTTTGCTTTGCGTTGCACACATGATGTACCTGTGTGCAAAATCAAGAGACAGGTACTGTCTTTGACTCTTGGATATTTCCCTTAGAGTGAATGTGCTTTTGCTAGGGGAACAAGCAAAGCGTGTTGTTCTCTCCTAGCCCACTTTAAAACCCCATTATAATGAAGGCGTTTTTGAAGAGCTGGAGAGTGATACTTGTCTGTGCACACGTTCAATTGTCTGTGTGTATTTTTGGTATTGTGCTTCCTGTCCTTGGCTTATCAGATCTGACTGGTGCGAAAAAGGCATCCCATCAATTTAGCCGTTTCAGACAGGGAGCTGCTATTCTGTAGTTAGAAAGAGGAAGTTATCATGTCCTGTTCATCGCCTTTGCTAGAGCCAAGCAATAGACTATGCGTTTGTTCTTTGCTGACTACACGTTAGTTTGTATTCAATTGAGCCTACATTATGTACAGCATGTATCTATGCTTGTCCTTTGAAAGCAGCTCCTGTATTGTAAGTGAACGTGTGCTTTCTGCTCAACAAACACTTGTAGCCTCTTGCTAGAATTCACCTGGTCTGAGCCAACTTGTCTTAATACGACTCATTAATCCCCAACATGTTATGTAGTTGTGGGGATATGGCAAGATTGAGCGCATTCAGGTGGTGGAGAACACCTTTTTAAGAGAATATTGGGGGCTTCCTAGGTCAGCCCTAATTTTGCGGTGCACCAAGAACTGGGATGCTGGTTTCTTAGTGATCTTATTGCATCCCAGCATGTAAGTCACTAGCTTAGGGTTTGGGGGAAATAGTAAAGCCAATGGGACTCATGAGCTAATTAAATATCTTGTACCCAAGGACCCACATTTGAAGATTCCCTAGCTCAAGTATGTAAAAGCTTCACTGTTGGAAGTGGATGAGACTCAATGTTTTTATACGGTAGATCTTATAACTTCTAATGTTGTAAAAACCATGAAAGGCAGTGTACTTCAGTCTATTAGAGAGTAGAGAGAGTCATTGGAGATCATGAGGCTTGCTAACAGGAAACACATGATCATTATGGCCCCAGCGCTCCAGATGTATTTGTGTTGGGCTCAGAATCCTTCTCAGCGTATCCTTATGGCAAGGGAGCGTTTTAATTGCATTCACTTGAGCAGTGGTGGCGGGCTGGTCTAAAGGGAAAGAGGACCAATCATATGTATTTTTCTGCTGAAGAAGGCTTAGTCCATTTTTTATTATTTTGTCCCGCATATTCATCCATTAGAGAGCATACATTAAAACCAGTTCTGCAGGGCCAAAGATTTTGCTGTATGAGCCCGCTCTGCATTATTTGTTATGGGCGGATTCAGTTAATGCAGGGTGGGCTCTTTTGTCTTTTTTACAGCTTGCATTGTCTCGGAGGACAATTATATTAATGTTTGTATGAAACCGAGTATCTTGGCAATGTTTTTAGTGTTTTAATGTTGTTGGTATTTTTATTATTGACTGTAATATTGTTGAATATTGTTGTTTTTATGGTATGTTTTGTATTAACGAAATAAACTTTCTGACTTGACTTAACTAGATACTATACTCTAAATGTCAGGTTTATGACATGTGAACTATGAAGCACTTCCTTGCCATCTCGCAATGCCACAATCACATGTCTAGGTATGTATTTGCCTAGCAGCTGTGCCAATATGTTTCCTATCTACTTCCTCATTTATCTTCGCTCTGTCTGCAGCATTGTCATGGGACACCAGTCTCTGCTGGCTGTCTGGTCATCTTATTTTCACATCAACCAGCTTACCCGTACCCTCATTAGAAAATGTTGTGGTCTTCTTAATTTCTCTCATCCCGGCCCCAACCGTGACTATATCAATCAACAAGGCTTGCCTCACCCTGTATGCTTTTGAGATACAGACTCCCCTCATTACCATCTCAAATGTGTTCCAACATCAGCCCTAATAGTTTTAAAAATAACAATATATTCTCTGTCCTGCTTCTGTATTACTCCCAAATATGCCACATCAAGCAGTGCCTCGGCCCTAAAATGTCAAGTTGGTAAAGGAGTTTGCCCATGCCCTACATGCAGTTAAAGCAGAAGTAGTGAATGGTACGAACGCACCAGAAATTCAGTCATTGCACAAAACCAGTATTTTCCCCCCCGGTTAATCATAAATCTATCTTTGTGCAAAGGTCATGTACTTGTGTATAATGGGAATTCTATTTCGGCTGCCCACGTTGTAGATGCCATATGCCCAACTGATAGCCAGTCCTCTCGCAGAGATTTACAAGTCTTTCTCCTGGGGGTGCGTAGACTGCTATGATCTGTCAAGATCAATTTTCAAAACATAATTGAACTCCTGCCCCACAGAAGTATGCAAGTACGTAGAAGTATATACAGACCTCTAAGTTATCCATTACTTGCGGAAAAACAAAATCAATAGTTTAAAGATTAGGGGCATAAGTATTAACCATACAGCATGGTCGCTCTTCAGTCTTCCCCACAATCACAACCATTCTACCCTGATCATCTGCAATTCACCTCTGCACCTGCTACTTGCTAAGGACCCCACATTCCACTCATATCAACAACCCTTTGGCATATGAACAATATTCAGATCCATAAACCAGCCCGCTCTATTTCTAGGCTACTTACTACAGAATTCCGTTTGAATAAATTCCATTAGATATGTAACCTGAAAGGCCTCCCCATTACATGAACACATCTAACAACAAGTATATGGGCTGTTGTCCTCATAGATCCTGTCCCTACATATTGTGTAATGGGAAAGAGTTCCAGGTTTTACGATTACTTGAGCACTCAGTTCACTGACACCCAAGACTAGGGACATCAACTGAAGAAGACTCACCTGATCCTGTCCCTATGAAGTGGGCACTCCTCCGATCTGCTTGAGCCTATGCAAGTTGAACAACCATCCCCTTGCTTGAAACATACAGATCAGATATCAAGCTAAATCGCATTATATATCACATACTTTTGGGTGCCACTAGTTGCATTATATAGCACAACCTTTAGGGTGCCACTGGTGAAAATACATTTCTCAAGAAGTGGTTGGGCCATTGATAGATTTACCTTGCTTGAAGGAAGGCTGCATGCTATATATATCCAGAATGTTAAAGAGGGGAGGGAGCCTCCTGTGGATATGCAAGATGGGCCAGTGGGAATACTGTGCCCAGAAAACGCAATAAGAATCCAATATTTTGACAAAGTACTGTTTTATTCAACAATATCCGTATAAAACAGGGACAACTATGGACATCTTGGCGATCTCCAAAAGCTCTCAACTAGTTCCATGCTTGGCAACGGTTTAAAAGCGGATATGACATCACAAGTAACGTTTCATCTCAGAAAACCTAAGGTGGGAAGGGATTGGTTAAGGCAATCAAAACTAAATATAGGTTCTATATGGGTTAGTGCAATCATTGGCCAGGCAATGTCTAATAACTATGCCTGAAACCACCTACAAAAAGATACAAGTGAAAACATGTCAAAATAGTACACAGTGAGTGGTGGATGCAAAACTGTTTAGACGAGCGTTAAAGGTGGGTAGGGATTGACCAGTGGTGCTTTCTCAGCCTTGGCACTTTAGAAGGTTACCAGCACATGAGCAACAATTGAAGGTGGTGAGAACGGTACCACAGTGCTACTTGTCCCAACAAGATGACCATTTCTGGTTCCCTAGGCCGCAAGCCAGGACATTTGGCTTTTAACTTTGCATTGTCCTGTATCTTTAGCCCCAATAACTGGATGGGAATGAAGGTCTCTGTCTGACCATGTCTGACTAATGAATAGACATTTTCTTCCAGCTGTAGGTCACGTGTGTGGAGACCACATTTTGGATTATTCTTCTAAGGATTTCTAGTCCTTTTTAGTATGGGTGCCCTATCTTCCTTGGCTTCTAGATACTTGTTCAAGCTACTTTTCTCTTGATATTAGGTCCAGGCTGGTGGGAATCTGACCTTCCAGCAACATGTGTTTCTTTACTTAATCTAAGAAGACTGTCTCAAGCTAGGACCGGTCTGCATGATCAAGTGCTGATCCAAACATTTCCTTTCCTAATAACTTTAGCAAATATATGGACTTTTGTCTGGGCTGTGCAGCTTTTGCTGTTCTGCTAACTCAGCGAGTCGGGCCTCTCTATAGCTTGAGGCTTCTCAACATCTCCCATTCACTTGAATGTGGCTGCATTCTCCATCTTGGGTTACATGTCCACTCATGTCAGTTGCATTCTGCATTAAGCAAGCTTTATGTGTATTCTCGTGCGTCTAGTGTTTCAGCATAGAGATAGGGTATGTTTTTTCTAGTCTAGTTGATGCAAGCATGTTCTTCATGTCTAAATGCAATTTGACCTACTGTTTGCGTGTCTTCATGATGGATGCGTATATGCTTTGTGTCTAATGCACGTACGTGTGTCAGTTTCAGTCGTGAAATCATTGGCTTTCGTCACCGTAGTTACAGTTTGTTCAGTTGTTCCGTTGTTTGCAAGTTTAACGCCTCTGCGATTACTTCAAGGTAGGGTCTGTAGGGTTGCTTCAGTGAATAACACCTCTTGCATCGGTGGTATGATGGTGGTGAGGGAGTAGATGCAAAAAGCGATGTGCACCTTTCATTTCTGTAACGTCGAAATGGGGTAAGAGCTGACGCGATGATGGACACGTTCATTTGCCTCTCTTCAAGAACACAGCAGGTTGGGTCACTGTGCCCAAGGCATTTGCAAAGGCCTTTCTCAGGGCACAGGGTCTCCAGGATCCTACTGTGGCCCCGCATTAGACAGTTAAAGAACAAAAACGTTAAGTTCTATTATTATTTAGTGATAAAACAACCAATTTAATAACCTTTGTTGATACAAAAACAATGCATTTTGCCTGACAAATTCTAAAAAAAAGACAGAAATATGCCACTTTTGGTTACTAACTCAACCAATAGCTCCTACAGGTTGTGACCTATTATTTCCTTTTGGTGCTGTGCATGAGCCATGGCTTAAAGCCCTGCTATGTATGCCCCGTGCAAGATTACCCACCCAAACAGTAACCACAGGGCATGGCTTACAGTCATGCACTGAGCACATTAGCCTTGTTAACAATTCTCAAAGGCCATGGTTTATTGTAGTTCCATGTGCAAAACTACTCAACCTCACAGTACTCGGAGACCAAGGGCTTCCGCAAAGCCCAATGTGCCATTAGCCTGGAGCAGGACCTCTGGTGATCTACAGAGCCAGGTACTCATGTGCATCGTAACTACAGGGCCCAGGTTGAGGGTGTTGAGGGTGTGCCCTGTGGGTATTGTTAATTTCAAATGAATTACCCATACCAGCATCACTCACAAAGTAAGAGCCCTGTCCACAGTACCCACCACGGATACCACGAGTAGAACAAGTAACTTTCTTACCTTGTAACGTTCTTTCGATGGGATGTTCCTCCAACGTATTCCTTATCTTTGATGTAATCCATTCCAGTTTGCTGCCTCGGAAATTTTTTCCAGTAGAGGGCGCTGCACGTCGACGTCCCTCGAGTCTGTGTCCCTCGACAACCTCCGTATCGATGCCGACGTCACCATGCGTATAAATAGCTCGTGCAGCGTCCTTTACTCCGTTCCGTTTTGAAGCTTGAAAATTGCTTTGCATGAAATGGTTATTAACCTTGAAGAAGCGTAAGCTGCAACTACAAGGAAAGTTTTTACTCAGGGGATGGATGGGAGGGGCGATAAGGAATACGTCGGAGGAACATCCCATCGAAAGAACGTTACAAGGTAAGAAAGTAACTTGTTCTTCGAAGGGATTTTGTCCTCCGACGTATTCCTTATCTTTTATAGACTCCCATAGCAGTACAGTAAAAAGGAAGTGGGAGTAAGAATGAAATATTTCCCTTTAAGAATGCACAGAATGCAACACAGCTTTCCCAAATCTTGTTTCCTGACTAGAGGAAGAATACAAGCTGTAAAATGTAGTAAAAGTATGTGCGGACAACCATGTGGTAGCCGCACATATGTCTCTGATTGGAACCCCTCTTTGGAGAGCCGAAGAGGCTGTGATACCCCTGGTTGAATGAGCCCTAAGATGTTGAGGGGGCTCTTTTCCTGCTAATTTGTAACATTCTAGGATGGTTAAAATGATCCACCTTGAAACGGTCTGTTTTGTGATTGGCAAACCTAATTTGTGCCCTGTGTATCCTACAAACAATTGGTCTGCTTGCCTTATCCTCTGCTAATATAAAAACTCAAGGCACGCCTTGGATCCAGTCTGTGTAACCTTTCTTCTTTTTTCCCTGGGTGGGGAGGAGGCTAGAACGAAGGTAAGGTTATTTTCTGAGTAATATGGAATTCAGAGACCACCTTTGGGAGGAAATTAGGCATCACTTGTAAAACAACCTTGTCTTTATGAAGGATTGTATGAGGAGGTTTGCAAGATAGAGCTTGTATTCACTCACTCTTCTGGCAGATGACATAGCCACAAGAAAGACTGTTTTAAGAGTGAGTGAGAAATCTGAATGAACAAGAATTAAGTGGTTCAAAAGGAGTACGGATCAGGCATTTCAGGACTAGATTTAGGTCCCACAATGGAACTTGAAAAGGTTTTGGGAGATAAACATTAGTTAACCCCTTCAGAAATTGAATTACTAAAGTTAACTTGAAATATGAAGGCTCCTCAGCTGTACGCTTAAAGATTGACAGCGCTGCGAGATAGCCCTTAATTGTACCAACTTGAAGACCTGAATTTGCTAAGTAGAGCAAGAACGATAACACCATTGGTGTATTGCATGAAAAGGGTTCAATATTCTTTTCTCTACACCAGCTACAAAATTTGTTCCAACGGCAGCAGTATAAGGTTTTTGTTGCTGGCCTTCTCGCCGAAAGCAACACCTCCATGACGTCATCCGGGAGATCCCAATCCTTGTATCTCAACCTTTCAGAAACCAAGCGTGAAGGTTGAGAGTTCTGATGTCTGGATGGAGAACCTGACCTCCCTTTTGTGAGAAAAGGTCCTCTCTTTGCAGAAGACGAATTGGAGGACAGATGGACATATCCAGAAGGTCCGGGTACCACGTTCTCCTGGCCCAATCCGTGGCAATTAGGATCAAGGCTTTCCGGAATCTTCTCAACCTCCTGATCATTTGAGGAATGACAGGGACTGGAGGAAACGCGTACAGGAGTGGGAACTTTCAGTTCACTACGAATGCGTCCCCTAGAGCTCCTCCCGGGTGAAATTCCCTTGAACAAAACTGATCGCACTTTCTGTTGATGCTGGTGGCGAACAGATCCACCTGAGGGGTTCCCCAAAGGGAGAATATCTCTTGAAGGACTTCCTGAGCTAGCTCCCACTCGTGGGAAACTGTGCTCTGCCTGCTCAGAGCATCCACCGTCAAGTTCTTCTCCCCGGCTAGATGAACAGCCGATCGAGAGATTCCTTCTCGAATTGCACATAACCAGAGCTGCATTGCCTCGCTGCACAGTGGCAGTGACCCTATGCCTACTCTTTTGTTGAGGTAGTGCATGGCCACTGTGTTGTCCATTATCAGGACATTCTTTCCCTGTACTGATGGCGGAAAAGCTTTCAGCGCTAGTCTGATTGCTCTCAGCTCTAACAGGTTGATGTGTAGTCTGGACTCCGATGGAGACCAACGACCGCTGATGGTCAAGTTGTTGGCATGGGCTCCCCACCCCGTGAGTGATGCGCCCGTGACTACTGTTATCTCCGGCCATGGTTGCCAAAACTGTTCCCCTTTCAAGATGTTGTCCCGACAGGCCCACCATTGAAGGTCTCAAACTACTCTGTCCGGGACTTGAAGGAGATCTGATATTTTTCCTGAGAATTGCGACGATGGGGTTCTTAGCGCCCACTGGAGGGATCTCATTCTCTGGCGAGCCTCTGGCACTAGAAAGATGCAGGATGCCATGAGGCCCAGCAACCTCAAGAAGTCGAAGGCTGGTAGACGTTGGGCATTTTGAAACTTGGTGACCATCTGTAGAATGTCTTGAGCCCTCACCTCTGGTGGCGAGGCTTTTCCCAGGGATGTGTCCAGGACTGCTCCAATAAACTGGAGTCTCTGTGATGGTATCATCTGTGACTTCTTTAAGTTGAGAAAGAAGCCCAACTTGTGGAGGAAGTGGCAAACATAATCTAGATGAATCTGAGCTTGTTCCGGGGACACTGCTCTGATCAACCAGTCTTCCAGGTAGGGATAGACATGAATTCCTTCCCTCCTTAGACTTGCAGCCACAACCGCCATTAGTTTGGTGAAGACCCTCGGGGCGGAGGTCAGCCCAAATGGCAGAACTCGAAATCGATAGTGAGAGTTGCCAATTGCGAACCTCAGGTATTTCCTGTGTTTGAGATGGACTGGCACATGGAAATAAGCATCCTGAAGGTCTAGAGATACCAACCAGTCCTGAAGCTTGAGGGCCTGAAGGATCTGAGAAAGAGTTACCATCTTGAACTTGTCCTTCCTGAGGAACTTGTTCAATTCTCGCAAGTCCAAGATGGGTCTCAGTCCTCCGTCCTTCTTTGGTACTAGGAAGTAGGGGGAATACCAACCATTGTTCCTCTCCACTACGGGTACCAGTTCTATGGCACCCTTCTCTAGCAGGTCTACAATCTCCTGCCTACGGAGCGGATCTGGAAACTTCAAAGAGTTGTTCCCTGGTGGGTGACTCTGAGGAGTATGTAGGAAAGGCAGGCAGTAACCTTGGGCAACTGTCTCCAATGCCCAAGCATCTGATGTAATAGCCTGCCATTCTGCCAGATGTTGAGTTAACCTGCCCCCTACTGGTGTCTTGTGAGGAGACCTCAGAGGGGTTTAGAAGCGGCTGACACAGATGCCGAAGGTAAAGAGGCGCCTGCTGCTGTTGCGGCTTTTGTACCTTTGCCCCAACTACCACGGGCAAAACGTCTCTGGCCTCTTTGAGATGGCTGTCCTCTGCCTCTTCCAAATGAGGAGTAGAAGGGAAAAGACCTACCCCTCCAGGAACCTCCTGAGGGACGATTTGGAGTCTGTCTGATTGCAGCCCCAAGGTCTTTCGCTGCTGCCTTGGATGTCTGCAATTTCTCTAGGCTGTCATCAGCCTTCTTCCTAATAAAGAAGTGCCATCAAAGGGCATGTTCAGAAGTCTGGCCTGTACATCTGGAGCAAAACCAGACTTCCGCAACAACCCAAATCTACGGATTGTGGTACTTGCCGCCATGGCACTGCTGATACTGTCAGCAGATGTCACAAATCAGAGGTTGTTTTCTGGTCGTTGCAGATAATCCTTCCCCTGGGGAAGTTCCTTTCACTCAAGGAACCTTGGGTCTTTATGGTGATGTGCCAAAGACTTCCCTCCCAAGAGCTCAGCCTACAGGGATCAATACACCTGGCAGGCCGGGGGCTTGAGCGAAAAGGCCGGAGCAGAATCGTCAGAGCTAGAGGGACAAAGAACAATACAGTTGTTCAGGAAATGCAGCCAGGTTGTGCTGGAGAATAAACAGCCAACACCGCCCACAATTACCCACTCTTACCTGCTCCGTAGGAACTATATACCAGTAACCTACTAGTATCGAAATGCAGAAAACAAGGAGGATGAAGGGTGAAGGGAAGGTGTGCCAGTATCCTAGGAACACCACGGTGAAAGCAGCAGGGCGTTCCGAAAACTGTTCAAAGTAATCCAGTGTCAATGCAGCAGAGCGTCCCATAAAAGATTCAAAGCAATCCAAAGTGTAAACAGCAGAGCGTCCCAAAAAAGGTTCGAAGTAATCCAAAGTGTAAACAGCAGAGCGTCCCAAAAAAGGTTCGAAGTAATCCAAAGTGTAAACAGCAGAGCGTCCCAAAAAGGTTCAAAGCAACAGGAGTGGGCAAGGAAAGAAATGAAAAGATCAGGGAAGCGAGCGTTCACCTCACGCTATTTCCCTTATGGAAATGTTCGGGTTATCGGGTCACCAAAACTTAAGGATTTAGAAGTGGGAGGACAATAATGGGTAAGCCGGGTTCATATAATCCAAGGGGAACAATCGAAGGAGGCAGGCGTCGGGAGGCAGACAAGGACAAGGCAAAGACAATAACTTGATTCAAGCGCCAGGTAGTCAAGGATTCAAACGGGTATCCGGGAACAGAGCTCGTAACTAACAGCAGTTTAGGAGCACTCGATCTCCGGATAGATGGGAGTTAAATGTAGTTCCCAAAAAATGAAAACACAGCAACGTCATGCGTGTATGTCATGTGGCTATAATAGCAAGAGTTGTGGGAGTTGTAGTTTCGAGGAGTTTTACGTGCCGGATAGCGCTCAAACAATCGCCAAGGCAGTTTCCAATTTAGCCGAGACGTGACAGCAGAATCGATGCCCGTTTGAAGGGATTCACACATTGCACCTTTTCCATCCTTAATGATGTTTAAGAATGCATCCCTTTCTTCTCCTTCTGGGAGACAATCAGCCGTAGATGAAGCACGAAGCACACTCCCAAAGTGTGTGGCTGAATCTTGCTAGGGTGCAAGTGGCGTTAATTGACTTAAGCACCATGCTACATGCTGAAAATACTTTTTTTGACATAGCATCAAATCTTTTGTCATCCCTATCCTGTGGAATAGTAGGGTATGCTGATCTGCTGTTAGATGAAGTTGCTGCCTGTACAACTAAACTCTCTGGAGTTGCATGCTTGCTCAAATATTCAGGATCTGAGGCTGAGACCCTGTATTTGGCAGAAAGTCTCTTATTTACTGCAGGGATAACTTCAGGAGTTTCCCAATTTGCAGACATGTTTCTTTGCAAAGCAGTATGAAAAGGAACCACAGGATCCTCCTGTATACCTTTATCTAGAATATCCGTGAGATCGTCTTGCTGAACAGAGGGAGTAGGTGTAGACCACCCCAATTATTCTAGCCATCAGAATCCTGTAAGGGGTCTCAGCATGCTCTCCAGGGTCTGGTTTAGCAAACTCTACTTCTGGAGAAGTATCTAAACCGCTTGCCTCATGCAGAGAATCTTGAAGGTCTTTTAACCTATTCTCTTCAGAAATTAATTCCTCTGGCATAGGTATTGTAGTTCTTTGTAGACCAAAAGGTCTTTCTGGGTCGGAATGCTCCCTTACCTCATATATAGAGGACAAGGCTCTAAAATAATCAGATCTGCGATATGGTTTAAAACCCATTTCTAGAGCAGAGGGAGCCAAATTGTTTGTCATAGGTTGTGAAAACGTCGAGGTTGTCGACGTTGAAGTAGTTGGCTTCGACAAACCTGAAAAAGGCGTCAAGAAAGTCTAAAAAGACCTCGATGTACTTGAGAGGATCGGGATCCTACTCGGTGTCGTCGAGATTATCATCGGCATCCTCGACATCAAGGTCGAAGCTCTCGACACCTCCACTGTCTGAATAGTAGTTGCAGGTGTAGGTATGTTTTTCATCGGCGTCGAAGACGGCGTCGATGCAGCCAATTTATGCGCCGTAGGATCCTTCGACAAAGGCGGCGATGATGCATATTTTTGATTCGAAGCAACCTTCGACGACGGCGTCGATGACGCGGTCTTACTGCTTTTACTCGAGTGTTCATGACGCTCTCAAGTTTTTTCTTTTGCCGGGTTCCACGACTCGCAGCGTTTAGATCTTTCGGGTCTTTCACCCAGGGTATCACCTTTAGACGTCTCCGAGGGGGTGGAGGCCGCTTTCTCGAAGACGTTAAGCATTTTTTTACGGAATTCCTCCCACTTAGCTTGAGAGCTGTGTTTAGTGGGGCAGGTGACCCTTCTTGGGGAGGAGGAGGAAGAAGACGACGAAAAAGAGGGAGATCTACGACGTCTCTTCTTGGGAGTTTTTCGATCTCGAAGACTGGTGAGAACCGCTTCGAGATCTTGAACGAGAATGTTTCTTTCGTCGACGAGGAGACGAATGCCTCGAGTCGGCCGAAGAAACTTTCGAGGGAGTAGAAGTTTTAAAACTCTTACCTCTTACTAACTTCCCCTTACGCTCCTTCAAGGCTTTCGCGGTCATGGACGAACAGTCCTCGCATTCCGAACAATGATGCTCCGACCCCAGGCACCACAAACAGACCCTATGAGGGTCCGTTAACGACATTTTATTTCCACAGTCACGAAATTTTTTGAAACCGGGCCGTGGAGGTGATGGTTCAGATGAAGAAGCCATCGAGTAAAGATAATAATATTCGAAATTAAAGAAGATCGAGGGACACCGACTCGAGGGACGTCGACGCGCAGCGCCCTCTACTAGAAACAAAATTCCGAGGCAGCAAGCTGGAATGGATTACAAAGATAAGGAATACGTTGGAGGACACAATCGCTTCGAAATGTAATTTTTTGTGTTGTGATGTTTAAGGTCAAAAGAAGTGCCTGGTGCCAGGGGGGGGGGGGGAGTGGATGAGGTGTTTCTAGTTCTTTAGCTAGCCATAACTGGGGAGCTTTAGTAAACTAACGTTTTTTCAAGCAGTTAAAATGTCATTTCTTTTTTTATTTATTTGTATTTACCAAAACTATTTGGTTTTATAAAGCGGGATCAGCGACTGGGATTTTGAGTCACCGACATTTCAAGTTATTGTACTTTTAGATCACTTTCTTGTTGTTTTAAAGCTTCAATTTGTGTTAAGGCTGTTTGTAGGATTTTTGCGTGGCTATTGACCATGAAGTTTTTTGGCCGCTCATCAGGCATGGCCACCAGGCCTCTTCCTCACGAAGGGCTGAAGTCTCTAGAATTGGGGACAGATAAATCTGATTTTTCCTAACGCCGAGCATGACGTCAGAAAGTGGTGTACTGATTCGATCTCTTCGTCCTTTTTGCAAAGCCTGCAGATGTTGGCGCTTGAGAGACCTCTTACGTGCAGGATTTCATTCGTTGGAAGTAGATTTAGTTGGACCCATTTCAAATATGAGGGCCCGACAGCATATTCCTTGAAAGCCGTCACTAACAAGGGCCACTTGACCGAGTCGAAGGCCTTCACTGCATCCAATGAGACTACTGCTACCTCTTGGGAGCTTCCTTCCGTCTGTTCTATGACGTGATGGAGTCTCCTAAGGTTGTCGGATATACTCCTGTGTGGAACATACCCTGTCTGATCAGGAGGTACAAGTCTATTGATCATTGATCGCAACCTGTTGGCCATCACTGCTGTATTTTGCTGTCTTGATTGAGCATTAATAGTGGTCTGTAAGATCCGCAGTCTGTGCTCGGTTTATTGGGCTTAAGTAGTGGAATGATAATCGCCTCCCTAAGGGACTCTGGCAGCGTGCCTCTGTCGAACGCCTCGTTCAACAATGTGAGCTTCGGGGGTAGCAAGTCTGACCTCTATGTTTTATAAAATTCACTTGGGAGTCCATCCGCCCCTGGGGCCTTATTAGTAGGTAGTAACTTGATCACTTCCTCTAATTCTTCTAACATAACTGGCGCCTCTAAGTTCTCTTTTTCCGCAGGCCTTCAGTTTGGGAAGATTAATCTCTGCTAATGTCTCCAGCGCATCCATTTCCTCCCCCCCAGTAGCGTCCATGCACAGTCGTTGGTAATATTCCAAAAAACATGTATTCACCCCTTCCTGCGTGTCTGATGTCTGCCCATCTATCCCATGTACTGCTCTGATAGGTTGTCGGGTGGTCTCGCTTTTGTATAACCAGGCTAATAGTCTGCCTGGCTTAGCTCCTTCTGCATGTTGCCTCTACATATTTCTTGTAGTTTAGGTTGTATAGACTTTCCCAGTGATCCCTACACTCTTGTTGTAGTTGGCGTATGGTCTCAGTCTCCTCTAGGGAATTCACCCCTCCCTCAATTTATTCTCTATTCTCTTCATCATGCAATTCTTGTGTTATGCCGCCGAGCAACCCCTTGGACCTAGATATCGCTGCTCCCCTCACTACCACTTTAAATGCCTCCCATCGTGTACCAGCCGATTCCACGCTCCCAGTATTGTATAATAGGGCTCTCAAGACCCTAGCCACCGGGGTAGGCCTCTCAATTTTCTCACCTGGCCTGTCAAGCTTGGGGTCCAATATGCAGTTGAAGTCCCTCTTCCCCCCCATATAACTGCCCCCCCATATACGGACTAACCTTGGAGTACAAGGTCCTGAAGTAGCCTGTAGCATCCTGATTCGGGGCATACGCATTAATAATGCTCACCTCCCTGTTTTCTACCATCCCTCTCACAAACACCCCCCTCCCGTCCAATTCTATGGTGGATTGTAATAGTTTAAACGGGACATGTGCTGCTATCTACGTTATGACCCCTCTGGCGTATGCGGAATACGTCGCTCCTATGGTGGTGCCTTTCCATTTCCTCACTACCACCTCCCGTTTATCTTTGGTCAAGTGAGTTTCTTGTAACAGGGCAATGTCTATTTTCTGTCTCTTCAGGTACATCATGACCCTATTCCGTTTCAAGTAATTATTGAGTCCCTTGACATTCCAGGTCACTATCCTCATGTCTCCCATATTATCCATTTCCTACTCCGCTTGCTTCTTCTCCTAATCTTCTCTTTTGGTCATGTGCATTGTGGTTGTGGGCTCGCCCTTCAACAACTCCCCAAAGCCCCTCCCCCTGCTTGAACTATACCCTCTCCCGACCCACCTCCCCTGCCAACTTCCCCTAGCTGTCGCCCAGCTCCATCCCTGGATCTCAGGCTATCCCGCATCTAGCCCTTTCCCAATATTAATGCTACTCGGAGCTCAGCAGGAGGATACCGTAATACCAGTATCTCGACTAAACTACCTAAGGGGGGGGGGGTTATAGTGGGTCTATTGGCACAGCTTACATAACGCCACACGTGTGTCTCCCGCATTGAGCTAACAGTGTGTCGCTCAGTTTACATCTCTATTCGTAACCTCTTTCGCTGACTCGTTATATGCTGTGCTATAATTAAGTCCCAAAGTCTATTTCTTATACATTACAGCGCAGGAAAGTACAGATTCACTTATCAGTTCCGCTCTTCGACTGGTCATCTGCTCCCACTGGGCAGTTCCGTGCGTCCAACCACTCTGCCGCATCCTCCGGAGTCTAAAAGAAAAAGGCCTTATTCTTGTGAAACGGCTTCAGTTTCGCTGGGTACATCAACATGTATTTGTAGCCTGCTTCACATTTCAGGAGTGATAAGTGAAACACAGGATGAATCTGCATAGTGGGTGGTAGGGCTAATTTGACTGCCACTGGATTTATTATGGATTCAATAGAATAAGGTCCCAGATATCGGGGACGAAAGGTCTGAGTCCCTTTTATGGGCACATATTTTGATGCTAACCAGACCTTGTCTCCAATTTGATAGTCGAGGGCTTTACTACGATGTTGGTCAGCGAATTTCTTTTGTCTTTTCTTGGCTTGGAGTAAATGTTCTGCTGCTTCTTTGAAGGCCTGGGAAATAGTCGTATGTAGGGTTTTAACCGCTGGTATTTCCAAAGGGGTTAGGAGATCCAATTCTGAAGTATGTGGATGTCTACCATATATACTGTAGAAAGGAGTTTGTCCAGTGCTGGTGTGTAATGAATTATTATAGGCATATTCAGCTATCCATAACAAGTCCTTACAATTTCTTTCCACTTGATGTAACATGCAACGTAAGTATTGCTCAAGGGTTTGGTTTGTTCTTTCTGTTTGACCATCTGTTTGAGGATGGTGACTTGTGGATAGTCGAATGTCAATTTGGGCCATTGAACAGCATTTCCTCCAGAGGTTGGATACGAACTGACTACCTCGATCTGAGATCAAGACCGATGGAAAGCCATGTAGCCGTACGATTTCCTCCAGGAATACCTTTGCTAAATTGGATGCATTTGGAAGACCCTTAAAAGGAATAAAGTGTGCCATTTTAGAGAAAAAGTCTACAACTACTAAGATGGTGTTGAATCCTTGACTGGGAGGTAGATCTGTAATGAAATCAAGGGACAGTGTGTGCCATGGTGCGGGAGGAATTTCCAATGGCTGGAGAAGACCAGCTGGTTTCTGCTTTTGGGACTTGTTTTGTGCACACACACCACAAGATTGGATAAATTGTACGATGTCTTTACGCCATCTGGGCCACCAATAGTTTCGTTTTACTTTAGCTAGAGTTTTGGCAATTCCAGGATGACCTTCAATCAGGGAGTCGTAATAAACCGAAATATAAATCTTTACTTGGCAAGTATAGACGGTTCCTAAAATATGGTAACTGGTCTTTAATGGTGTAATGTTCTCCTTGAGTACACCACTCTTGTGAGAAAGCGGGATTCATTAAGAGTTGGATCTTGTTTTGGAGTTCACCCTGTGTCAATGCTGTCGTAAGACCCAGGAGTTTGTCTTCTGGAATGATGGCTACTGGATCTGAAGTTATGTATACCTTTTCATCAACACCCATGTGGGACAAGGCGTCAGCCTTTCCGTTTCGGACTCCTGGCCGGTAGGTGATCACATAGTCATATTCAGCGAAGAAAAGAGCCCACCGCAGTTGACGGGATGATTGAGCCTTTGCTGTTTTTAGGTATTGCAGGTTTCGATGATCAGTTAGGACCGTGACAGTATGTCTAGCACCAAGGAGATAGTGTCGCCATGCCTTGAAAGCTGATTTTATAGCCAAGAGTTCTTTGTCTGTGATAGCATAGTTGAGTTCAGGAGGTAAGAATTTTCGTCACCAGAAGGCCACAGGGTGTAACAAGCCAGTTTCTGGGTCCCTTTGTGCGAGAACAGCTCCCATAGCCATGCTAGAGGCATCTGTTTCAACTATATAAAGGAGGTCTGGGTGAGAATGCCGTAGAACTGGAGCAGAAGTTAATTTTTTCTTAAGTTCTTGAAAGGCCTTCTCTGCTTTTTTCGGTCCAATGGAACTTTTTATTGTTTTTTCTCAAAAGTGATATAATTGGATGCACTATTTGGGAATAAGCTGGGATGAATCGGCGGTAAAAGTTTGCAAAGCCCACATACTCTGGATTCCTTTAAATGAAGTTGGTGACGGCCAGTTAAGAATGGCATCTACCTTGTGCCTATCCATTCCGATACCTTTTGGTGTGAGGATAAAACCGAGGAACTCCACTTCGGTGACATGAAAAGAGCATTTTTCAAGTTAAGCATACAGTTTATGTTGGCAGAGTTTAGTAAGGACGGAGCGGACATGCCTGACATGGTCTTCTTTTGTAGCAGAATACACTAAGATGTCATCAAGGTAAACCAGGGCGCAAACGTCGATTAACTCCCACAAAACATCATTCATTAAGTACTGGAATGCAGCAGGAGCGTTGCGAAGTCCAAAAGGCATTACCTGGTATTCATACAAGTCGTATTTGGTACGAACAGCGGTTTTCCATTCGTCTCCTTTCTTCACTCGAACAAGATGGTACGCCCCCCCTAAGGTCCAGTTTGGTATAGATTTGGGCGTCTTTGACTTGATCCAATAATTCGCGAATAAGGGGCAGTGGATAACGGTTTTTTACTGTTATCTGGTTTAATGCACGATAGTCGCTGCAAGTCCTCAAATCTCCTTCCTTCTTTGGTACGAAGAATAAGGGACTGGCTGCCGGTGACTTAGATGGGCAGATAAATCCATTTGCCAGGTACTGATCAAGATAAGATTTCAAATGGAGGTTTTCTGGTTCAGTAAGTGCATAGATTCAACCACAAGGAATTTGCGCACCAGGTATGAGGTCGATCTGACAATCGTAGGGCCTGTGCGGTGATAAAGTATTGGCTTGTTTTTTCTGGAACACATCTTGAAATCTTGGTATTCATTTGGTAGAGTACTAGTCACACCTAGTACAATCGTCGCCGTACTGGGAGTAGCAGATATACATAAATCTGTTTTCCCCTTTTCTTGGTAATAATAGGTGAGCACACAATCATCAGAAAAGGCCAACTTCTTGGCACGCCTATCTATTAGAGGGTTGTGAGCTACCAACCATGGCATCCCTAAAAGTAGTCGAAACTGAGGAGCTTTTATGAGATTGAATGCAATAGATTCTCGGCGTCTATCCAGGCACAGTAGGGTTAGTGCTGATGTGCATTGGGTTACTGGTCCTGAAGCTATTTCTATCCCATCAACAGTAGTAACTTTTTCAGTAGTCGATTTAGAGCATAAGGGAAGCCCCATCTCAGCTGCCAGATCTTGGTCTACATAATTCCCAAATGCTCCGCTGTCTATGTATGCTTCGACAGCATGCATCCAAGACGGTTGTTGGTGATTGATCAAAATTACTGGTAATGCAAAGTGTGAGGTCTGTGGCTCATCCTTCTCACTCGACAAGCGGACCTCTACGCTTGCCTGGCTTGGTAGTTTTCCGACTCCTTGTTATTATCTTCCTTCTCTGTGGCTCCAACAGTTCTCCTTGGTGGTTTCACTGGACATTCTTTGAGGAAGTGGCCTGATTTTCCGCAATATAAGCATAATTGCTGTTGCCTTCTCTTGTCTCTTTCAGTTTTACTTAAAGGGGGCCGTACACCTCCGATTTGCATGGGTTCTACTGTGTTTTCCAATGTACGTGGAACATTATCCTTTGACCGGACATACACAGCTCGAGTGTCTAACCTTATCTGGTCCGCTTTTCGGTCTTAGAATCTGTGATCTAATTGCACCACAAGGTTGATGAATTCTCCAGTCTTTAGGTGGGTTAACCACTTGGGCAAGGACATCCTTTAGTTCCCCTCGTAGACCCCGATGAAACAGTGTGGTCCTTTTTTCCTCAGGCCACCCAGTTTCAACGGCTGTCATGAACCATGGGCATAGCCCCTTCTGGTCTTCCTGGTCCTGGTCCAGACGGAGAGTGTGCTCCTTGATACTTCCAACATGGCCATGCCCAGTGCCGTGTTCCGTACTAGCCTGTACGTCGGACACGGCACGTTCTATAAATGGGCCACGCCCCGCGCGTCTCAACGCTATCTCTAGGTAGTGTCTTGACGTGTGTGTGCTGCTCGGCGTAACCCTTCCAAGTTCCTGGCCAACTCCTTTATTCTTTCTTCCCTTTTCCCCTGATTCCATTATCACTTACCTTTCTTCGATCCTCTTCCTGGACGTCCTGGAATACACGACTTCCTGGAACTTTGAACGCTCGCGCTGGAGTCAGACTCGACTCGCGCGCACTTATACAAGTCCCGGTCCGGCCGGGAGAAGGAGTCCTCCGCGGAATACCACAAGAAGAGAACTCAGGTGAGCCGGGGGGGAAACCTTTGACAACGACTAGTCTGTTAAATGTTGCTATATATGTAAGCAAGTCTTGACTTCCTTGACGGAGTGACAAAGGTTAGTTGTCTACTGCTTGGCCTTGGGTATGACGAGCAAAGAGTTTTTCAATTTCCCTCTGGAAACCCCCAAAGTCATGCAACAACGGGTTATCCTGACTTACCAATGGTAGCAACCAATCCGCAGCACTGTCACTCAGATATGACAAGACAAAAGCAACCCGCGCTTGGTCGTTAGGAAAAGCCCCAGGTCTGCAAAGGAAATGAAGACGACACTGGTTCATGAACGTTGCGTACTTCTTGGGGTCCCCTGTAAATCGTTCAGGTGGAGCGAAAGGACTGCCCCAGGAAGGGTGATTTGTACTGGATTGGTGGAAGAAGTTGGTACAGATGTTGGCGGAATGTTACCAGGCAATAGGGTCTGTCCTGCCTGTGATTGGAGCAACAGTCTACTTATTTCGTTGGTATGATCCTTAGTATCAATCAAATCCCTCCTAAGAGCATTGGTTTCTTGCCTGGCTGAATGTACTTCAGCGCGTAACTGTCCCAAAAACTGAACTAACTGGTCAGTCTCTGAATTCTCCATGACGCCCAGGTGGATAACATTATTAAGGCTTTGCGTTCTGTTACGCTCACCTGGTATCCACGGGGACGCCACCTAGCCCTGGTTGGATGATTTGCACTCTTGAACCCTCTCCCGGTCCCTTGGTAAGGCCTCTGGCTAAAGATGGGTCTGCAATATAGGAGAGCTGGATTCAATACCAGATTGTCTTTATGTTTTCCCACCTCCCTTGGCCTCAACTCCTTCCTCCCCCTTGGGCCCTCTCCTCACCTTAATATTGTAAAAGGTGGATTCTCCGTCCTGCTCCTCGTGGCAGGGGCGCGTAGATGTGAGGGGCGAGCAGCGACCAAGTTACTTCACTGGTGCAAGCCCCACTGTGGGAATCCAGGCCTGCTGCGACTCCAGAGGTTTGCTGCTTTACAGTGTTTGTATGCGGTTCTTATGTTCCTCTTAGTTCGAATAAGAATGTCTTGCTTCTTTCCTTTTAAGTATAGAAAGGTATTTTGGTGTTGTCATGCAGTTTGAAGATGAGCATGGGCCGGTAGGCGAAAGTGCGGTGTGCGCGTTGCTGTCCGGTGAGTAAGGGAATAGTTTCTTACCTGTAACTCCATTTCTCCAGCATTGGTATCTTTCATGGATTCACATGCTTAGAATGTACCCCGTCGACAGACAGAGAACCCTCGGTACGCTTATAAAGCTGTTTCCCATAGGAAAACGTTTGACACTTTTGTGTCCTATCTATGTCGTTTTGGGCCCGCGCACGCATGCCCCACTAGGATGCAGCGGTATAAATGCCCCGCCCCCGCGGCTCCCTTCAGATTTCGACCCCTCCAAAGCAGAATGGGGTGAAACCTAGATATACAAGACAATTGCATTCCGGGGAGGCCGGCGGGCGCATGTGAATCCATGAAAGATACCAATGCTGGAGAAATGGAGTTACAGGTAAACTATTCCCTTCTCCAGCATTGGATCTTTCATGGATTCACATGCTTAGAATAGAATGCACAGGAGTGATCCTGAAAAATAGGAGGTGTGAATGCAATCCGGCACCCTCCCAAGCATATGTATAGCGAACCACGCTTACGTAGGATGCCAATTTAAAATGCGCAACAGTACATGCACAAATCAATACCTATATACACATATATAAATATATATACATACATTCTTATATACATCCATATATACATATGTCAAAATAAGCACAGACCCTTCTTGAAAAGGGCTTACCTTATTGAAACAGATGGCACAAGACTGCTCTTCCCATTTGTATTTCGTCCGCATGCTGCCGTTCGAGGCAGTAGTGGCGGGTAAATGTGTGAGGCAGTGACCATGCCGCTGCCTGGCAAATGTCTGTCAGCGGGATTCCTGCCCACAACACCGTCGACGACGAAGTTGCCCTTGTGGAATGAGCTATCGGACGCCCTTGTAGAAGTTTTCCCGCTTTTGAATCACAGAAGGCAATCGTGTAACGCTCACCTGATTCCCGCAGAGGCGCCGGTCTTGACTGGGTGAATGCCGTATCTTCAAAGGTGATGTGTAACACACGGTTGGCTCTTTGGGCTGGACCTCTGTGCACTGTATGTCTGACTCGAAGAGTAAGATGTCTGCAGATAGAAAATCTGGGATTAATGAACTGGGATTATTGGGTGCCTCTCTCCTCTTCCCTTTCTCTTCTCCTGTAGAACCCCAAAGGTTAACGCCCTCACCTTAGGTAAGTGAACGCCGAGCTCTCCATCTGCCTCGGGGCAGGGTGCCGTAACCAGTTTCTTCACTGGATAAGGGTGCAGGCCTCTTGACCTCAGAGGACTGCTGTCCGTCGTTAACTGCACGAACGTTAAGTTCTGGGCACTTCAAATGTCTTAAAAGTCTTTTGTAATGATATCTCGTTTTGCAGGGTTTCGGCGATGGCGGGTGGCGGGCTGATGATAGTTGAGGATCGAACCCGCGTGAGGAATAGAAGCGCCTGGAAGCACGTAAGTAAGCGCTTGTAGCCTGCTTCACGATGCGCACTAACTGTCCCTTTTATCTTGCAGGTACAAGTTCGGAGCTTTAGAGAAGCTGAAGGGTGCTGGAATACCCACTGGATTCGGCGTGGGAAGGATTAATGGCACGTGAGTATTAAAGTTGCCCAATGTCTTTAAACGCACCTTCTTTTGTCTTTCAGATGCGGGATGCAGCGCCGAAGGCCTCCGGAGCGTGCGAAGAGCTGGTAAGCTTTTGTCTTTCAGATGCCGGAATGCAGTGCGAAGACCTCCGGAGCATGCGAAGAGTAGTTAAGCCTTTGTCTTTCAGATGCCGGAATGCAGCGCGAGGCGTTGGTGACAGCCGATGGACCAGGTAAGAGATGCGCTGCCACTGAAGACCGTAGTGCTAACCTGTTCTTTCTTTGTCTTTACAGGTGCTGCTGGAGACTGGATTCCAGGATGGTAAGCCTTTGTTCCCTTAGGCCCAGGATCAGAAGCAGAAGGCACGATGAGCGTTCTGCTGCAGAGAATGCAGAATAACGCAAAGCAAGATTCATCCATCGGGTGTGGTTTAAATAGCCTCCTGTAGTGCTTAGGTGTCTCCTTCCACAGCCTCGCCTAGGTAAGAAAAGAGTTCCTGCTTTCCAGAAGAGTTCCAGTGTTCTGAACCTAGGGAGTGGCTCCTGCCCCACCCAACAGGAAAAGTAGTCCCAAACAGAAGAGGATCAGGGGCTCAACTGGCAGGTAAGTAAGCAGCATGGTCTGCTGCAGGTAAGTCCACCCAAGCATTATGAGCCCGGCGCTTCCAGCGCTGGGACTGGGCATCTTTATGAGCCTGGTGCCACTGGCGCCAGGACAGGGTCCAAAAGGTCCCAATTGGGACTGGCTGGCACTCGGAACCGGGGTTATGGGTCTGCTTCCAAGGGAGTCGGGCAAGTCCTGATCTTTTGGAAGCAGAGATCATGACAGCACCCCCCTCAAGGCCCCTCCCAAACCGGGCTTCTCCGGGGGTTTGGGCTTGTTAGGAAATGTTCGATGAAATCTTTTGATTAGACGAGGGGCGTGGACATATTCTGCAGGTCCCCAGGATCTTTCTTGGGGACCGTAGCCTTTCCAGTCAATCAGGTAAAATAGTTTAGATTTGGAGATCTTGGAATCCAGGATGCTTTTGACTTCAAACTCGAGTTCTCCATCAACTATAATAGGTTTTGGAGATTTAGTTAGTCGGGTTTGAGGTTGCACGGGTTTTAATAGAGAGACGTGGAAGACCGGATGTATCTTCATGTGAGGGGGCAAGTCCAACTTGACCGCTACTGGATTTACTATGGTAGTGATGGAATAGGGACCAAGGTATATTGGGTTGAATGTGCGTGGTCCTTTTAGAGGTAGATATTTGGTGGATAACCAGACTTGATCTCCTACTTGATATTGGGGGGGCTTCCTTCCGATGTTGGTCTGCTCCTTTCTTGTATTGTTCTTTAGCCCTTTGAAGGTGAGAAACGGCTTCCTTAAAGGCTTGGGTGATTGTAGAATGCAGGTGGTCTACTGCTGGTGTTTCAAGATCTTGGAGGGGATCCAACTCCGAGGTTCGAGGGTGACTACCGTATAAAAGAAAAAACGGGGTCTTCCCAGTTCCCGAGTGGACAGAGTTATTGTAGGCATATTCGGCTATCCAAAGGATATCTTTCCAAGTTTTTTCAGTTTGTTGTAGCATGCAGCGCAAATACTGTTCCAGAGTTTGATTGGTCCTCTCGGTTTGTCCGTCGGTTTGAGGGTGGTGGCTGGTCGAAAGTCTCACATCAATTTGAGCCGACCAACAGCAACTTCGCCAAAAATGAGAAATAAATTGACTACCTCGATCCGAAATGAGAACTGAAGGAAAACCGTGCAGTCGGACGATGTTTTCGAGAAATTCTCGGGCCAGAGTTGCTGCTGTTGGTAAGCCTTTGAGTGGAATGAAATGCGCCATCTTGGAGAATAGGTCCACGATTACTAGGATCGTATTGTATCCGGAGCATGGAGGTAGATCGGTGATGAAGTCCATAGAAAGCGTATGCCAAGGGCGAGGTGGGATGTCAATAGGGCGTAAGAGGCCGGCTGGTTTTTCCTTTTGACTCTTGTTTTGGGCGCATACTCCACAGGACATTATAAAGTCTCTGATATCTTTTTTCCAAAACGGCCACCAGAAGTAGCGCTTGATCTTTTCCGAGGTCTTGGTCATACCGGGATGTCCTTCCATTAAAGAATCGTGATAACAAGAGATTATCTTTTTCTGTAAATCTGTGCTGGGCAGGTATAACCGTTCTTGGAAATATAATAGGTTGTCCTTCACCGTAAAGTCCTTTCCCTGCAGATGCCAATTCTGTATGTCTGCTGGAGTTACCAGTAGCCTGGCTTTATCCTTAACTTCCTCTATGGATTGTGTGGCGATTACACCTAGAATTCTTTGTTCGGGAATGATAGGTACAGGTTTAGGATTGATCAAATGTTCTTCCACTCCCATCCGAGAAAGGGCATCAGCTTTACCGTTTTTTGTACTAGGTCGATAGGTAATTATGAAGTCAAACTCGGCAAAGAATAGTGCCCAACGGAGTTGCCTAGTGGATTGAGCTTTTGCGGTTTTCAAATATTGCAGGTTTCGGTGATCTGTAATCACAGTAACGGTGTGTCGGGCCCCCAGAAGATAATGCCGCCAAGCCTTAAAGGCGGACTTGATAGCTAGAAGTTCCTTATCAGTAATAGTGTAATTGATTTCAGGAGGCGAGAATTTGCGGGACCAAAATGCCACGGGATGCAACTGATTGGTTACTGGGTCCTTTTGTGATAGAACTGCCCCCATGGCAAGGCTCGAAGCATCAGTTTCAACGATGTAGGGGAGTTCTGGGCGAGGATGTTTTAAGATCGGTGCAGAGATAAATCTAGTCTTCAAATTCTGGAAAGCTTGTTCCGCCTCGGTAGACCATTCAAAACGTTTGTTTTTCTTTAACAAGGCGGTGATGGGCTGGACTATTCGAGAGAATTCGGGGATAAACCTGCGGTAAAAGTTAGCGAAGCCTAACATGCTTTGAACACCTTTTACGGAGGATGGCGATGGCCATTTGAGAATTG
The DNA here is from genome assembly GCF_040938575.1 of Ambystoma mexicanum. Lineage (NCBI taxonomy): Eukaryota > Metazoa > Chordata > Amphibia > Caudata > Ambystomatidae > Ambystoma > Ambystoma mexicanum. The sequence continues at coordinate 1,294,635,477 of NC_090923.1, read as the reverse complement.
CATCGACCTTCTTTGAATCCATACGCACTCCGCTAGGTGATAATATGAATCCCAAGAATTCAACTTCAGTCACGTTGAAAACACATTTTTCCAACTTAGCGAAAAGTTTGTGTTGACGCAATCTCTCGAGGACCATTTTCACGTGTTTCCGATGTTCAGTTTCCGATGAAGAATAAACGAGGATGTCGTCAATGTAAACAACAACACACACATCTATGAGCTGTCTGAGGACATGATTCATAAAATATTGAAAGGCGGCCAGGGCATTGCAAAGTCCGAAGGGCATGACCTGATATTCAAATAGCCCATACTTGGTGCGGAAGGCCGTCTTCCATTCATCGCCCTCTTTTACTCGTACCAAGTGGTAGGCTCCTCTAAGATCCAGCTTTGTATAAATGCATGCTTTTCTGACTTGGTCCAGGAGTTCAGGGATCAAAGGTAACGGATATCTATTCTTAACGGTGATCTGGTTCAGGGCGCGATAATCTATACAAGTTCTAAGGTCCCCTTCTTTTTTTGGAACGAAGAACAAAGCTGAGGAAGCAGGGGACTTGGAAGGACGAATAAACCCATTCGCTAGGTATTGATCCAGGTATTGTCGGAGGTGAAGATTCTCAGGCTCGGTGAGGGCATAAATTCTACTACAAGGAGGAGTAGATCCAGGTATCAGGTCTATCTGGCAGTCATAAGACCTATGAGGAGGTAGAGAGTTAGCCTGATCCTACCGGAAAACATCTTGGAATTCTAGGTATTCAGGAGGTAACTGGGGAGCCTCCGAGGAAATTGCTGCCAGTGCAACACCAGGTCGAGGGTGACAAGTAGAGACACATTCTGGAAACTGAACCGTTCTTGCTCGCCAATCGATCTGAGGATTGTGCTTCTCTAACCAAGGAATTCCTAGAATAATCTGGAACTGAGGGGCCTTGATCACATCGAACACGATCTTCTCATGGTGTCCATCTTGACTTACTAGCGTCACTTCTTGGGTGGTATGCGTTACTGGTCCGGAGGCTATCTCCGTACCATCCACCTTAGTAATGACGTCCTTTACAGCCTTTGGACAAAGAGTCAGATTCATCCTCAAAACCATTTCATGATCCACATAATTGCTGATGGCACCGCTGTCGACGTAAGCTTCAATCGCATGTAATCGATCCGGATGTTCAGGGCTAATGAGGACCATAGGTATCACGAAATGCGAGGTCACGGAACTGGTTTTAACGCTCGGCAAGATGACCTCTATTCTTGTCGGGCGAGGTTGTTTCCCTGCTCAGAGTTTGTGACCCTGGTAACTGCAGCTCCTACTGCCTTCTTGGCTGGTTTCACCGGACAGTCTCGAAGAAAGTGCCCCGAGTTTCCGCAATAGAGGCATGATTGCAGCTGTTTTCTCCTTTCCCGCTCCTTTTGTGTTAGTGGTCCTTTCAGGCCCCCTATTTGCATGGGTTCCCCGGAGTCTACTCCTTTGGTACGAGTTGGTGGTTTGGAAAATACTCGAGGATCAAACTTGGAACGATCGGCCTTCCTGTTCTGCAGTATGTGGTCAATTTGAACGACTAAGTCAATATAGTCCGAACAGTCTTGCGGGGGATTCACTACTTGGGCTAACATCTTTGAGCTCTCCACGTAGACCTCTATAAAACAGCGTAATCCTTTTGTCCTCAGGCCATCGAGTTTCCACTATCAGTCTGTTGAAAGACGCAATATAAGCCAAAAGGTCTTGATTACCCTGTCGCAATGAAAGGACCTCATTGTCCAAGGCCTGCCCCTGTGAATGTCTTGCAAACAGTTTTTCCATACTGAGCTGAAAAGCTTGAAAATCATGGAGAACCGGATCATCTTGATTAACTAGAGGGATCGACCAGTCTGCCGCATTGCCACTAAGGTACGAAAGCACGAAAGCTACCTTAGCTTGATCAGTTGGAAAGGCTGCTGGCCGGCATAAGAAGTGCAACCGGCACTGATTAATAAATACTGCAAACCTCTTTGGGTCACCAGAAAATCGTTCGGGCGGAGCCAGAGGTACATTCCCAGGTAGGTTGATCTGCACTGGGTTCGTAGAGGATGTTGAAGGAAGATTTGCCCCTGATGCGGGTAACGGAGTTTGTCCGGCTTGTGACTGTAGCAATTGTCTAGCGAGATCGTCTGTTCGCTCCTTGGCAATAATCAGTTCCCTTCTTAGAGCATTCGTTTCCTGACGGGCTGCATGCACTTCTGCTCTTAGTTCCCCAAGTAACTGGGCTAGCTGGTCAGTATCCGAGGTTTCCATAGCGCCTGGGTGGGAGTTTTGCGGTTGGCTTTGCGTTCTGTAACGCTCACCTGATTCCCGCAGAGGCGTCGGTCTTGACTGGGTGAATGCCGTATCTTCAAAGGTGATGTGTAACACACGGTTGGCTCTTTGGGCTGGACCTCTGTGCACTGTATGTCTGACTCGAAGAGTAAGATGTCTGCAGATAGAAAACATGGGATTAATGAACTGGGGTTATTGGGTGCCTCTCTCCTCTTCCCTTTCTCTTCTCCTGTAGAACCCCAAAGGTTAACACCCTCACCTTAGGTAAGTGAACGCCGAGCTCTCCATCTGCCTCGGGGCAGGGTGCCGTAACCAGTTTCTTCACTGGATAAGGGTGCAGGCCTCTTGACCTCAGAGGACTGCTGTCCGTCGTTAACTGCACGAACGGTAAGTTCTGGGCACTTCAAATGTCTTAAAAGTCTTTTGTAATGATATCTCTTGTTTTGCAGGGTTCCAGCGATGGCGGATGGCGGGCTGATGAGAGTTGAGGATCGAACCCGCGTGAGGAATAGAAGCGCATGGAAGCACGTAAGTAAGCGGTTGTAGCCTGCTTCACGATGCGCACTAACTGTCCCTTTTATCTTGCAGGTACAAGTTCGGAGCTTTAGAGAAGCTGAAGAGTGCTGGAATACCCACTGGATTGCGCGTGGGAAGGATTAATGGCACGTGAGTAATAAAGTTGCCCAATGTCTTTAAACGCACCTTCTTTTGTCTTTCAGATGCGGGATGCAGCGCTGAAGGCCTCCGGAGCGTGCGAAGAGCTGGTAAGCTTTTGTCTTTCAGATGCCGGAATGCAGTGCGAAGACCTCCGGAGCATGCGAAGAGTAGGTAAGCCTTTGTCTTTCAGATGCCGGAATGCAGCGCGAGGCGTTGGTGACAGCCGATGGACCAGGTAAGAGATGCGCTGCCACTGAAGACCGTAGTGCTAACCTGTTCTTTCTTTGTCTTTACAGGTGCTGCTGAAGACTGGATTCCAGGATGGTAAGCCTTTGTTCCCTTAGGCCCAGGATCAGAAGCAGAAGACACGATGAGCGTTCTGCTGCAGAGAATGCAGAATAACGCAAAGCAAGATTCATCCATCGGGTGTGGTTTAAATAGCCTCCTGTAGTGCTTAGGTGTCTCCTTCCACAGCCTCGCCTAGGTAAGAAAAGAGTTCCTGCTTTCCAGAAGAGTTCCAGTGTTCTGAACCTAGGGAGTGGCTCCTGCCCCACCCAACAGGAAAAGTAGTCCCAAACAGAAGAGGATCAGGGGCTCAACTGGCAGGTAAGTAAGCAGCATGGTCTGCTGCAGGTAAGTCCACCCAAGCATTATGAGCCCGGCGCTTCCAGCGCTGGGACTGGGCATCTTTATGAGCCTGGTGCCACTGGTGCCAGGACAGGGTCCAAAAGGTCCCAATTGGGACTGGCTGGCACTCGGAACCGGGGTTATGGGTCTGCTTCCAAGGGAGTCGGGCAAGTCCTGATCTTTTGGAAGCAGAGATCATGACAATCGTCGACGAGACCCATCGGGCCAGTCCCTGCTTTGAAATTGCTTTTCCTTTTGCCGAAGGACCATATGCAACGAAGGGTTAAGTTGCTGAGTCCGATGAAGGTACAATTTTAGAGCTCTCTTGACGTCCAAGGTATGGAGGACTTTTTCCGCAGCCGATGAGGGGGGTCGCGAAAAAAGTTGGGCAGGAAAATGGATGAGTGCTTATGATAAGCCGTAGGAACTTTTGGAATGAAACGAGGATTCGTTGACAGAACCACTTTGTCCTTAAAAAACCTTAGGTACGGAGGGTCTATGACCAACGCTTGCAACTCCGAGATCCGCCTAGCTGATGTTATAGCTATTAGAAAGGCTACTTTCCATGACAAGAACTTCATCGACGATGTGGCCATTGGTTCAAAGGGTGGTTTCATTAACCCTGCTAGCACCATATTCAGGCTCCACGTTGGTGGAAAACGTTTCACCGGAGGGAACGTCCGGAACAAACCCCTCATGAAGTGTTTCACCAACCTGTCACTAAACAAGGAAGACGACTTCCTTCTCCTCGCAAACCTAGAGATGGCCGCCAGGTGTACCTTTATTGATGAAAAAGATAATCCGCTCTTCGCTAGGTGTAGCAGATGCGGCAGAAGCTGTTCCGGAGTAACCCTTAGAGGTTGCAGTCCCGTCTGTCCTTGACACCACGTACAGAACCTTCTCCACTTACACTTGTACGACTTGTTGGTGGAAGGGGCTTGTGCTGCTTGCAGGATCCTCCGACAGTCCGACGAAATGCTCAAGGCACCAAATTCTGAAAAGTCAGGAGCCAAGATGTGAGATTGAGACTGTCTGGATTGTGAAGCCACACTTTTCCCTCGTCCCGGGACAGGAGATTGGGAACCTTCGGGAACGTTATTGGTTGATCCACCGACAGGTTAAGCAGGTCGGAAAACCACGGCTGCCTCGGCCAACACGGTGCCACTAGGATGACCCGGCACCTGTACCTGCATATCCACTGCAGAGTTCTCCGTATCAGAGGGAACAGAGGGAAGGCGTAGAGGAACTTGTCCGTCCACGGAAAGGAGAACGCTTCCCCCAGAGAGCCTTCCTGTGGCCACCTGCTGGCATACATTTCGCACTTCTTGTTCCTCCTCGTAGCGAAGAGATCCAGCGGAGGCCGTCCTCATTTCTCGAAGACCTTCGACAACGGAACGCTGTCTATCTCCCATTCATAAATTTGGTGCATATTTCTGCCGAGCGAGTCCGCTTGCTCGTTCCGTACCCCGGAAGATGATGAGCTTCGATGGATATATCGTGTTTCAGAGCCCAGTGCCACACCTTCTGAGCCTCGGTGGAAAGGGTTCTGGATCGCGTGCCCCCTTGCTTCCTCAAGTAAAACATTGCTGTTGTGTTGTCTGTCAATACTCTCACTATGGATCCTCTGATGTGCGGCAGGAACGACTTCAGGGCACAGCGCACTGCTCTCAGTTCCAGAACATTGATGTGCAGGAGAGATTCCCTCCGAGACCAACGACCTTGCGTTTGTAGAGTGCCCATGTGTGCTCCCCAGCTTGTCAGGGACGCGTCCGTCACTATGGTTAGCCGAAACTCCGGCTCTATCTGGATAGATTCTGGAAGCTTTTCCACCACTGAAGAGCTAGTAGGAGCTCGTCGTCGTCGACGGTCAGTTTGTCCGACCAGAGCCCTTGGGCCTGTGTCCACCAGTCCGCCAGAAACTATTGCACCGGCCTCATGAACAGGCGGCAGTTGCCCACCAGAGGAATGCAGGACGCCATAGCACCCAGAATTGACATATATTTTCTCACTGACCGTCTGGTATTGATTTTCAGCTGACCTGCCAATCAGTTGAGTTTGGTGATTCTGTCAAGGGATGGCTTCACTAACCCTGACTGGGGCTCGAACTGTGCGCCCCGGAACACCAAGCTTCTCAACGGCGTTAACGAGGATTTCTCGAAGTTTACCGCAAACCCCAGCCGTTGTAAGAGGTGCATGGTGGCCTACAAACTTGTGCGAGTCGACATAGGGGAGGACCCCCTCACCAACCAGTCGTCGAGATACGGGTATACATGATGGCCTTGCCTTCTCAGCCAGGCTGCCACCGGGGCCAAACAGTTTGTGAACGTTCTGGGAGAGGATTTCAGCCCAAAAGGAAGTACTGTGAACTGGTAGTGAGTCCGCCGTACCACAAACCTTAGGAACTTTTTGTGTCGACGACACATCGTATGTGGAAGTACGCGTCCTGCAGGTCGAGAGACGCCAGGAAGTCCCTTTCTTGAACTGACCGGATCACTTCTTGGAGCGTGAGCATCTTGAATTTTAGGCTTTTCAAAGATTTGTTTAGATCGCGCAGCTCTAGAATGGGACGCCACTTTCCGTTTGGTTTTTTCACCACAAAGTATCGGGAGTAAACCCCTTGACCCCTCTGTGACGACGGAACCAATTCTATAGCCCCTTTTTGTAGCATAAGTGCTACTTCCTGCTGCAACACGCTCAGATTGGGTTGAGCTACAAACGCCGGTGGAATGTGCGGAGGGTTGCTTTTGAATTGCAGGGAATGTTCGTATCTTACAGTGTCCAATACCCATTGATCCGTTGTTATTTGCTCCCATTCGTTGATGTAGCACGATACCCTGCCTCCCAGAACGTTCCGTTGCCAGTCATTGCTGGTCCTTGGTCTGCTTATCCCTCGTCGATGACGAGTAACCTGTTCTCTTCTTAGGGGCCTGGTAGTCCCGGTGTCGTTTTGCCGCTTGAGAAGCCTGTCTGTATCCCTGGGAGGGGTATGCTGGCCTACTGAAGGATCTGTCTCTCGATGCTGAGAATCTGGAATTTCCCAATGCTCCCCTGAAGGGCCGAAAAGACCGGAAACTTCGACCACTTGGAGGGCCCCCAAGGAACGCGCCGTGTCCGAGTCCTCTTTCATGCCCTTCAGGGCCTCGTCTACCTTCTCGCCGAACAGGTCTCCCTCAAAAGGCATATCCAGCACCTTGTATTGCACCTCTGGTTGGAAGTTGGTGCATTTCAGCCATGCCTGCCTTCGGAGAACCACACCGTTATTCACCTGCTTAAACCCCGATTCCACGAGGTCCACCGCAATGTTTATGGCACGATTGGAGGCCTCTTCACCTTCCCTGACCAGTAACATCGCCGCCTTACGATGTTCTTCCGGAAGATGCTCCAGCATAGGAGCCAGTCGGTGCCACAACTCCCTGTTGTATCTGGCTACTATGGCCAGAGAATTGGCCGCTTTCACTGTGGTAGCACCTACCGACAGCACTTTTTTGCCAAAAGCATCCTGTCTTCTGGCATCACTTTCCGGGGGGGTCGTGCACTTGTGCTGGGCCCTCGCCTTTATCGCCGCCGCTGCCGACACCACTGAGTCAGGAGTTGGTTGGGAGGAGAGACATTTGGGTGTAGACTTTGGAGCCTTACATTTTTTCTCCAGACGACCTTTTATCGCTGGTTCCGAGAAAGGGTGGTGCAGAGTCTGTAACCCCTCCTGCCACACATGATCCAGGATGGGTACTGAAAACACCGACCTTCTCTTTCCCATGTGGTCGAAAAGAAAACAGTCCTTTTTCTCCTCTTCCTGGGCCAGCCCGAATTCTGTACAAGCCTTAGCCATCATGGTGTGAAATGACCCAATATCGTCCGGGGGAGACGGCTGAGCCGGGCTTCTCGGGGTTTCTAATTCTGCTTCGGACTCCCAGGTTGGATCCCTGGAGGGGGAAAGCGAGACATCCGATAAGGCTCTACTGTCCGAGTCCGAATCCACCAGCTCTCCTTCCTCGCGGCGTGGGGCTGAGAGGTCTGCACCCGCTGGCAATGCCGTGGGGGTTGACGGAGGTGGCCGACGAGACGGGCCCAGGTCGTCGATGGCCGACCTAGCCTGAGTTGCTTGAGGTAGTCTTTCGTCCAGTGTCTTCAGCAACGTTTGCAACGTGGATAAGACCTCCAGCGACAAGAGTGACTGCGGATTGAGCAGAGGGGTAGACCCCGGAATGCTCCCGGAGAGAGACCTAGTAATCCCTCGCAACCAAAGGTCTGCAGGGCCAGCTACTCTCACATCATCTCCCGAGGACACCGACAAGGCCTCTTGCTGCAGTAGTGTCTCCGGCAAAACTGGGTCGTATTCCTTGGTTCGCCAGGCCTCATGCGGAATCTCCGTCGACGAAGCAACAGCTGGCCCTGTCGTCGACGTCGTTGTTACTGTCTGCGGTCCAAGAACGGTTGAGGCCAATTGTGTCAGTGGCAGAGAAGTGGTTGGACGACTGCCCTGCCGTCGACGACGGTGGTGGTCGTGCAGGTCCTTGAGGCGTTCCCGCCTTTTCCGAACTCAACCTGCGCTTCTCTGCATCTCGACTCGAGGTCGATCTATGATGATCGCCCGAGGAGGATTTCGATTTTTCTTTTCTGTCTTTCTTCTTTGAAGATGAGGATGACAAGGCTTTCTTCGACGAAGAATCCTTAGAATGGCTTCTCGATGATTCCTTCTCCGCCAGTCGTGGTTTCTTCACCAGGGTTTCCGACGATGTCGAGCGGTGCGGGGCCCCTGAAGATTTTGATACTGAGGCCACGCTGCACGTGGAGCCCACCTCCGAAGGCGGGTATGCCCCCGCTCCATCGTTTAACCATGCCACAAATCTTCGACTTCGATCTTTAAGAGTCTTCTGGGAGAAGCCCTTACATATGTCGCACTTGTCTGCCGAATGATGAGGGTGTAGACAATATATGAAATCCATATGTCCGTCCCCCTCGTACATCACCTTCAACCCACACGTAGCGCACGGGCGGAACAGCGCTTTCCCTGACATCAGGAGAAACTCCAACAGCACAACCTAGACAAAATAGTAGACTACACGAGGTGCTCCCACTACTTTGGAGACGGTTGAAATCTGAAGGGGGCCGCGGGGGCAGAGCATTTATACCACTATGTCCTAGTGGGGCATGCGTGCGCGGGCCCAAAACGACGTAGATAGGACACAAAAGTGTCGAACATTTTCCTATGGGAAACGGCTTTATAAGCGTACCGAGGGTTCCCAGTCTGTCGACGGGGAATATTCTAAGCATGTGAATCCATGAAAGATCCAATGCTGGAGAATGCGCGGTGCTGTGTCACCTTTTATATTGCTAACCTGTGTCTTTTCTCTCCTTACAGGTTGCGATGTTCCTCCTTAAAGGTTGCGATGTTCCTCGCCTAGCGCTGTAATGTTCCAGCAATGATACTGACCAGGAGATGACTACCCAGGTAAGAATTGTGTGGCTTTCTTCATTCGGGAGGAAACGTGAGTAAACGCTTACTAATGCCGTCTTTCTTCCTTCTCTTTCCATGTTATGGTATTCCAGGATGCATGCGGTGCCGGATGATGGAGTTCGTACCTTCAGGTGAGTGGAACTGAAGTCGGCGATGGATTGAAGACAGGATACTGTTCCAGGTAAGTTTCGTAGTGTTCTTTCTCTCTCTGCAGGCCCTTGGTTTCAGGTAAGCTGGCATCAAAGAACTGGACACAGTGAGCGTTACGCTGCCCACAGCAGAATAACGCAAAGCATGTTCTGCTGTTTGGGTGCGGTTTAAATAGAATCAGGTAAAGTAGTCCAGGTAAAATAGTCCCAGGCCTGCCACACCCAAAGTAGTCCAGGTAAAGTAGTCCCAGGCCTGCCACACCCAAAAGACTAGACGGCATAGCTCAGTTCCTTGTAACTGAGCTATGTGTGTGCCTCCATGTTGGCTGAAACCCCCCACCCCCAGTTAAATAGTCCCAAGTAAATAGTCCCATTCGAATGTTGGTCTTCGTGATGGTTATGAGCCTGGCGCCAAAGGCATTGGAGTTGGTTGCGAGGAGAGACATTTGGGGGTAGACTTTGGAGCCTTACATTTTTTCTCCAGACAACCTTTTATCGCTGGTTCCGAGAAAGGGTGGTGCAGGGTCTGTAACCCCTCCTGCCACACATGATCCAGGATGGGTACTGAAAACACCAACCTTCTCTTTCCCATGTGGTCGAAAAGAAAACAGTCCTTTTTCTCCTCTTCCTGGGCCAGCCCGAATTCTGTACAAGCCTTGGCCATCATGGTGTGAAATGATGAAAAGGCGCCAGGACTGACTCCAAGAGAGTCTTGGATGAGGTTTTAAGGCCTTTGACCTGGCCCTAACTGGAAGGCTGACTTGCCAGTGAGGGCCAGGGGCAAGGGTCATGACATGAACTCCTCCATCGTTGGCTGCTTCCCCTTCAGTTTTGTCTGTTTGGAGGCCACATTCGACCTAGTAGTGGTCTCTCCATGTGGGACGCACAAATACGTTCTATCCTAGTGCTACTCTTTAGCGCCCGGCTTGGATCTGCAACCTTGTTCTCCAGAGGGCTATTGTCTGCGTGATGGGCAGTGTGAGAGTGTCTCGCTCCGTGTCGCCTCGATTGCTCCTTCGCCCTGGTTTGCCTCAAGTGTCCAAAACATTGGTCTCAGCCTCCCATTATGGGCTTATCGTCTGTGCGCCACTAATCTGAAGCCAGCCCCTTATGTCCTTTGTCAATCTGCCCTCTGCGTGTCCTTATTGCGCTCTTGTTTATACTCGGGGTGCCATTGTGCTCTGGTTCGTGGAGCCGTTACCACCCTCAAATCCTCAAGCTACAATTCCATGCGCCTGCGCCTGCCACTCCGTTCACCCAGCAACAATAACTCTTATCACTTTCAGTGTGGGTTCTGATCATGTGTCTCGCTGCAGCCACTGCCCTGGACACTCGAGCCTCTCATCGCCTCACTTATGGCTCCCCCCTTCCTTTAGTAGGTTTCCCCGTGTTGTGATTATGTGTGATCTCCACTTCGTATGGCCCCTCTGTGCTTCACCTTCCTGGCAATCACGTTATTCGGGTGGGTCTCAGCAGTGCCCAGCCTTCCATTATAGTTACTCTTGCAACGTGAACATTCTGACCATAGCTTGTGCATCTGAAGGTCCTGCTTGCCAGTACGCACCCAATGCCATCAATGCCTGGGCAACAAAGTGTCTCTCAGCCACACACTTCCTTGGTTGGATGACTGAATAAGATCGTCAAGCTCCATCGTTGCCTGCACCGTGTTCGGTGTGATACTGTAACAGATTGCGGACTCTCCCTGACGCTCTGTACAGCGCTGAGTCACAACCAAAATATCGTGTTCTGCAGTCACTCGTCTTTAATGTACCACTCCCAAATCGCGCTGAGTCAATTACACGCTTAGAACCCTGCTGGCTGGGGGCTGTTCGGCTCGTACAGCGGGCTCATTTATCAGCGGGCTTGACTTCGCTCGCAAGTTGGGACACAACGTTACGCGCCCGACCCGTGCATGTGTTGGGCCGCTATCCCGCCTCCTCCATAGGCGGCATTCGGGTTGGTATCCGAGCCGTCGCACACCGACAGTCCACCTCCAGCAGTCTACGAACTGCTCCGCTTTGTTGTGACACGCTGCAGGGGCCCGGCGCACCTCACCCACCGGCCTCTGTCGCCCCTGCAACATTGCTCGGCACTCCAGAGACTGCTGCAATAGTCTTTGTTGGGCTGCAGGCGTTAGCGCTCCGTTCCGCTGAAGCTCACTGAGTGTGATCCTCCGTCCCTTTGTTTTCGGAGAGCGGCTATTTTGTTAAGACATCTTCGGGACCTCATCGCCTTTCCATTATGCATATCTTCCTTCTTGTATACCGGATCTGGCACCAATGTTGTGCACTGCTTGCAGCATACGTTCCCAAGGCCGTAGGTCTGATTAAATGGCTTGTACACCACCTCTTTCTTGCGAGCATTCCAGGATTATGTCAGGATCGGCAGGAGCCACGGAGATTCAGAGCTTATCCCATGGCTAGTTAGTCACCCCCCCCCAACATAAAACACATTGATGTTACTGGTTTCACCCTTGGGGCTTGCCACCTGCGATGAAGATTCCACTCCTCTCCTCCTGAATACTGGTTTACCAGGAGGGCAGCTCTTCTGACGCGCTTGCTTCCCAACTTTTACATCAACTATGCATGGAAAATGGCCTTTTATCACTCTCGCTCTACTAAGCTCTGGGCAATGCTTGTTTGGATCTTTCTTAATTATTGCCTCTTCCACTTGATGACAATAGGATCTACAACTGTTCTTCTTAACTGCCCTTGTTGGGTAGGGGCAATATTGGTTGTTGTAATGGACTTTTCCTATTGCCTTCTTTTGGCTTTGGCAATGGTGGTTTTAATCATCTCCAGAATTACAATTGCCCCCAATATTCGTATTCTGCCACCTTAACTGATAAACCTTATTTTGGTATACAAGGGTAGGCCCAATTCTCCATTGCTGCCTCTTATCATTAGTTCGGTATTCAAAGTTAAAGATACGGGTCAGCGGGTGACTACAGAGCACTCCAGGGTCACATTCAACTAGTGAACTCACTGGGTGCGGCATACGTGTCCACTCGCTACGCTGCCTTTGGGTCTACTGTGGTCTCTGCTTCCAGCACCCAGGTAGGTCGCTTTCTCCTGCTCTCCGCAATTCTCGCTGGGCTGGGTAACAGGGGTCCTCGCTCCATGGGGTGCTCCGGAACTAGCCCGTCACTGGAGTACACTTCATTTAGGGGAAAACCTTCAAGATTAACGGTTCCCGCCACGCAGCCTCTGTATAAGAGATCTTCAGAAGGGAACGTTTTTTGTAACAACGCTTCCCACCACACAATCCCTGCAGATACAATGTTTGAGGGCAGAGGTCCTCACAGAACCAGCATCCGCTCCCCAGCACGCAGTAGCTCCCTGGTCTCTGCTGCCCCTCAGTCTCGGGTGCTGCTGCAACGTGGAGTCAAACAGTACTCCACCCGTTGCTCCTTCTGCTACTATTCCTGCAACCATGTCCACAACAACTACTTTATCTGGCCTGCACCTGAGGGAGCTATTTATACTCTGTAGTATCTCTCAGGCATGGGTCATTGAACTCATTAGACTGCGTCTTGCAGTCTTATGCCTCCAGCTCCCTCTTCCTCATGCCAGTGCTTTGGGAATTGTGGGACTTGGAAGTCCCAAATGTTATAATTAGCTTCTTTTCCTTCTACATCATTTTTAAATGAATTAATTTCACTTCTCTCATTAATCATGGTTTCAGGGGGATCTTTAAATTGAGTCAATGATGGTTTTGAAATCAGGAGTACTAGTTCTATTAAAATCTGAGATAGGTATATTTTGCCGTTAACATTTAATTTCTTCTTGTGGATCACAGGAGTTCTTATCCTTATAAATATGAACAACGTTATAAGGGGGAGCTTTGGGTCTAAAATATAACTAATTAGAACAAACTTCAACTCTCCCCGGGTGAATACTTTTAGAACAAGTAATCTCACTTTGACAACAAGCCATAACATATTCTGACATGACATCTCTTCCTTCAAGGGAGGCAAATACTGCGTCTCTCCCAATGGAGTCCTCCCACTCCCTTGGGGCCCTTCTCTCCCAGGTGATCCTCCCGGCTAGTACCATCCACAGGGTTAGGATCAGGTAGCCAAATGTCACCGTTACCATGAATAATGTTCTCCAAACGTGTGCCATCGAGGTAGGGGAAAGCTTTTTAGAACAATATCTTTTAGTGCCAGCTTTCATGGTCTAGAAATGCAGAAAGCACAAAAATGGCAGCTCTTAAAACCGAGAAATAAAAGCATGCAATAAAAAGCACTGCAATCACAAAAGAAATTATATTACTAAAAGTTTCAACATTTTTCTTTTTCTTAATTACATTCAAATTCAAACAGTAACAGAAACCAAGTAATTCTACGACATGAGAACAATATATTAGCACAACAATGATGCTATTATGTTTATTCGCTAGTGAAATTATTTTGCAAAATATACTATGCAGTTTAGTACATTACATCCTTATCTGAAATGCTAAATGTATGGAGCTATTAACCATATCAATGGCACAAGGGACTTCATAGAGTAGACAATGCACCTAAACTGAGTTCATGTTAAAGACCATGTCGCCGCTGTTGCTTAGGATCCAAATGAAAAATCTCTCACCTTCCTCTGCTCTCTCCCACATATGGGGAAGGTTCCCCTTTCCGAGTGTTAACAGATGGTTTTATGTTGTTTCTAGGACCCCAACCCACTAGGAGGCAGGGCTCAGGAATCTGCAAGAAGAGCAGCAGTGCCATGGGGGAAACAGTGAAGACCTGTCAACGACACCGCCAGCTTTCTTATCTGCTAGGCAGATCGAGCATTGTGGATACAAAAAATGTCTTTACAACATTTTGTATGTGGTAGAGACCAGGCACATTTTCAACTATCTTCATAGTCTGCTTAACCATTTTCGTTTTTTCAAGGAAAGAGCATTTTAATGGTGCGCAATTAACACAGAAACATGAATGGTATATAAAATTCTGGAACATTTAATCAAGAACCAATGACTTCCTTTTCTACGACTGAGGATCCCTCTTTAGAAAAATGTCAAAAATACTGATTGGGTAGCAAGCCATTCAGAATTACATATATCAATGTTTCCCAAAAAAGATTCTCATACTTTACTTTATATATGATGCAAGTACTCAAATGCAAAAATTGTATGTTTTATCAGTAAGCTTGCAGGTGTTTGCTTTCAGAAAATCAATGCTTAGTTAACCTCTCAGATGGCTCCGTGCAAAAGACACTGTGCCATGGAAGGCCGTAAGCCAATCCACACCGCAAATGTTAATTCCGGGTCACTTTCACTCCCTAAATCCATCTCAGAACATAGGTGTAAGCGGACAGGGATTAGTGATGGAAAATGCAGAGGTTAATAATGCCACCCATGGTGCTGGTACTTGGACACCCTATAGGGTAAATGGCAAGACGTGGAGAAATAAGAAAAAATGACAGCACATCCACAGAGGTCACCATTCCCTTAAAAAAAAAATCAGTCGTTTGCTGGACCAGAAAAACATCAATGACTGAAGGAAGCAGAAGATGGGTTTCTAGTAAAGAGCAACAAAGGCCGAGCTTGGAAGATATGAATCACTAGTGAGGGTATACAGAGGTTACTTCATACTTTAGTTGATGATCAATCTATGCCTCATCCTTCCAGAAGTCTGGCTATCCTCCACATAAAAGAAGCAGATAATGTGTGCATGTAAAAGATATTGCAAACATCTGATAAATCAGGTTGCGTCTACTGCCTAGGTACAAGAGTTGTGCATTTGCCCTATTCAATCAAAGACAGTTGTGGTTCAACCAATCTTTAATGGTGCAGAAGATGGAGGAGTATGTCGGAGTCCTGAGCCTCCTGTGAGCTTTATATGTTACTGTGTGTCATCAAAACAAACAAAAACACATCATGTTCTACTTGCTCATAGTGGCATGGCTTAGTGTGACACAAAAGCCTGGGCGTGGCTGACCCCAGAAGAATGCCCACATTCATCTCAGGTGTCCTCACATATAAAATCAATTACATCATGCACATCAATTTATCACCTTCCATCAGTCAAAATACCTGCATCACCGCAAATTAGGGGGGCGTGGCTTGGAGCGCCATCGATGTGGTCGCTCCCTTGGGGCCGCCCGTGGGATGTCCGCCGCCAAATTCAAGTGGTTCTGACCGAGTATCCAAGTCGCCAATGCCATCTACGGCGATCGGAACCGATGAGGCACAACCTGGCTTACAATGACCTCCGAACGCTGGAGCGTTCTCCTAGAACTTAGCGACCGAACCGCTCCCCCGTCGCCATTCGAAGAAACCAAGATGGCGGCCGCGCCGGAACTCAACAACATACTGCAAACCTGATGGCGACGGGCTTCAGGGGGACCGAAGAGGAGCAGCAGACGGACCCGCCAACACGGATCCAGCCAGATCGTGCCGGGGTTGCCCGGTGAACATGTGAGAACTTCATCGGGGGCTGCACTCGGCCAGGTCAACAGGGGAAACACGGAGGCCACGAGATAAGCCTGAGAGCCACCCAGAGAAGCCCGATCCCGCGGGCCCTCCCTTCACGCTCCACTCAGTGCTTCCTGGGGCGCCCCGGCCCACCCATCCAGCTAACGACCCAGTCTACTGCGGAATCACAGCTACTCCGACGTCTCACTCGCACTCCCATGCTTGAACTCTCCTAGGCGACTGGCACACAGCTTTGGCCCCGCCGCAACCCTGCCAGCCAAGACCGCCAAACACGATCATCATGTCTAGACAAACGAAGGTTGGCAAGGGCGCAGATATCTCCACCATGCTCATTACGTTAGATAAAAGCAGGAAGCAAGAGCCTCCCAAACTCACTCCACAGAAACAACAAGAGGACGGGGGAGCCCTCGCTACCAAAGGGGACCTGATAGCTTTCATGGCGGACATCAAGTCAGAGTTCCGCTCATGCCTATCAGAACTCACCACCAGAATCGAACAGACGGACCAAAGGCTTACGGAGGCCGAACAGAGGCTCGGAGAAATCGAAGACCACTCGCGGGACCACGCCACCACTCTAGGGGAAATGCGAAGAGCCTTTGACTCCCTGCACCAGAAATGCGAGATCCTGAGTTTAAACATGAGGACCTTGAAAATAGGGCGCGCCGCAATAATCTCCGCATTCGGGGGGTCCCAACCTCCGTCCCCGACAACAAGCTAGCTGACTACCTGGGACGCTTCTTTGAGGTCCTCCTCCCAGACCTGGATAAATCTCAGCTCTTGCTAGATCGCACCCACAGACTTCGCCCGCGTTGTGGGGCTGTCTCTGACCCCCCCCCCAGATGTCATTACGAGGGTCCACTTCTTTACAACCAAGGAAGCGATTTCGGCGATCAGCCGCCAAGGGGAGGAAATTACATTTCAGAGCACGCCACTCCAAATATATCAGGACCTCTCACCACTCACCCTCCAGAAAAGAAGAGCACTCCGACCCCTGGCACTGTTCCTTCAGGAGCAGCAAGTCCGCTACAGATGGCTGTTTCCAGCGGCTCTACAATTCACATACAAAGGCACCCTACGCCGGATCAGTCACTTGGAGGATGCGGAGAGGATCATGCATCCATCTTCGCCCCAGGAACTCTCCACACCAACCCCGGAGGGAGCCGAGGACTCCGGGCCGCTTTCCTCCCCGAAACCTAAACGTACGCCATGGTCATCAACCCAGCGGATCAACAAAAAGAGATGAACAATGGCGCCCCCCGCACCTGCAGGCTCCAACTACATCTCTCCCTGGTCTCCCCTGACCCGGCCTGAATTCGGATCCGCCACAACGCTTAATCTGACGAGCTTCGAGGGCGGAGACGGCAGACCATACCCACGGTTCATACCCACTCCAAGGACACTTTCCAACTTTCGTTCCTTGGAAACCCACAGTACTTGATACACGATGGGACAACCGGCCCCGTTGGCCAAGGGTAGGCCCGTACCTACAATGTCGGTCTACCCACCAGTTAAAGTTGCGGGCCCCCCGTTGGGGCCCCGCGTTAAAATCTCAAGTGCAGGATGGTACTACAAGATCTCATGACAAACATGGCAGCTGAACCATCGACCCGGACTCCCCCCTCCCCCCAACTCAAGAGATAGAGAATGGGACACCTCTGGACCACCAGGTGCTGCGAATCCTCTCCCTGAATGTTAACGGACTGAACTCCCCTAACAAACGAAAGGCAATTTTATTAAAGCTCCAGGACGAAAACGCTGCGATAGCTATGCTCCAAGAGACCCACTTGCTGCCGGCGGACGTGACCCGGCTTCGTTCTCGATCATTCCCGCTTCAATTTTTTGCCTCCGGCCCAAGCAAAAAGGGGGGCACGGCGATTCTCTTTAGAAAAGACTTGAACCCACAAATCCTGGAAACAAAAACATGCCCGGAAGGCCGATACACAGCAGTCAAATGCCTCCTGTTGGGAGACCTATACACCCTCATCTCGGTATATGCCCCTAACACGGGACAATCACTCTTTTACGACTCCTTGGGCACGACCCTCGCTAGTTTTGTGGAAGGCCAAACAATTGTCAGAGGGGACTTCAATGGGGTTCCCGACCCCACTAAAGACCGGTCACACCCCCCGACTTCAAGCGATTTCGCCCAAGCACTCAGCCTCCTCCGGCTGTTCAGGTCTCTGGAGATAATAGACTCGTGGCGGGTGTTTCACCCCGACGAAAGAGACTACTCCTTCTACTCGTTCGTACAACGCACTTTCTCAAGGATTGACTTATTCCTGATCTCCCCGCACACCTTCCTCTCAGTCAAAGAGGTCTCCATCGGCACGAGAGCCATGTCCGACCACGCTCCAGTGTTCTTGGAACTCCGGGTTCAGGACCCCAATCTCAATAACCCACGCAAATGGTCTCTATATGACCCGATTCTCAATGACATGGCTACGAGAGACAAGATCGCGACAGGAATGAAAAACTTCTTTGACGAAAACCCAGCCTCGGACACCTCACTGGCAAATAACTGGGACACCATGAAGGCAGTAATCAGGGGCTCCCTCATCGCTCAGGGAGCGGCCTACCACCGGAACAGACGCCAGACCCGAATAGCTTTAGAGGACGAGCTAAGAGAGGCTGAGGCAATCCACAAAGAAAAAGGCTGGTCCCCGAAGACGCAACGGATCATGCGAACAGCGAGGAAAAAGCTTGAAGCCCACTACGCGGAACAAACCGCCCTAATGATGGCAAAAGCCAAACAATCATATTACGCGAAGGGCAACAAGGCAAACAGGTTCCTGGTGGCCAAACTAGCCAAACGGAGACGCGTCAACACGATTGCAGGCCTACGTGATCCTGAGGGGGTCACCCGATACTCGGAGCCCGAAAAACAACAGCTCGCGACAGACTACCTGACCCAAATCATGAAGGCAACCCCTCGGAACCGACCGCAACAGGTGGAATACCTACAGAAGGCAGCGGTTCCACGTCTCGCCAACACGAGAGACGAATTGGAGGATCCCATCACGGGGGAGGAGGTCGAGGAGGCCATCAAGTCGCTTAAAACACGAGCCCCAGGCCCGGACAGCTTTTCGACCAGATTCTATAAACATTTCTGGCCACAACTGACCCCCCATCTGGTGACCCTGTTCAACTCCTTCAGAGACACAGGCGCGATCACCCCATCGATGCTGGAATCAACCACCATCCTCCTGCCCAAACCAGGAAAGGACCCAAGGGGTCTAGCCTCTTACAGACCGATAGCACTCTTAAACATTGATGCAAATATATATTCAAAAATCCTGGCAAACCGCCTGAATCGCGTTCTCCCGAAGATCATTCATCCCGACCAAGCAGGCTTCATCCTCCATCGATCAGCGGGAGACAACATACGGAGAACCCTGAACCTGGTGGACCTCGCCTCCCGGAACTCCGAAAAACTGGTCTTAGTGGCTCTGGACGCAGCCAAGGCATTTCATCGAGTAGATTGGCCCTTTATGAAACTTACCCTAGAGGCCTTCGGCTACGGGCCAACTTTTCAGACAATGGTGCTGGCCAACTATAAGAGCCCAAGTACGAGTCTAAGAATTAATGGGCACAGCTCAGCTCCGATCCCCCTATCATGCGGAACCCAGCAGGGCTGCCCGCTATCACCCTTACTCTTCGCTCTCACCATGGAGCCTTTGGCCCAAAGGATTAGGGGAAACGATCAAATTAAAGGGCTGCAGGACGGCCCCAACCAACATAAAATCACCCTATACGCGGACGATGTCCTACTCACGATCTCCGAAGCCCAATCATCATTGAAACAGGCAATACGAGAACTTACCACCTATGGTGAGGTCTCAGGCTTCACTATAAACTTTGACAAATCCTCGGCCATGGGCATCGGGCTCACTCCAGCAGAACGGGAGCCACTGACGACGATGTGCCTGATGACATGGGTGAAGAAGGCCATCCCCTACCTAGGGGTCCACATCCCGGCTAACCCAAGAGACACATACAAAGCCAACTTCCCCCGGCTACTGAAAGAACTGGAAGGTGACTTGAAACGATGGGAGGCCCAAGAGATCTCGCTGCTGGGGCGCATCACAGCATGCAAGATGAACCTACTGCCGAGGTTCCTATACGCCTGCGCCTCCCTCCCAGTAGCGATCCCCACACCAACCCTCAAGGACATCCAAAGGAAAATGCTGAAATTCATCTGGAAAGGTAAGAGAGCGGGAATCCCTCTCAAAACGATGCTGGGGGGCTCCAAGCTAGGAGGTCTGGGGGTCCCGGACTTGAGGGCCTATAGTGTGGCAGCACAACTAGCACAGTTTCAGGCATGGCAGACCATAACAAACCGCCCCAGGTGGGTAGAGCTGGAACAATCACAAACACCTTTACCCTTGCGATTTCTGCCACACATTCCGCCCCCCCTTAGAACACACTGGGGAGATCTCCTCGTGTCAACTAAACACACCCTTAGCTCCTGGGACTAGGCTCTAAAGCAGAAGGGAGTGCCCAGAGGACTGAGCTCACGCTCCCCGGTCTTCCATAACCCATCCTTCTCACCCGGAGCAGACCCCCGCAATTTCCGGAACTGGATAAAGGGCGGGCTGGAGACCATAGACCAGCTATATATGGGAGGGACACCCCTCACCTTCGCCCAATGCAAGGAGAAGTTCCAACTCCAGGAAAGGGACAGATTCACCTATATCCAGCTACGCCATTGGTGCTCGCACCCCCAGACTCTGCAGGCGGCAACTCGCCCGCCCACCGCCCTGGAGCTGACACTGGGGGACCTTCCAACTCGGGGCAGGGTATCCACCCTATATAGGCGCTTCTTAAGGGACTTCCTGTCCACAAAGACCCGCTGCATTGCTCAATGGGAGGCGGACCTGGGCCATCCGGTCGAGGACCAAACCTGGGTGGACATCTGGACCAGAACACATACCTCCTCCACCTGCGTTACCAATAGGGAATGTGCGTACAAGGTGCTCCTCCGGTGGGATTACCCGCCCCTTCGACTTCACCACATGAACCCACATGTGGATCATGCCTGCTGGAGAGGATGTGGTCACCCAGGCTCTTTCTTCCATATGTGGTGGGCTTGCCCAAAGATACAACAGTTCTGGAGGACATGCCTAGAGACCATCGCACAAATTACGGGAACTGCGATTCCTCTGGAACCTGAACCAGTCTTGCTGGGAACCCCGATCCCCGCGATCTACCCGCACTCTGGGACCAAGTCTAAACTATTGACACACTGCCTTCTGGCGGGGAAAACGGTGTTGGCCAGGGCCTGGAAATCCCCAGAAGGACCTCACATAGCCCAATGGTGGTCCAAACTCTGGGACATCCTGATCGCGGAGAAGGTCACGGCAGCACAGGCGGGAACGCTCCACCGCTTTCAGAATGTTTGGAGCCCAGTGCTGGAGTACGACCAGCGCTTCCCCGCCCAGACCTACAAACCGACCAGGGCCCGATGGATCTTGAAACACCAAGAGGACCCTGGAGAAGACACATAGATGCTAAGGGGCGAACTGGACAACCCAGAAAGAAAATTCCGCCTCCAAACATGAGGGGGGGAGAGGCCGAAGGGAGGTGGGAGGGAGGAAGCCCAATGGGGGAAATGAGGACTGGGGATCGAAGAATCTGAATACGCATTGCTTGTGATATGTCATGATTTGTATATTTGCCATCCTGCCTTGATTTAAAATAAACAAAGTTAAAAAAAAAAAAAAATACCTGCATCACTCCAAGGCTTGCTAGAAATAACCGCTATTGAAAAATCATTCAAATTCAATTAACATATAGGAAGTCGGACACAATGAACACTACCTACCTTGCATACTAACATAAACAGTAGCAGAGATTACACAAATGATGGCAGACAGAAGAACTATGAGGCCAATGAGATAGGTGCGCAGCAACACTCCTCCGGTACAATCAAAATTCCCTTTGTACAAAGAGTAGAGGACAATAATTCCAACCCACCTACAAAAACAAGAGACATAAAAAGTTACATTTACTATAAAATATTAAACATAAATGACATTAGGCACAGTGCATCGACACAAACATACCCAGAATCTAGTTTTAGCTCCTGCGTATCCAATCTTAATTTCAATCCCTGCTCAAAGGTACACAATAGTTCAAATTAAGCATTTCGAAAGCAACAAAAACCTATTCAGATTGTATCTACTGTCCACTTGCCCAGGGGACTACAGGTTTATGAAATCGTCTTGCCCATGAACATAAAGAATGTGTCCTGGGAGTGGGGCAAATAATTTCACACCCCTGAATTCCAAGTTCTCTCAGAACTGCAGCTAAAGGCCTAATGAGCTTTGTGAAACTCCAAGGTACTGACAAGGGGTCCAATGGCAAGCTTGAGAATTCCCAAAATTGGTCTGCCTATTGAAATTGGTGACGTGGACAGTAAAACTGTATCGAGAGATACACATCTTCAAATCCTAGACACACCAACCAATCTCTGGCATGAGAAGTTCCCAGAGCATGTGGATACCCTCCACCTTGAAGAAATGGTAGTCCACCCACTCGAAGTTGCACAGATTTAGAAACCAACCTCTGGAATGTCAATATGGAGGTACGATTGCATCCCTGCA
This sequence comes from Ambystoma mexicanum, assembly GCF_040938575.1. Classification (NCBI taxonomy): domain Eukaryota; kingdom Metazoa; phylum Chordata; class Amphibia; order Caudata; family Ambystomatidae; genus Ambystoma; species Ambystoma mexicanum. The sequence continues at coordinate 1,294,613,259 of NC_090923.1, read as the reverse complement.
TGCCAAAGCCTGTCCCTCAGCTGTGACGATCTCTTGATCAGCTTGAGAAAACTGAATTGGAGGTGGGACCCCAGCTTGCCAATGTGGCGCAAAGAACTCCATTTGCTAACCACCGACAGTCCGGCGCTTCCATGGAAGTAGGTTTTAAATAATTATTTGTTATGCCGTTGTAGGTGCATTGATTAATCTGCTTAAACACAGAAAACAGATTTGTCTACACAAAAGGTAATTTGACTATACTCGTAGCGTCTCTGGTGGAAGATGCACGGCGTGGCGAACGGTGTTGTGGGTAGACCACAGACAAATACAATATTGGCATGAAACACAGAGGATTTCCTAACCCTGGGGTTTCTTGATATTTGGAGACAATTGGTCACCAATGAAAGCCATTTAGAAAATGGGACTTATGCATAATTTTTGTGCTGGGAGATTTGAAACAGGACGTGTCTATCTGCAATAAAAGGAATGCTAGTGACAGAACAACGTTGCATAAGTACGAAGTATAACAAATAACGCTTTGCCGTTTCTATTGCCTGAATTAATTTGTGCATCCACTAATCTGCCATTTTGTCTAACTTTTTGTATATTCACTGTATATATATATATCGCAATTTTGAAATTGTTGTTATTGTATTTTTGTAACCTGTAGGAATGAGTGAGGATTGGATGTGTGGGTCTGTTTGAGTTTCATCAAATAAAAAGGTGTGTGCTTTTACACACTTTTTAAGTGTTTTGTCATCAGATATATTACAAATAAAAAAAGGGTTTTCTGCAGCCAATGTTGTTATGAAGCTCCTGTGGGTTGACACAGTACCATGACATTTCTGCTCCAATACATGTGACCGATTAATTCCAAAACTGAATAAATTATTATTAATCTCACATGATAATACTTTCCTCATTGTAGTCAGGCGCATTCAGGCATCCCCTGATAGCAAGTGCCAGTTGCACACACGCACTGTGTGGCCACCTATTGTAGTGCTATGCTTAGTGACCCAACCCGTTGTGAGTGGCAGCTCTTCACATACCTCTTCCCCGAAGCTTGTATCCTAGGGATAGAAAAAAGGTGGTGGTGCTGCCAGTTCTGATGAGCTCCTCAACTGGTCTGCAACCACCTTTTCAAATGATAGAGGCTGCTGTATATAGCAGTTATAATATCATTTCAGGAATCGGCCATATATTACTACTTATGCATATCCTTATATCACAATCCTTCTCGATTGAAAATTGCTTGTGCATTTGCTCTACTCGACACACTTTTGGACAACATCTTGACAAACTATCCAGCATGTCGGATAATTATGGGAGGAGATTTTAATGCAGTGTTTGAATCCTGTTGCTGTGAATACGGCATACGATCTTCCCTCCACACCTGCCGGTAGAGGCTGTATGTGGCATTCTCACCTAGCCTTGTGGGACCTAGCGTTTGCACCATTCCACAGTCATGGACCAAACTACACATGGAAGAGGGGTCCTTTAACATCTTGCATTGATCACTTTGCCATCTCGCAAAATTTACAAGAATGCTGTAAAGATATTGTAATTCTTGATCCATCTCTGGGTGACCATCTCGTAAATCAGTTGTCCCTTTCTATAAAAACCGCTATACCTAACCACGATTCTTACCAAGTATTTTTAAAGCGCGACCGTCCACGGATCTCCATTAGATGGAATAAGCGACTGTGCGACAGGGTCAATATTTGCTTGGATGAATGGCTGGATGCCTTCCGTGACAGCACAAAACTCGAACTAGAAATTAATATAGAAACAAATTTTGAATTGGAAATCTTGGAGGTTATAAGGGGGGTGCTGAAAAATGAGAAAGCTACTACAAGTATCTTTAACTCGCAGAATAGCTGTCCGGAATTGCTTCTAGCCAAACGCCTCAAAAATGCTGACTTACGCAAGCTTAAAAACAAATTCTGTTCTACAGTTGAATATGCCAAACATAAAAGAATGATTATAAATACATATCGCAACAAATGTAAAAACTTAAAATGCTATAAATTTAACCTGGACAATCAAAAGATCATAGCCTCTTTATAGTCGCAATGATCAGCGCTCGACAAGGGCAATTCTTAGATCGACGCTGTGGATTTATCTGCAAACCAGTCTTCAAGCTGCAGCAGATATCATAGGAGTGACTTTTAAAGCAACAAATATGCACTTCCAGCTCGCTACCTCACTACCATTGCCGAGGCACCTGTCCCGCCACAACTACCCATATCTCCTTGGTCAATACAGGACATTGAATGCGCTATTAATGCCCTGAACTACTTTAAGGCAGCCGGACCAGACGGCATTCCACCCTATGTGTTAAAGCAGAATCCCTTATTATGGGCAAAACTTCTGAAATGCCAATTCGACAAGGTGCTAACATCGCTAGTCATTCCCAAGTCTTGGCTGGGATCAATTATTGTACCCATCTTCAAAAAGGGGGATAGGGAAAACCCAGTAAATTATAGGCCCATTGCACTAATAGATGCAACAGCAAAAGTGTTTGCAATTCTACTATTAAGGGAACTTCAGACCTTCCTGAAAACTAATAATATTCTATCGCGTTTCCAGATTGGTTTTCGGCTGAGATGGGGACATCCCTTAATGCTACACTTATGGCGCATCTACTTGCAAAGTCAAAGACAACTAATGCGGGCCCACTGTACATGGCATCGGTGGATATGACAGCAGCTTTTGATTATGTGGTGCGGGAAATTCTCTGGCAAATCATGCGAAAGCTTGGTATTCCCGCGCATATCACATACTTAATATCCAAATTACACACCAACACAGTTTACTACATTAGAGTCAATCAATCTGGAGCAACTACCAATGCAATTCCTATTGCAATTGGAGTAAAAACAAGGTTGCAACCTTGCAGCCACTTTGTTTAATTTATATCTTTGTGGCATCAATGATATTTAGCTAAAACAACTCATTTATCCTGCCAGATTGGGCCACTTAAAGATCCAGTGGCTTGCATTTGCTGACAACAACGTAATATTCGATCGTACACCGTCAGGCTTACAAACGAAGCTCTCCCTATTTGCTGATTTTTGCTGCTCTCACAATCTTGACTTCAATGTAGCTAAATCTAGCATGTTTATTTTTAAGAACTTGAAAAGACGCTCTTGTCCATGGAAGTGGACCATAGGTAGCACGCCCATACCTAGGACGCTCACGATAAAATACTTGGGCTACCTAGTATCGGACTCAAATTCATTGTCAATGTGGAAAAGTAACCTTAACCAAAAGGCTAAAATTCTATCCACCCAAATGCGCATGGTACTAACCAAATACTGCAAGTTCTCCATGCTGCCGCTTTTTGAATTTTATACCCTAAAAGTGGAGGCGATTATACTCTATGCCCTAGATATGTGCCTGGCAAATATAGACACATTTTTGGATCAACTTCAAGGTCGACTATGGAAGGGTGTGCTGCGTCTGGCCATTTAACTTCCAAACGCAGTCCTTAGGCAGGAATTGGGTCTTATATCATTGTCCGCCCGATACAACTGGCGTCAATTATCAAATCTTGCTAAAATGCTCTTCCCCCCTAAAAACTCTCTATATGAGGACTTGGGACTGATGATTAGATCATCTGATCCCCTTTCCATCAAAATGTTCTATATGAAAACGGGTGCTATATTGGAACAGCTTGCACTTACACCTGCTGACTTGGAATTTCGCTGCGCACACGTCTAGCACCGCCTATTTGAGCATGATTGGTGCGCTACCATAAACGCAATGGAAAAACTTAAAAACATACAAAGAGGCGACCAAATTTGCATCAGCACGGACACCGCACAAACTTTACTTAATGCAATTTCCATGCTCTAAAGCCAGAGATTTATATCTAAGATTCAAACTAAACCAATTTCAAACCTTAGAACGTGCAAAAAGATGGCTAAATTCAAAGGAGGCAGCAGTGGGGGACGAATGCAGACTTTGTAACGTGCCTAACATGCAGGAGACGCTCAAGCACTTAATTTCAGAGTGTGCGTATTATCGTGAGCAACGAAAAGAAATATTGGGATATGCACTATTGGGCACACATGGTGCCGGAAGTGAGTGGCTATGGTTATCATGCATGTGGGGATCTTCTACTAAAGCCATATTACGGCTTACGTGTTTTCTAGCCATACTAAAAGTTGATCTCGAGAAACAAAATACTTTCCACGAAAATTGATTTTGCCATATCAGTTAAAGACTTGTTGTAGAAACCTAATTCTGATTCCATGTATCAACCGTCATATGTTAAAAACTTTTGCCATATGTCAACGTTGAGGGACTTGGAACTTTGCAAAAAACGAAAAAAAACATACATGGGCGAATATGTAAGGCGCTTTTGATGCTGAATCTCACTAAGAAGTTGTTATCATAGACATAATGGGAAACACTTTTAGAGAGCGTCACTGCTTATATTCTGGATATTTTACAAGAGTTTTTCTTTTTTTTTTTCCTTCCCTTTTCCCGGTATCTTTTTAAAATGGATTGTAATGAAGAATTGTTGAAAATTGTAAATGAATAATGAAAGTTGTAAAAGTTTGTTAACCAAACTATAAACAACGGTTTGAATAAAAAACATTTTTTTTAAAAAAATGATAGAGGCTGCTGGCGGCTTTTAGGAAAACCCTTTTCATGGGGGTTTGAACTTATATGTACCTATGAATTTCACTAGTTCTTTAGTGAAGGCCTCCCAGAACAGCAGATCTTATGCCGATGGGCCAACCTCGGAGGGCGCCAAATCACCCGTCTGGCATCGACGCTGGGTAGCTTTACGCCTCTCAGTCAGTGGTCGAAGTGAGCGGGAGCGGTGCTCCTCTACTTTTTTAAATGACCTTTTAAGCTCCTACACTTTCATTTTAAAAAGAAACCGTTCTGGAATGGTTTCGTTTTAAAATGAAAGTGTAGGAAGAAGTTGAAACTTGCCCTTTCAGTGCACTGCACTGAACGTTCCCTTAAACAGCAGGTGCAAGTGGTTGGTGATGTGTATTGTGTGTGGGAGGGGACGTGATGATGGGATTTGTAGGGAGCGGGGGCAGACCAGCAGGTAACATAGCTCCACTAATTTTTGTACACTTCGACCACTGCTCTCAGTCGACAGCATTCAGTTTGCATTGCCCAAGACGCCTGTACCTGTTGCTCTCTCAATGACGTCTAGGATACTGGCTAAGTGACCAGGGAAGTAAGCCTCTTTGTATCAATGTCCAGGGTATCGTATCTTCTGGGTGATGCTCGGACACAGACATCCTCATTGATCCAGGATCACATCACAAGATACACCTAAGAAATCACAGATCAGCAATATTTTACCTAGCGCTACCCCAAGTTCAGAGGAAACAGACACAGCAGTCAAATATTGGTGGTCCATGCATCTAGCATATGGCACAAACTCCTGTTACATCAGATCAGAAACCATTTTATAGATATTCCGCACACAAGTGAAGGCTTGACTTAGAGCGAAATTTATCCAACCCAAAACACTACACCAGCTCCTGTAAATCATCCCTCTTTTCTGGGAACTTTCGCCTTGGACTTTGAAACAGTTTAGCACTTCTTGAGGGGAATTGAAGGGATTGCCACAATAACAACCTTCCAGCCATCAACTCTTTGTTTTTGCTTTGTCACCCGAGTGGGACGGGTATGCCCAGACGTGGGTCCCGTGCCTGCTGGGCCTAGAGACCCAAGCTACTCCTCACTGAGGCCCAACAAGGCCGAAACATGTTTGGGCATGCTTGTGGTCTTGTGCAGAAGGGATGCGACCTAGCAGTTCGGGCTGGACTGTCCCTTTTGGGGTGGGACCAAGCCTGATTTGCATATGGTCTTCCCCTTCTGTAATGGCTTGGCAGGCGAAGAACAATGGTCTGGAGGGTTGTCCAGAGCAATGCCAGAGGTTAAGATTCATTCTCAACCTTCCAGCCATCAACTCTTTGTTTTTGCACAATAACATTTACCCAGCTTCTCCCACCGAGCTCCCTATTTTACTGTTGCCTTTTCCTCATGAAAAAATAAACCTTTCTACCCCACGTGTATACTCCGCCTCTACCACTGAAACATGGAGTGGTTACCCTATTGTATTCACCCCATGCCTGACAACATGTCTTGTGGTCTATTTTTGAAGACATGATGTGAATGATATTTCTTCCTGTACAAGAACCCTTTCCCGTGGCTTTACTTGATATAATGTTATGCTTCCACCTTCCCTGTCCCCCACTCATCCCTTACCTTGTGTCCAGACAAGGACACTACGCACAATTTTGAAATATGAGCATTGTATTCCCTATTTTGTGATGTGGCAGGACTTGAAAACGGATTATTTTTTAGGGAGTGAAAAAGGCATTCCCATTCCCATTGGGGGCATTAGACAAATAAAAATATAGTTTAACTCTACAACAGATATCTTTTACTAAGCCATTCTTCTTTGCACATAATAATCAATTAATTCAAATTGAAAAGATTATTTTAAGTGGATTAGTAATGGGACCAGAGATGATGACTGTTAAGGAACATCATTGTAGAATGTTGAGCTGTATCTCCCAGGCATGTGTTTTCTTGCTCTTCCCTTTTGTTAATCATATATCCAGTTCTACAAAATGTGAAGTTGTCATGTTAAATGAAAGTTTGAAAGTCACCCTGTCTGAAAGGCAAGCTAAGGGAACAAAGACTTAAATCAGAACTACATATAGTACATCTGTGAGGGCACGGAAAAGGCAGAATGGGTCACGTTATGTTTTGCATGAGAATTCTGAAAAACAACATTGGTTCTTTATGTCTTTATTAAAAAATATAATGTCAATTGAAAAAAAAAGTTCTCTTTAAGTTCCTCTGCAAATCAGGCAGTAATCATGTCCTACCTGTTGCACTGCTCTGTTGGTACTGAACATATCTGTGAAGGTGTGTAAATCGGATCAGGGAGCTTGGTCATATGTGGACGTTTCGTATTTATTGTTGGAAGTACTTTTACTCACTATTTGTGTTAGGACTATTTGTCTGTTTTTAGTGAGTAAAAGTGGCTGATGCACAGCTTATTACGGGGCTAGTATTATCCCTGGATTGGCTTTGCAGCAATTTAGTGCATCACATACAAAATATCAATAATAACATATAAATGTGAACAGTCCCTTCATATACTTTTTTGCACATACCTCATTACCACCCTGTCCTCTTCTTAAGAGTGTACTTGCCTGCTCTGCATTGATGACACCTGGGAGAGTCAGGCAAATACAGAGAAGCCAAGAACCTGGTTGTAGATTGATCGTCCTAAACCCTACACACAGGTTATGGGAAAATCCTTCTAACAAATCTACACATGTTTTAGAAAGCTTTTCGTTGGTCTGCCATGAAATTATCATACATATTAGATCACACACAGTTCCTAAAGAAGTCAAAGGGTAAATTAAACCTTCAGAAAAGTTTGTCAAGGAGACCACATAATGGCAGCATAGGATGCACAAATGTTAAAAAAAAAGAAAACCAACACAGGCACTAAAATCTACCCTATTAGAAAGAGCTGGATGGCCACCACTTGTTACTAAACAGTAGGACAATTGTAACGTCCTCTTTTAGGTGTCCTCCAGAAACCCGATTAGCACTCTATCAGGAAAGCACAACACAAACACTTTTCGGATGATTACACCAGCAGAACTGGGGACGTCATATCGTAGTAAACACTACTGCATTTGAATATAAATCATATCACTTTCAAGCAAGTTCAATAAATCATAAATTGTGCAACCATATGCATTCTTTTATTGGAGCCATTGTGATATTCTTTTATACTGAGGCGCCAGAACCCATAGCTATGCATTTTGGACCAGCAGGTCCATCCTCAGGGCTAGTTCTACAAAAAACATACACAATATTTACAATTAATTACTTAAAGTGTTCCATATCGCAGAGAGCTGCATTGTGTTTTCATTTTGGCTATTTAGTTTTAGCATTCCATCCTACCTGTCCTTCCATATAAATAGAAACTCTCAAATCAACGCAATAACCTAATGATACAGAAAGGAGGTATCCTTAGTCCAAGCAATAGAACAATTGTGTTTGTAATGAGCCTGTTAAGCTAAATCATGTTTAAGGGATATTCTTAGTGAATCTCCTACCTGATACTGAAGGCTGTTGCCAATTAAACTAAAACAACTGTGGAAACTGCAAACTCTCTCAGATGCCAACATCTTCTCAAATAGAACAAACACCATTAGTTGTTGTAAGCAAATTTAGGATTCAATCTGCTAAAATCAAGAAAGCTATATTAAAACACTGGCCAACCAACACGAGACGGAGGGCGCCAGGCCTTGACACTGGTGGGGGGTGGGGGAGGTGGGTGGGGTGGTGGGGGGGGGGGTAGGGCGGGGAATAGTAAGTGCAGAAGCACGACCAAGGTGACCTACCGACATCTATAGAGGGCGGCCTCTAATGCATCACTCAAACTGTGCGCAACTACTGTTGTTGATGGATATGTGTCTGATGATAATATGTACCTTTGCTGTTGGAAAACCTAATAAAATTGTTTGTTGAAAAAAAAGAAAAAAAACACTGGCCAAACCCAAAGAAAAGAGATACGCAAGTACAACATAAGATTGCATAACCATAATTCAGCAGTCTCTAGACATTTTGATCATTACAGACACCAACTGTCTCTGATCAGATTTCAAATCTTGGAGGTTGTAAATGATACAGACCTGAGGTTAAGCATCAATAAAAAACTTGAACAAAGAGTCCTACTGGATCGACAAGAAGACACCGTCTTTCCTAATGGGATGAATGAAGAACTTCATTTATCTTGCTTTCCGTGAGAATAACAAGTTACACCTTATTAGTAATTGGTGGCGTACTTTGAATTATGTAGTACAAAAGGGCGCTGCTGAGCAGCAAGAGAAATGGAGGCTTGAGTGCGAGCTCCGACCCCAGCATAATCCTAAACATCACTATATACTGTTGCATGCCTGCTTTCGGAACTTCCCATGTGAATAACGGAGGCAATCGACTTGGGGCACTTGGAAACAGAGCGTGGCTGTGCCCAATGATCGGGAGGCAGGGGGCTAGACCGCAGTTCATACTAGTGGTGCTGGTGATACTGGGGGTGCTCCACAGGAGCTGGCTCTGACGGACACCTCCATAGAAGAGGGTAGCACCATCAATTGAACACGGCGCTGCGGCGGCCTGAGAAGGGGAGGGACTGCTCGAACCCACAGCCTGTGCCAGACTGCCGTCTTCCTGGTACTGCACCTCAGAGGCAGCGGGAGGAATACATCATCAGCGGAGTGCCGCATTGGAGGGGGTAGACTGCTGCTGGGGCCTGCGCTGGCGGCCCGGTGTGTGGGGCTGGCTACCGGAGACTGCTCGCTGCAGTAGTAGGAGCACAATAGCGCTGGAGGAGCCCCGTATCTGACACCTGTGCGTGAGACCCCTAGACCATGCAACATCCTTTGCTCGGTTTCACGGCACCGATCTGTGTCCAGCAGGCCATTGTTTATTGGTGACCCACACCACACAGGCACATATGAGCGGAGGAGGCACGATCAATCTGGCAGACTACTCAACGCAAGATCCTGTTGGTTGTGCAGGGCTGGTGGGGAGTGTTGGCCCGGCAGGTGGCATATACCAGCATGGGCTGGAGATCAGTGGCCCTGTGCCATGTGGGTGCAGCACCCGCGCGACGTATTAGCTTGATGAGGAGGGGAGACCGAGGAGCCGGTACTACATTTTCCAGCAAGGAGGCCCGGTTGACTTGACTTGTCAGCAAAGAAGCAGTGAGTCTGGCGGTGTGGAGTCCCTCTGGAGGTGGCGGTGGGCCCCAATTTGTTTTACATTTGGCGGAGGGTGAACCTAGAGTAGTCTGATGGTCAGACAGCACTGTGTGGGGCGATGGGGTCTCGGGATCCTGGAGATGCTGAGGGCCAGTTGGATCCTGACACCGGCTCTTGGTGTACTGGAAGTGGTGTGACTGTGCCCAATCTCCGTAAGGCTCTGTGCTGTGAGCAGGGCTGGAGGAGGACTGCAATTAAGAATCCTTTGGGCATACAGTATAGTACAGTGAACCCTTGGGCTGAGCATTGCCAAGACTATGTGGGCTGGTTGCAAGGGACGACTAATATTTGTGAAAGGCACCAGCCTGCAGTTTGCGGGGGGCCAGCGAGAAGCATATCATATTTAAAGCCGGTTGAGGAATATGACGAAGGGCGCTGGGAAGAAGCGTGGCCCAATGGATTCTTTTACCAGCACCCAGGTGACGACCCCTGGGCCAGTAGACCCGGACAAGGAGGAGGCCCAAGCACGGCTGCCCGGGGTTGCCCACCAGGACCAGCTGCTAGTGGCCATGTAGAGTGGCTTCATGTCCGTTAATGTTAAATTGGACGATATTGTGGCAACCATTGGCTCGTTGAAATCTAAACTTGAAAAAAGAAAGTGGTTGCATCAATGAAGCTGAGACCAGGATCGGGGAGGTGGAAGACCAGATGGGCCAACATGACTGTGATATTGCGGAACTGAGGGTACTATCATCACGAAAATGGTCAACTATAAGGACAGAGACCTCATCCTGAAGTTATCCAGGGAGCAGGGGACACTGTTATAAAGCCAACCAAAATCCATATTTACCCGGATTTCGCTGCTGGGGTCCAAGTTCTTAGAAGATCATACGATCCAGTCAAGAGGCTGCTGAAGGCCCGACACGTCCCCTATGCCCTTTTGCTTACCGCTTAACTGCGCATTCAGCATGGGGGCAGGGCACATATTTTCGAGAATCCAGCGGACGCCATCGCTTATGTGGAGGCGTCAATTCCGCTTCCAACACAGGAGCGCAGGAACAATCAAAATCCCGACCCGGTAGCCAAGGTTGAGCGGAACGACATGGGAGTTTGAGCAGGAAGTCCCGATATTGATGTATTAACATTGTGTAGTGCTCAGGCACCAGGAACTGTTACATTGAGGCCAGGGCATACGGCCACCTGGCTGGCTGAAGGAAGCTGTGACTGCTCACAGAGTACTCCAGGAAGTGTCCACGGCTGTACAAGGGTTACATCATCGAATTGGGGTTGATGGTGAGGGTGGGGGGACAACATTGGGTGTGTATAAGAATATGTTTGGGGTCTGGGTTATTGGCCCCGAGTGGGTAGTTTGGGGAGGTGGGTCGGGGGTTGGGAACAAAGGGGTGTTTGGTTAAAAAAAGTTGGCAGGCGGGTTGTCACCAGACAGGTGCTGCAATACATGACGACTGTTTGGGTTCAGGGACACATGCACGTACAATGTATTTGTTGACAATGGCAAATGGGTGAACAGATAGTATTGTTATTGTGGAATGTCCGGGGCCTTAACAGTCCTGTCAAGGATAGGGAGATCCTGGCGTATCTTGACCGCCATGCCCCCAAAATTGTAATGTTACAAGAAACACACGCTCTTGGGCCACTACACAATGGGTTTGCACCTAAATGGGGGCGGCAAAGATACTATACGTCCTACTCATCTCAGGCGAGGGGAGTGCTTATACTGGTGCACCAGTCACTACCCTTTCAAGCTGAGGAGTTTCAGGTGGACCCCGAAGGGAGATTCGTAGTTGTTACAGGGTAAATGTCAGGCAAGAAGATTGTAATGGTAAATACTTATGGGCCAAATGTGGACGATGCAAGTTTTTACAGCCAATTATCTGAGATTTTAGTGAGGGCAGCAACCACCCCATCATATGGGGAGGTGACTTCAATACGATCCTTGATGTGCTTAGGGACTGGCCGACAACTACACAGCGCGGTTTACCCGCTGGAGCTCAAATGATTAGACAGATAATAGTTCAGCTGGGTTGATCGACGTGTGGAGGGATGAACACTCGAGGGTGGCAGAGTACACTTATCACTAGACGGTCCATGACGCAATGTCCCGGATCGACCTATGGCTACTCTCTACGGTATGGGTGCCGAGATTACAGGGCAGTTGATCTTACCACGCACTCTGTCAGACCACTCGACAGTTATTGGCCGTCTCACTGAGACCCCGCCCCATGTGGAGGGTGTCACACGGGTCTACTGGATGCTGTACTGGTGACATCCTTACAAGAGAAAATAGAAGGGTTTTTTGAAGTCAATGAAGGCATGGTACCCCGATACATCACTGTGTGGGAAACGTTTAAAGTATAGCTACGTGGGGCATTGATCTCAGTGACTTCTGGGGTACTGAAGGATACCAGGCGGGAACCATGGGCGGTGGAGCGAGAACTGCGTAGGCTCGAGAATGAATACAGTATATCTAATGACAAGGCACTGCTGGGGGTTATTAAAGGGAACTTGTTAAAGTTCCGGGAGCTGACGGACCAAGAGGTGAGTTATATGGCTAAGCCTGCCCAAGCGCATAGATATGGGGAGGAAGACCGACCGGGGCGCTTTGTGGCTGGAGTACGGGGCAAGAGAGGGGCACAGCTTATCACTGGTATTGAAGGGGCAACGGGACAGTTCTCGACACCGGCTGAGGCAATTAATGGGGAATTCCTGAATTATTACATGGTGTTGTATGCAAATGCTGACACTGGCACGGAGGAGGGTGTGGACCGATACCTGGGAGAGATCGCTTTCCCCGAGTCTCCCAGCAGAGGCCTGCAAAGCACTTAATCGGCCTGTGACGACAGAAGAAATAGCTGAGGTGATAACCTCACTGGCTTCTGGCAAGGCTCTGGGCTCTGACATTCTAGGAATAGAGCTTTATACGCCATTTAGTGGCACCATGGCCCAGCGATTGCTCAGGGTCTGGGAGGAATCGTTTGAGGCCAGACAGCTTCCGCCCTCGCTGTCGGAGCCCATTATTTGGGTGCTGCTGAAACTCGGCGGATCCCCATGTGAGATGGCCTCCTATCATTCGTTATTGTTGATCAACGCGGATGCCAAGGTTTTCGCCAGGGTGTTAGCAAATTCCCTCCTCTGGCGTATGCCGCAATTAGTGCACCCGGATCAATCAGGCTTTATCCCTACTCGATCTACAGCCTTAAAATTGCAACGCCTCTTTTGTATCCTTTCACAAATTAACCCTCAGGCTAAGGCGGCAGCAGCCTCTCTGGATGCTGAAAAAGCCTTAGCTTCTGTATCGTGGACATTTTTATTTGGGGTACTTAAATATTTTGGGTTTGGAGCCCATTTAATTGGCTATGTGAGGTTATTATACACTAATCCGGTTGCCAGGGTCCGAACCAATGGGGTGATATCCCAGGCTTTCGCACTGGCACAGGGACCACGTCAGGGCTGCCCATTTTCCCTCTAATATTTGCACTCACGACAAAACTGCTCCCCCGATTGATGAGGGAATGGCATGGACGTAGGGGAATCCATATAGCGGGACCCCCCCCAGATCATTTCCTTATATGAAGACACCACTTTATTGTATATACGGAACCCTGAGGTGAACATCGGGCCGGTAATGGAGGAGGTTGCTAGGTTCCCGAGTCATTCCGGTTACAAAATTAATAATGCAAAGTCTGTTCTCACTCCCTGAGGGTACTACGAAACCATATGACCTTATGGGATTCATATGGGCCCAGACTAGTTTCAAATACCTGGGTGTACTGGTGTCCCAGACGCAGAAGACATTGTATGAAGAAAACCACATATCAATACACTGGCTGTTAAATTGAGGTTATGGGCCAGATTCTCCATATCCCTATACAGCAGGTTATCCCAGTTGAAAATAATAGTAGTTCCCAAACTGCTATATCACTTCAATACTATCCCGATATGGCAGGGCGTACGTTTTCGTAAAACTCCGGTCTATGGCAGTGCAGTTTTTATGGGCGGGGGAGTCTGGGGGGGGGGGGCGGGGTTGAGTCGATTGCCCCGTATGAGTTGACTTCCAGGCGCAATATGCAGGACATTGGTATTCGTCAGACTCGGGGCCAATACATCAAGCATTGGAGCGTTATGAGCCGCTCCAACGGATCTCAAAGCGGTCATTCTGGAAGATCACTATATTAATTCCTGTACATCTGACCCGGTGCATACGACTGTTGTGAGAAACCTGAAGGTGTCTCACCCGCTAGTCACCGGGGTTCTGTCATCCAGGTGGTCAGGCCACGCCCATCGCTTTTGGATCCAGTTCTTGGGGGTGGACCAGTGCGGGAGGATCACCTGGTTGAGGGTCCTCAGGGAGTGGAAGGGGGACACCGGATGGAAAGACGCGGTATCCCCTTCTCTGTAACACCTTTACCCCATCCTACCAGGTAGGATACGTAGGGACTGAGCCCCCCCCCCTTTTCCGGCACAATCACTTTCCCACGGACAACTCACTGTGAGCCAAAACAGACTAACACCCGAGACGTATATCCAACATGTCCCAATACAATGGTCAGGCAGGGTCAGGCAATTACTGATCATTACACACACCTGACTTGCATCACATTTCCCCATACGTATAAAAGGCGGAGCATGAAAGTACACTCCGACAGAAGCAAAGCACACAAGGAAGCAGCAGTTCAAGATGGCAGTTTAATAGGAGGCGGAAGGCAGCAAGACCGAAGAGGATTTGAAGGAGGGAAGTGTCCTTGACCATTTGACCGAAAGACTATCTTTCACAAGCCTTCGAGAATAGGAAACGCAAGACCTGGAATTAAAGCTGAACAATCCTGCATTGTGTGTCGGAGGTACCCGGGGTTCTCCTGCGTCGATAGTCCAGGCAGGGAGAAGCATTTACCGCTGTGGTACAGTCCTTGGCTCCTACAACAAAGCAGCACCAGTGAAGTCAGCACAGCCGGTGAGTTGGGGAGACTGATACCAGACAGGTCTATGTGGAAATCAAGGTTGCAAGCAGCAACAGTGTATGAAGATTATTAAAACAGCAGATAAGTGAATTAAGATTGAAGCTAAAATATGATACCGTATACCAGAGTGGTCCGGCATCACGTGGGTACTAATTCGAAAGTCTCTGCTCGGAAGCCAACCAAAAGGGCGCAAACGTTAAAAGAAAGAGAATTCTGAAATTGAAGTGGTCCTGCAACGGATAAAGCCAAACCCTGTGCAGATTCAAAGGTCTTTGATACTTGATGTGAAATTGACATTGGTCCGAGCCCGGCTGAGGCAGACTAATTACGTTGAAGTGGTCTGAGCCCTGCTGAGGGGAATCCAGAGTGAACCGTGAGTCACCCGAAAAAGAATAACTTACGAACATTGTGTGATAAAGTGAAAGGTGAAAGACAGACTCAAGCCTGGCAGAGGGAAGCCTGTGTAGAAGGTTATGCTAAAAGGATCTGAGTCCGGCTGTGGGGGATCCGGGGTGGAGAGTGACTCACCCGATGTGAATACTTGTGAAAATCTGAAGAAGAAAAGGAACTTGTTGTTTATTTGGTTGCATCAGGCCCTTTGAGTGAACAGACTTTGTGAAGCAAGGAGACTTACGTTACGCAGGCCCTGATGCCGATTGAACTGTAACCTTGTGTTAAAGAAGCCAGAGACTGTGCTACGCTCGAGTGAACCACATTATCCCGTGCTCAAAACATGGGGAAGGGAGGCCAACGGCCTGAAAACCTAACCAACATTTTCAACCCTTCTTTCTTTCTTTCATAACTATTCCTCACACTATTTGTATTTAGAGGTAAGGACTGTTATGAAAGAAAGAAAGAAGGGTTGAAAATGTTATGTTAGGTTTTTAGTATAGGCCCTTTTATTTTGACAAGACACCACTAGTACTGCGTTATTATTATTTGCTGGTCATTGCTTGCTCCAACTCCTCATAGTGGCAAGATCCCTCTATGGAACTGTCCGGGGCTTCTGCCAAAGTCCGATCCAGGTATACAAACGTCCTGGGACCCAGAGAGGGCAATGGTACTTTGAGATCTGTACCCGCGAGGGAGGTTTGTAACACAATTATTCACGGCAAAGTTGGGAGCCCGCCCTGTTAGACTATTGCAATATTTCCAGGTGAGGGCAGCTGCACGCCGGAGATGGGCGTCGTTTACTCAGGAACCTGAATCCTGTGAATGTATAGATGCGATAGTGTCAAGCGATGAACCGTGGAGACAGGTATCATGGTTATACAAGATAGTATAGGCTGGCCAGTCGCAACGGAACACGGCAAGGGCAAGATGGGAAAGAGACCTGGCTATGAGCATTGACGAGACTAAGTGGCATAGGTACTGCATTTTAACGAAGGAAGCCTCACTGAAGGCACGCCTCCGGCTCATACAATTCCAAGTGTTGAGGCTGCATTATACGCCGGCACGAGTCTCACGCTTTTTTGCTGATGCAATTGATAAATGTATGAAATGCGGCAGAGAGGGGGCTGACCCGATGCACATGTTTTGGAATTGCCCAATGATAGTATAGTTCTGGCGGGAGGTGATGCATGCTATGATCGATTGGAATTCCCCCCCCCCATGCTCCGTACCTTTGGATACCTACTGGGATATTGGAAAAGTCTCCACAAAAGTACATAGAGACTGTTCAACATCGATTGAATTATCGTGGTAAAAAAGTTATTCGAATGAAATGGAAATCCAGAATGGCACCATCATTTCAGGAGTGGCTCAGAGAACTGACTTAAGTTAATGAAAGGGAGGATGGATATGTTGTGACAGTCACACGAGCAGGCCAAAAGACATATGGGGGCCGTTTCGGGAATATCTCAACAATGGCCAACGGGGAAATGAACGAGCTTGGAGTAAAATGTGTATGTGTAATGTGAACCAGACGATGTACTTTGTCTTGAATAGATGGATGTGATGCATAATGTCAAACACAACCCGTCTGCCGGTTACTTGAATAAAGTTTAAATACAATTTTTAAAAAGAATGATATACACATGTTGCCTTTTGTGCAACTTAGCTTTCAAATAGTTTTTAATGTGAACCATGACTTGTGGCATACAAAATGGACTTGTAACTTGTGATTACAGACTATAAATGATTAAATACAGGAGGGTGTAACTTTAGTGATAATTGTACTTGGTACTAGTTTGATAACATGCATTAGAACACTGTATAACGAGAAGGATAGCAGATGAATGATTTTTGCTAGATCTTCATAAATGAAGATGCTGCTGGGCAGACACTGTCTGTCACGTGGTTTTGTCCACCGAGGCCATGTTAATCTGTATTACAACCTCAGTTGGATAAAAGAGCATTCCCAGACATCTAATTCCAGTCTAGATTAACTTGTTTTATTCTATCATCTTGTTTATTACTATTGTCTGGTTCAGGATAGAATAGACATTAAGGACATAGATAGCCTTCTTTATGTATTAGATAGGACCTAATTTTGCATCAACATAATAGTTTAAACATATTGAGCCAATTGGTGACAAGTATAAAATCAAGCCATTATTCAGACATTGTAGATGTACTTATGTTTAAAAAAATAACAAAACTAAAAAGCATAGTAGATGCATGTGCTTTAGGTTTAATCTTCATAAATGATGATGCCTGATGATGCGTTGGGCAGGCATAGCCCGTTACGTGATTTGTGTTCACCCACACCATGTTAATCTATATTTCAACCTCAGTTGGATCATAGATCCTTCACAGATATCCAATTTCTGTATAGATTAACTTGTCTTACTTTGGTCTGATTATAGTATCCAATATTACAGTTTGCAGTTAAGATACTCTTGAAACTGTGTGGCACTATTCAGAAGAAGGTTAAAATTCAAGGAGTCGCAATTGCAAACTCAATGACAAAACAGCAGCAATAGCTGGAGAGTCAGCAAATAAAAACAAGTATATAAAAGCAGTCCCTGCAAATCCGTGAAATGACTTGTGAGAGGTCATAGAGCAGGCTTGAAAAGATGAGTCTATAATATTTCAGACACATAAAGAGAGGCGGTTGGCAAGCGCCACTTAAATAAAGGGGCCAAGTCAGTTATGGCGGCCAACTCCCCTGTACGTGTAAAGCAAACTAACCACTAACTTCCACCATCAATACCATTACCCGTCCCAAATCACGGAAGACAAGGAGGACAGAGAGGTTTGGTGTAAAAAAAAAAAAAAAAAAAAAAAAAAAAAACTTTTTTTTAAAAAAAGGACTCTGAAGGTCGCGGTGACGCCGACAAGCTGGCTCGTAAAAGACAAGGATACAGACTGTGTTGAAGAATTAGGAGGAGAGACTTCAACATCCTGTGACTCACTGCAGCACAGTTTGAGCAGATCTCCTTTGGTTTTAGCCACATATGCAAAGGTCAAAGACAATAAATTACGGACTGGAGTGCCCTCCTCAAACAAGGAGAGATCTGTTAGCGTGGTGGAGGTTAAACAGCCTCCGAACATAAAGATCTTTACGATTGTGATCGACCCCACTGACTCAACGAAAAAGAGGGTCAATCACACCGAATTACTTCACATTCTTCATGAAATTCCCTCATTAAGAGTATTAGACTCTAGTGATTTTGAGTTTGGAGAACCCTTGCACCATAATAATGGTAGAATCTCGCATATTCACTGTGTACTCCCTGAAATTGCTCACTTGATACGGGCACAACAGCCAACACTGTTAAACCTAGGGTATGTACTAGATAGAGAGGTGCCATACAGTGGGGTTGTGGGCTGTTGGGTCAGGGAGGAGTAATGGTCACGCAAAATATTGGAGAAGAACAAAATACTGCACCACTCAAATCACAATGAAAATTAAAGAGGGTGGGAATGGTTAAAAAGCTTTCTTCCTACTGTGAAAAACCTGAAGGTGTCTCACCCGCTACTCCCTCAGCGATATGTCATCCAGGTGGCCAGGACACGGCCATCGCTATTGGATCCAGTTCCTGGGGGTGGACCAGTGCGGGAGGATCACCTGATTGGGGGTCTTTGGGGAGTGGTAGTGGGACACCGAAGAGTGAGACGTGGTAGCCCCTTCCTTATGGCATCCTTTCCCCATCCTACCCTGTAGGATATTCAGAAGCTCTACCCCACCCTTTTCCAACAGGAACACTTTCCTACACCGTGACAGACAACGGACTAACACCAGAACAGTTTGCCTGACTTGTCCCATCACAAGGGTCAGGCAGAGTCAGGCAATTGACAATAACTACGCACAGCTGACTGCCTTTTCCCTTCCCCTGAGGGATAAAAGGCAGAGCATGAGAGCACACTTTGAGCAAGGCCAAACGCACAAGGAAGCAGCTATTCTGGACAGGCAGTTCAAACGGAGGAGAAAGGCAGAGAGACCTGGGACAGACAACGAGGAGGGAATTGCCCTTGCCCTTTTCAACTCAGATCTGCAAAGCCTCCGAAAGGGAAATCATAAGACCGTGAAGTCCAGCTGGCGTGTGGTGTGACAGGTGTCAGCGGTACACAAGGCCATCCCGCGCTGATAGCCACAGAGGGGAGAAGCACTTGCTGCCGTGGTGCTGTCCTCGACTCCCGAGACCAGAAACTCCAAATGTTCAGCACAGCTGGTGAGTCGGAGAAGACAGATAGTAAAACCGAACTGGGCTTGGTCCAAGGTTGCAGGCGGCAACCTTGATGAACAAAGATGTGTAATTGAACTTTAAAGAAACCCTAGTAAAAGGTTCAGTAGCAGAGTGGTGAGGCGTCGTGGGGGCGCTCAGTCGAAGGACTCTGACTGAAGCCCTTTTGGGTTGTGTTTAAACTACGAAACCCAAGAGGCCTTAGGAGAGGCTTTTGTGAAGTGTTAAAGTGGTCCTATGAGGGTAGAGCAAAAACCCTCATACACTCGAAAGTCTTTGACGCATTGGAGAAAACTGATTGAACTGTAAAACTGGATATTGTGAACCCGACAGAGGGATACCTACGAGTTGGGGATAAATAGTGATATACCTGTGAACATTGTGACGACACGTGTGAACCCGGCTGAGGAATGTCCACAATGGATAGTTGGTGAAAAGGACGTTGAGACTGTTGAATGATATGTTTCTTGAGTGAAAGGCCGTAGTGAACCCGACTGAGGGAGCTTAACGTTACAAGAATAATCAGAGCCAGGCTGAGGGGGATCCAAGGTGCGAAGAGCAATCGCCCAACGTGACAGGATTACAAAAGGAACTTTTGTTTGTTTATCGTTTATGGTACAGCAGGTCTTCTAAGGCAAGAGACCTTTGCAGGAAGGAAACTTGGCCCCGGAAGGTCCTGCCATCGTTGAAAGGAACTGTATCCTCGTGCTGGCGAGGCCCAAGAGTGTGCTGTGCTCAAGGGTCCTGTCTTGTCCTCTGCTAAAAACGTGGGGATGGGAGACCGAGCCATACCATCCTGACTGATCATTGGGTGAACACTTCTTTATCCCACACTATTTTGTAACCTTGTTGTAAGGATTGGCAATAGTTTTTTTTAGTATAGGCCCTTTTTATTTGACAAGACGCCACTAGGAGTACTTTATTATTATTTGATGGTCGTAGCTTTCTCCCATCTTAGACTTAGGTTTAGATTAGATGTTTTTCTCACCCATTATACAGTTTAATAAACACCATTGAACTGTGATCACTTGTGTCTGTCTTTACTGTTGCCAAAGTCAAAACAGCAGATGTCCACGATTCGGTGGAACTCTCCCGTCCCCTGCACACCCAAATGTTATTGTATATAACAAACAAAAATTCACCTAGTACAGTAACTTTTTGGAGTAAGATTTTAACTCACATTTTTAAGAAAAAGAACAATAACTCAATATTTGTAAAAATGTTTTGGTTATTTTTACTTCCAATGTATATTTAGTCATACAAAACTTGATTGGTTCAACATAAGTTTCTAACAATGTTTCAAATTCACATGTTAGTAGTCACAAGTATCCAATACTTCCGCAGTTTAACAACTTTTCAAACTTCATTTCCAGTAATCTATTCAGGTGAAAAGATAAACACATTAATTCCTTATACATATGTTTAGCAAATCCAAAATCATATGTACATTAGATGATTCTTGTGTGTCTATGCACTCTAGGCGTTTTGGGGATGAGATCCCCTTCTTCAGGAGTTGTTCTCCATTTCTTTCTGTGTCTTTTTAGTCAACCTATGGAGTATAGTTGATAATAACATATTGTATTATCAATCTGTCATGTTTCATCGGACAATAATCACCTGGATGTTCAATGTGTTTTATACGTTTTTCTGGTTATGTACAAGTTGGTGTTCAGTCTAATTCAATCACCTTTTATTGGCTTGATCCCTTTTGTTGAAGCACAGTGATCTAAAATCAAAAAAACATTTAGTGAATTTGGTGTTAAAAAGGGCCCTTAAAAAGGGTGAGTAGCTAATCGTAATTAAAAAATCCAATTTAGAATCACAACCTGTAGAGACTGCTATGGAGAAGTAAATAATGGCAGAAAATACACATTCCCCAATTACATGTATATATCTAGGTCATGGGTTGGAAATAATCCTATGTTGGTGGGTTGTCTATCAGGTATACAGAGTCATTGGTTAGTGTCTAAATCAAGTTTTAATTATATGAATCTGGGCTTGTTCAAATATCAATCACAATGGGTATGAGTAGCCATGGATGTCTTACCACCTATATGTTCCTTATGTCTAGGGGAGCCCTTGGGTATAGGGCGGTGCCCAAATGATGCAGCTTCCAGTATGGCCTTTGGTCAGGTAATTACTCTCCCTGAAAGTAAAAACGATTTTGTCCGAGTCTGCTCAAGCTTAAATTCAAATCAATTCCTGAATTCTCAGTCCTCTAGTTGTTACTTCCTTACCTGGATGCTTAGTAGAATCCCCACGAGCGTCTGAATGCAGCCGCAGTCGCTGTTGTAATGTTAAAAACACGGCCGTCCTTTATAGTGTGACGCCATCACGCGCTAGCGTGACGTCACGTTGTGGTTATCCGCCATCACGTAGCATGATGACGTCATGTCATTCCGTAATTCACGGACAAGGCTAATGAAAGGTGTGTATTGATCTGGATTCTCCAGCACCAACTGTGGTTTTTTCAAGGAACGTTTGCAACTGAAAAATACTTATGGAGATGACAGAATCAGGTCAATATAATTTTGAGTGTATATTTACATAAAAAAGGTGATGATAGTTATATTTCAAAGCAGACTCCACAGAGTGTCTGAAAATGTATTAGCCTTAATGGAATCATAATTAAAGAGAGGATGAATATCCACATGGTGGAAGTTTATACTAAAGTTGTCAGAAATTATACATCCAGGTGCTAATAAGTTGTTACTCATGCTCACATTCTAGTACTTCAACCCGACTGCAACTCATACATTTCCAAAATTGTACATTTCAAAAAATAGTATTTTGAATTGAAACGTATTTATGCGCTATATCAATTTCATACTGATATATCTCTTTAGTGGTGTTCAGAAACAATACAAGACAGTCTCGCTGTTCTTGGTGTATCATAGAAAAAGAATTAGAATTTCTTTGGAAAATAATTTTTTGGGGATCTAGATTTTCAAAGGAAGGCTCCCAGATTGAACTCCTCATTCATCTCATTGGGTGTAAGGCTGCTTAGTCTTTCAATCCACTGGATCGCTCGTTGATTCATATGTTTGATATGATTTCCTCCTCTTGCCGATCTCTTCACTATTTCTAGTATCATTACCTTCAATTGGGCTATGTTGTGTTCATTTAGTTCAAAATGTCTTGCTACTTGTGAACATGCATTTTTAGTCCTGATGTTGCTTTTATGTTCATTCCAGCGTTCCTTCGCCTTTCTGATTGTTTGTCCGACATAAAAGATACCACAAGGTCAACTCAATCCATAAATTACAGAGTGTCACATGTGGCATAATCTTTTAATGCAATTTTGTTCTGATTGTGTGGGTGCCTTACCTATCCTCCTTTCATGATGTTGTTACAGTTGCAACAGTTTAGACAGGCAAATGTTCCTTTTTTTTCCTTTCTTAATGTTTGTTGTTTGTCAATTGGTGGTCTTTCTGCTCTGACCAGTTGGTCCTTGAAGTTGTGTCCCCACTTATACGTAATAATCAGGGGTTTTAGAGAAAGTATTTTCAGTTGTGGATCCAAGTCAATAATTCGCCAATTTTTCTTCATGAACCTCGTTATGTGGTGGCTCTGTGCCGAGTATCTCAATGCATGCACAAACTGGACCTCTTCTGTTTTTGTTTTGGCGATTAAAGGATCTTTCCTGTCCAGTGCATCCGTTTTCTCTCTAGCCTTTCTGGTGACCTCTTCTGGGTACCCTCTTGTTCTATATTTCTCCATCATTAGCAAGTTTTCATTCCCCAATGTATCGCTGGATGGTCTTATTCTTTTCAGCCGTAGGAATTGACTGTAAGGTAAGTTGTTCCTTAGGTGTTCAGGGTGATGGCTCAGATAGTGTAGTGAATTGTTAACATCTGTTGGTTTGTGGTAAATACTGGTAGTGATGCCCTGGGGTCAGATTTCCAATTCAACGTCTAGAAAGTGTAGTTTTGGTGTGCCGACCTCCATTGTAAACTTAATCCTTCTGTGCACTGAGTTAATGTATGTCGGGAAGTCCTCGAGGTCTGGTCGAATTCCTCTCCATACCACAACAATGTCTTTGATAAACCTTTTCCACGTGATGAGGTTTGATTTCCATCTGGGTTCTGTTAGGATCCATTTACTTTCTAGATGGAACATAAAGAGATTCGCATAGGCAGTTGCAATGGACGAACCCATCGATGTTCCTGCTGCTTGTAAAAAGAACTGTGTCTTGTTTTTGAAATAGTTATTTACTAGCATAATCTTACTTAGTTCCAAAATAAAGACTTTGTTGGCTTCACAGTTGTTATGGAGTAGCGCCCATTCCAACACTTCCAATCCATCCTGGCGAGGAATGGATGTGTACAAACTTTGTACATCAAATGAGACGAGGAGGTCTCCTTCAGTCACCATAGTTAGTGTATGTATTCAAATGATTCAAGAAATCCGTAGTGTCTTTTAGATAGGTTGAAGTCCCTTGTACTATTGGTTGTAATGCTTTGTCTACATAGATGGATAAAGGATTAAAGATGCCGTTTGTGCCTGCCACTATAGGTCTTAATGGTGGAGTAACCAGATTTTTATGAATTTTAGGTAACCCGTAAAAGATGGGTGTAATCAGGTACTCATTTATCAAGTATTGTTTGTTTTTTTCCAATATCCAATCCTGATCCATCGTGTTTGTAAGGGTGGTCCTTATAATTTCTGCAATTTGTTTCACTGGATCTTCATTGACCTTAATGTAGGTATTGTCATCATCCAATAGTTCATTGATCATCCTGTCATAATATGTTGTATCCATTATGACAATGGCACCCCCTTTGTCGGCTGGTTTTAACGTCAAACTTCTGTCATCTGCTAGATCTTTAATTATTTCATTGTGTCTCCTTCTGATTTTGTAATTTCTGGTTTTTGAAAAATTCACTTTTTTCAGATCTTTCAATATCTGTTCCGCGAACATTCTGATGGTGATATTATTCACTGGGGGTCGAAATGACTTTTAGGTTTTGATTCCAGATATTGGTGGTCTCCTCTTTGTGTCTCTATTCCAGTCTGTGTGTCGAAAAACACTTTCAGCCTCATTTTTCGGGTTAACCCGTGTAGACTGATTTTTTCTTCAAGGATATTGGAATTCTGAGTTGGTATGAAGGATAAACCTAAGATCAAGGTATCCATTTGATCTTTAGTAAGCTGTTTAGATGAGATATTAACTACTAGTTGTTCTGTGGCCGTAGGCTTCTTATTACCTCTTCTCGTTGTCTTCTTTCTAAAAAAGACGCCGGATGGTCCTTCGATGTAGTAGCTTCCTGTGATGTATGTAATACTGGAGGTCTTGGTGGTGCGTTTGTTGTTTGTTGGGTTAATCTCTTCCTTCCCACTTGTGGGGACTTCACTGCTTGGATCGCTTGTCTCCTGTCCCGGTGTTTTAGGGTGATTGGAGGTCGTATATTTGGTGGTGGTCTGGTTTGGGCGTAGTGTTCTTGCCAAGTGTATACAATGTCCTGGGAATAATCGAGTGTGTCTCGTCTAAACTTGCAGATTTTGCGCTGTTCAATGTCTTTTTTGTAATCGTCAAGTGTCTTATTAATTTCTTCTATAATGACTGCCAATTCCTCCTTGCTTTTGAATGTGGATAATTGTTCAGTTAATTCTTCAATTTCCTTATCCAATTTGTTGACAGATTTGGCTAGTTTTTCTATGGAGAGTAGGATTAAATCCAGTGAGCATTTATTTAAAATGTGCTCCCATCTCTTGACAAAGTCTGGGTTATCCTTGCATAAGGTCGGTATTAGATAGACTCTCCGGCCTCGTGGAATACGTTGTGCACGATAGTATTGTGCCAACGTCATAGCATGTAGTTTTTGTGATATTTCACATCTTATTACTCTCTCCAATTGTGATATCAACTTCTCTGGGCTGGTAGTTGAAGGTGTAGTGTTTTCAATTTCTTTTATCAGGCCTAACATACGATTAGCTTCCTCCTCGTCGAATGCCAATGTAGTGGCGTGTTTTTCTGTTATGGTATTTATTTTAGAAAAAGACATCTCTTAATATTTCTGTCTTTATGGGTGCTCCTATGGCTCTAGTGCCACACCCTACTGGTAGGGGATACATCCCAAAGCTATGAGCAAATTGGCCTAGTGTACACCTGCATTTAGATACTAGTTTCTTGATTTAGAGATTATTAGTGGGGTGCCGGGGAGAAAACCAACCTTGGCACTAGGTTGTGCTTAACCAATGTCAAAACAGCAGATGTGCACGATTCTGTGGAACTCTCCCGTCCCCTGCACACGCAAATGTTATTGCATATAACAAACAAAAATTCACCTAGTACCAGCCCTCCAGATAAGGGGCATATGGGGCCTTTTTACGCATTGAATTCTTGCCAGTACACCACATTTCACTTATAAATGCGTACCGTTTACGCAGGATTGTCCCTGTAATTCTTTATTTTAAACAGTCCTCTTTCTGCCAGTAGATGGCACTGCAGTATGAACCATTAGTTTATGCACACCCGTGCTGTGTAAGAAGACTCTTCATTGCCATTCGCGAAATTCCTTACGACTTGGTGGGCTGCGTAGAAATGAGCAGCATTTTCTAAAAGGTAGGTTACCAGCCCTAATGTAGGTTACTCTGCCCTGGTAGTAACCCAACCCCCTTTTATTCTGGACTTGTCAGAATTTCTCAAGGAATTCATGGTGATCTGAACTTGAAGCGCTACCAACCGTCATTATCTATAATCAGCTCACTCTAACTTTTTTTTGTGTTAACCAGTAGTGGCAAGATAGTCTACCGGGTCCCTGGCCCATTCACTCCCAATTGAAATAGCACATTTTTAAAATTTTATTTTTATGCCAGCAGACTGAAAGGATATCTGAGCCGCAACACTTAGATCTGCTACTCTCCTGTACAGGACACTCTGCAGGGCCGACAGTCACCTGTGCGCTGATCCCCTTCTGTTTATTGACATTTTTAAAACTGTTTGTCAGAGCGATTTCAAAACGTCAATTTGTACTAGCCGGCAGTGGTCTTAAAACAGGTGTGTGGATGCAAGGGTGTGTAAGAAAAGCATAGGTAATAAAAGGCAAGTGTGCGAGCATGCACGGGTGTGCAGATGTTAGGCTACGTTAGACCTAGCACAAGTGTGGTAATGAGCAAGGGTGTGTGTGCAGGCGTGTAAGTGCAAGGATGGTGTAAGTGTGAACAAAGGATGTGAAAGTGCAAGGATACATGCAAGTGAATGTGCAACAGGGAGCAGGGAGGAGTGCTGGTGTGGAAGAGAGCAGGTGAAAGAGGGCGATGGCTGCAAGGGTGGAACTGAAGATTGAAACAAATTGTTGTGCAGAATGGGCAGTAGCCTGCATGTAGGACAGGAGATTATGGGAGGTGACGCCACCATGGCAGCAAATGTCTGAGTGGGGACTGAAGAGAGGCTTAGGGAAGGGGGCAGCATGCATGTTCTTACTGAGGCAAATAACGGCAGTACTTGTCAGGATTAATCAGGTGAGTACAAAGGCAGCGAATATGGCAAGGGAAATGTGCACAAAATCGCACAGTGAATAACCTTGAATCAAACAACGTGCACACAAGAACCACAACTCATATATACTAAAACCCAGGAGTGCAGATAAGAGTGAAACAAAAATACCAATATATGAAAAGGGATGTGGGGTAAGCACTTAGAACCTCCTTACGACTGAAAGGAAAGTCGGCAAACTCCTTACCCACTATGCTATTACAGATACTGACAGCGCTAAGCCCACGTAGAGGGCAAGCAAGGACAGGATCTGTGTGCTGACACTCTGGATGATACTGAATAAGGAACTTAGAAACAGTACTCACGAGAACCGGAAAGACCACTTGAATGTCAGTAAACCCACGAACCCAGTTGATCAAACAGGGACCCAGAAGGCTATAACAGCAATGGGTGGAGGATAACTAAATACCTAAGACCTAAGACAAGGAGCAAGTAGGAATTGTGATTAAAGAAATAGTGAGGAAAACAAGGCATTCACACAGGGACTAGTTACAACAGCACCCCACACCTAAATAATCAAATGGGAAATAAATGCAGAAGTGAAATGGAAAACATGGAATGGATCCCAATAGGAGGTAAGGATCAGGAGCAGGGAAAATATCACAAAAGGAAACCTTTCCCACCCATCCAAGGAGAAAAGACAGGAAGCTAAATCTAAAAAAGGAAAGACTAATGCATCAAGTTTTTCAGTAGCAAAGGATAGCATCAAAGAAACAGAAAACACAGGCAAATTGGGCTGCATCAAAGGGTAAAGCACAGAGAAAGGCTGCCTGCAGACAGAGGAAGACAGAAAGGGAAATCCAGAAAGCAGAAATCAATTAAGCACATGAATCCGAAATCCAGGGCGGAGGAACAAGAAACAGGAACTAGGAACTAAGCACAAAAGCTAGGAACAAGGAACAAGGGACTAGTCACAACAGGAACACTGCAATGATGACCAGCGCTGGACTGAAGCAAACTGAGGCTTTTAAAGCTGCTTAACGAGCACACCCCTCAGGTGTGCCGCCTGCTGCACCTCCAGCCACAGGTGTTGCCTATCCTCCACCCAACCTTGTCCTGCAAGGGAGGAGGTGAAGCAGTGAGCCAGGCATTCTGGGAAGCATAGTCATTTGATTAAAGTAGCATGCTGGCTGCCAAAAACCTGGAATGGATCCGGAAGGGAAGTAACTTGGAAAATAAGGTTTTAGCGCTCCCAATTCATCACAGCACTGTAGCATTAGGTTCGGAGGAAATGTCCAGTAGGGAATAAACCCCAAAACATGCCCCCAAGTGGCGGGAACGGGAGCGAAGGGAGAAAGTCGTGACAGTACTGGGCTCACACAGCTCATGTTTTCTTATAGTAAGTAGAATGTGCAGCCCATATTCAGCACATCCAGCAGAGGTGTTCACACAGTGGGATGGCCGAGGTTGGTGGTACATATAATGTCCTTTCACTAGGGTGTCCTTTATAGTGTCAGTAATGGCGTAATTGGGCTCAGGAAGAACTGGTGTTCTGCATTGGGAAATACTGGCCTTACTTGGCTGGCAATGACCTCTTCAGTGTTCTTACAGTGCCTAATGCACTGTGCATATATTTATACCAAGTTTGAACACTGGCCGAAATGTGCTCCAGAAGAAGTCTGAGTTCAGTGGACAGCCAAACACCCGGGGCCATGGAGGTAACAAGAGATGCCTGGAATCTCTGTATCCCCTTAGGGAGGCTCCCTCACTGGAGGAGTGCGTTCCCCAGGCTCTGTACAAGAGGTCATTTAGTATTTTCTACAACCAGTACTCTCTATCATGTGTTTGCCCTTGTATTTCCATTATATTGTATTGCTCTTAAGATTTCACTGTGTATCCGCTGATCATTCACACAACCTGATGAGAAAAGTATAAGCAGGGGAGGTGTGACTGGATTTTGCTTCAAGGTTCGGGCCTCCCAATACCATGAGTGAGCTCTTACTCTGTAGTGCTTTTGCCGGTTGTTGCTCGACACGAGACACTGCATTTTTTGCAGGATTCAAGCAGAAGATTTGCCCTATTGAACAGCATTGCTCTCGAAAGCAAAGGTATTTTGAGAATCCTGCACCTGTTTGTAATGCAATAAGACAGCTAAATGGGTTTAGCGCCACCTGCATGTATCCTGCATGGGCAGGGTCTAGGCCCTCAATACTGGCTCAGCCTTTCATCTTTCTAATCTTTGATTATTCCTATACCGCATGTTCTTAAAACATCAGGTGAGACATTAAGTACGGAAGTGCAATGGGATTCCTATATTAAGTGAAGCCGGCGGATAGCAGGGCTTGGTTATAAAGTCCACTTTCAGGCAGTTAGTACGACTTGGAGACCAGACAAATATGTACACTGGCAAGTGCATGTATATGTGGGTATGTGTGGGTCTGTCTGGAATGGTATTGCATGCACCCAGAATACGCGTTAAACCAACTGGGATAATACACCTACGGCAGAGATCGTTTTATCAGAGGTTCGTGAGTTTGAAACTTGGCACGGATGAGTTTGCATTTTATTTCTTGTCATTAAAAGTGCTAGCTTCCTCTCTGTATTGGGAAACCTCGCCCTGGTAACATTTACATAATAATTAAAAATGAGAATCCCCTCTGGTTAGTTTGTTTTCCTTCCTCAGTGGAGCTTCGCACCATGCTAAAAATTGACCACAAACTGTAGCTTAAGTCTGTGTGCACAGCTGGTAGGTACAAGGTGCCTAAGCTGCACACACTGCATTTCCATGAATTCAGGCATAATGTTGGCGCAGGAACCATTCCACTGTGCAGCTTACCACGCCTCACCCCACACTCCATGGTCCAGTTACCATCCCAGTGCTGACTTATTGGTTAGTCAAGGCCTGCAATCATGCCTTAAGTCCTCATTTCGATCACTGGCTGAATGCAGGGACTGAAGTTTTATTCCCCAAATGTCTGAACATTTCAGATACATTTTACTCTCTTGTGAAGGAGTAAACTAATTTTTACTCGCTTGAAATTGCATTTAATCTCCAATTGTAAAATCAGGGAGTAAAATACTCCCTACTCAAAATCTTATCTGGAGCACTGCCTAGTACGGTAACTTTTTGGGAGTACAATTTTAACTCAAATTTTTAAGAAAAAGAACAATAACTCAATATTTGTAAAAATGTTTTGGTTATTTTTACTTCCAATGTATATTTAGTCATACAAAACTTTGATTGGTTCAACATAAGTTTCTAACAATGTTTCAAATTCACATGTTAGTAGTCACAAGTATCCAATACTTCCGCAGTTTAACAACTTTTTTAGGAGCCCCCATAAAGACAGAAATATTAATAGATGTATTTTTGTAAAATCAATACCATAAAAGAATAACACGCCACTACATTGGCATTCGACGAGGAGGAAGCTAATCGTATATTAGGCCTGATAAAAGAAATTGAAAAGACTACACCTTCAACTACCAGCCCAGAGAAGTTGATATCACAATTGAAGAGAGTAATAAGATGTGAAATATCACAAAAACGACATACTATGACGTTAGCACAATACTATCGTGCACAACGTATTCCACGAGGCCTGAGAGTCTATCTAATACCGACCTTATGCAAGGATAACCCAGACTTTGTCAAGAGATGGGAGCACATTTTAAATAAATGCTAACTGGATTTAATCCTACTCACCATAGAAGAACTAGCCAAATCTGTCAACAAATTGGATAAGGAAATTGAAGAATTAACCAAACAATTATCCACATTCAAAAGCAAGAAGGAATTGGCAGTCATTATATAAGAAGTTAATAAGACACCGGACGATTACAAAAAAGACAATGAACTGCGCATAATCTGCAAGTTTAGACGAGACACACTAGATTGTTCTCAGGACATTGTATACACTTGGCAAGAACACTACGCCCAAACTAGACCACCACCAAATATACAACCTCCCAATCACCCTAAAACACTGGGACAGGAGACAAGCGATCCAAGCAGTGAAGTCCCCACAAGTGGGGAGGAAAAGATTAACCCAACAAACGCACCACCAAGACCTCCAGTATTACATACATCACAGTAAGCTACTACATCAAAGTACCATCCAGTGTCTTTATTAGAAAGAAGACAACGAGAAGAGGTAATAAGAAGCCTACGGCCACAGAACAACTAGTAGTTAATATCTCATCTAAACAGCTTACTAAAGATCAAATGGATACCTTGATCTTAGGTTTATCCTTCATACCAACTCAGAATTCCAATATCCTTGAAGAAAAAATCAGTCTACATGGGTTAACCTGAAAAATTAGGCTGAAAGTGTTTTTCGACACACAGACTGGAATA
The DNA here is from genome assembly GCF_040938575.1 of Ambystoma mexicanum. Lineage (NCBI taxonomy): Eukaryota > Metazoa > Chordata > Amphibia > Caudata > Ambystomatidae > Ambystoma > Ambystoma mexicanum. The sequence goes on along the minus strand of NC_090923.1, from coordinate 1,294,582,105 downwards.
GAGACACAAAGAGCAGACCACCAATATCTGGAATCAAAACCTAAAAGTCATTTCGACCCCCAGTGAATAATATCACCATCAGAATGTTCGCGGAACAGATATTGAAAGATCTGAAAAAAGTGAATTTTTCAAAAACCAGAAATTACAAAATCAGAAGGAGACACAATGAAATAATTAAAGATCTAGCAGATGACAGAAGTATGACGTTAAAACCAGCCGACAAAGGGGGTGCCATTGTCATAATGGATACAACATATTATGACAGGATGATCAATGAACTATTGGATGATGACAATACCTACATTAAGGTCAATGAAGATCCAGTGAAACAAATTGAAGAAATTATAAGGACCACCCTTACAAACACGATGGATCAGGATTGGATATTGGAAAAAAACAAACAATACTTGATAAATGAGTACCTGATTACACCCATCTTTTACGGGTTACCTAAAATTCATAAAAATCTGGTTACTCCACCATTAAGACCTATGGTGGCAGGCACAAACGGCATCTTTAATCCTTTATCCATCTATGTAGACAAAGCATTACAACCAATAGTACAAGGGACTTCAACCTATCTAAAAAACACTACGGATTTCTTGAATCATTTGAATACACCAACTATGGTGACTGAAGGAGACCTCCTGGTCTCATTTGACGTACAAAGTTTGTACACATTCATTCCTCACCAGGATGGATTGGAAGCGTTGGAATGGGTGCTACTCCAGAACAACTGTGAAGCCAATAAAATCTGTATTTTGGAACTAAGTAAGATTATACTAGTAAATAACTATTTCAGGAACAAGACACAACTTTTTACAAGCAGCAGGAACATCCATGGGTTCGACCATGGCACCTGCCTATGCAAATCTCTTTATGTTCCATCTAGAAAGTAAATGGATCCTAACAGAACCCAGATGGAAATCAAACCTCATCACATGGAAAAGGTTTATTGACAACGTTTTGAGGTATGGAGAGGAACTCGACCAGACCTCGAGGACTTCCCGACATACATTAACTCAGTGCACAGAAGGATTAAGTTTACAATGGAGGTCGGCACACCAAAGCTACACTTTCTAGACATTGAATTGGAAATCGGCATCACTACCAGCATTTACCACAAACCAACAGATGTTAACAATTCACTACACTATCTGAGAGCCATCACCCTGAACACCTAAGGAACAACTTACCTTACAGTCAATTCCTACGGCTGAAAATAATAATATCATCCAGCGATACATTAGGGAATGAAAACTTGCTAATGATGGAGAAATATAGAACAAGAGGATACCCAGAAGAGGTCACCAGAAAGGCTAGAGAGAAAACTGATGCACTGGACAGGAAAGATCTTTTAATCGCCAAAACAAAAACAGAAGAGGTCCAGTTTGTGCATGCATTGAGATACTCGGCACAGCGCCACCACATAACGAGGTTAATGAAGAAAAATTGGCGAATTATTGACTTGGATCCACAACTGAAAAGACTTTTTCCAAAACCCCTGATTATTGCGTATAAGAGGGGACGCAACTTCAAGGACCAAATGGTCAGAGCAGAAAGACCACCAATTGACAAACAACAAACATTAAGAAAGAAAAAAACAGGAACATTTGCCTGTCTAAACTGTTGCAACTGTAACAACATCATGAAAGGAGGATACGTAAGGCACCCACACAATGGGAACAAAATTGCATTAAAAGATTATGCCACATGTGACACAAAATCTGTAATTTATGAATTTATGGATTGAGTTGCCCATGTGGTATCTTTTATGTCGGACAAACAATCAGAAAGGCGAAGGAACGCTGGAATGAACATAAAAGCAACATCAGGACTAAAAATAAGCGTTTACCAGTAGCAAGACATTTTTAACTAAATAAACACAACATAGCCCAATTGAAGGTAGTGATACTAGAAATAGGGAAGAGATCAGCAAGAGGAGGAAATCATATCAAACATATGAATCAACGAGAGATCCATTGGATTGAAAGACAAACAGCCTTACACCCAATGGGATGAATGAGGAGTTCAATCTGGGAGCCTTCCTTTGAAAATCTAGATCCCCAAAAAATGATTTTCCAAAATAAATCTAATTCTTTTTCTTTTTCTATGGTACACCAAGAACAGGGAGACTGTCTTATATTGTTTGTGAACACCACTAAAGAGATATATCAGTATGAAATTGATATAGCGCATACATGTTTCAATTCAAAATACAATTTTTTGAAATGTACAATTTTGGAAATGTATAAGTTGCAGTTGGATTGAAGTACTAGAATGTGAGCATGAGTAACAACTTATAAGCACCTGGATGTATAATTTCTGACAACTTAAGTATAAACTTGCACCATGTGGATATTCATCCTCTCTTTAATTATGATTCCATTAAGGGTAATACATTTTCAGACACTCTGTGGAGTCTGCTCTTTGAAATATAACTGTCATCACTTTTTTTATGTAAATATACACTCGAAATTATATTGACCTGATTCTGTCATCTCCATAAGTATTTTTCAGTGCAAACGTTCCTTGAAAAAACCACAGTTAGTGCTGGAGAATCCAAATCAACACACACCTTTCATTAGCCTTATCTGTGAATTAAGCAATGAAATGACATCATCACGCTACGTGACGGCAGATAACAACAACGTGACGCGTGATGACGTCTCACTATAAAGGGCGGCCATGATTTTAACATTAGAACAGCGACCGCGGCTGCATTCAGACGCTCATGGGGATTCTAAGCATCCAGGTAAGGAAGTAACAACTAGAGGATTGAGAATTCAGAAATTGATTTGATGTAGCAACCTTAAATTTAAGCTTGAGCAGACTCAGACAAAATTGTTTTTACTTTCAGGGAGAGTAATTACCTGACCAAAGGCCATAATGGAAGCTGCATCATTTGGGCACCGTCCTATACCCAAGGGCTCTCCTGGGTACCCCTAGACAAAAGGAACAGATAGGTGGTTAGACATCCATGGCTACTCATGCCCATTGTGATTGATATTTGAACAAGCCCAGATTCATATAATTAAAACTTGATTTAGACACCAACCAATGGCTCTGTATACCCGATAGACAACCCACCAACATAGGATTATTTCCAACCCATGACCTAGATTTATACATGTAATTGGGGAATGTGTATTTTCTGCCATTATTTACTTAATTCTCCATAGCAATCTCTACAGGGTGTGATTCTATATTGGATTTTTTTTATTACGATTAGCTACTCACCCTCTTTAAGGGCCCTTTTTAACACCAAATTCACAAAATGTTTTTTTGATTTTAGGTCACTCTATACCCAAACATAGGGGATCAAGCCAATAAAAGCTGATTGAACTTAGACTGAAAACCAACTTGTACATGACCAGAAAAACTATAAAATACATTGAACATCCAGGTGATTATTGTCCGATGAAACATGGCAGATTGATAAAAACATAAATATGTGAAATTAATATTGTATTATCAACTATACTCCATAGGTTGACTAAAAGACACAGAAAGAAAGGGTGAAGAACTCCTGAAGAAGGGGATCTCATCCCAGAAACGACTAGAGTGCATAAACACACAAGAATCATCTAATGTACATATGATTTATGGATTTGCTAAACATATGTATAAGGAATTAATGTGTTTATCTGTTCACCTGAATAGATTACTGGAAATGAAGTTTGAAAAGTTGTTAAACTGCGGAAGTATTGGATACTTGTGACTACTAACATGTGAATTTGAAACATTGTTAGAAACTTATGTTGAACCAAAGTGTTGTATGACTAAATATACATTGGAAGTAAAAATAACCAAAACATTTTTACAAATATTGAGTTATTGTTCTTTTTCTTAAAAATGTGAGTTAAAATTTTACTCCAAAAAGTTACTGTACTAGGTGAATTTTTGTTTCTTATACACAACAACATTTGGGTGTGCAGGGGACGGGAGAGTTCCACCGAATCGTGGACATCTGCTGTTTTGACTTTGGCAACAGTAAAGACAGACACAGGTGATCACAGTTCAATGGCGTTTATTAAACTGTATAATGGGTGAGAAAAACATCTAATCTAAACCTAAATCTAAGATGGGAGAAAGCTACGACCATCAAATAATAATAAAGCACTCCTAGTGGCGTCTTGTCAAATAAAAAGGGCGATACTAAAAAAAACTATTGCCAATCCTTACAACAAAGTTACAAAATAGTGTGGGATAAAGAAGTGTTCACCCAATGATCAGTCAGGATGGTATGGCTCGGTCTCCCATCCCCACGTTTTTAGCAGAGGACAAGACAGGACCCTTGAGCACAGCACACTCTTGGGCCTCGCCAGCACGAGGATACAGTTCCTTTCAACGATGGCAGGACCTTCCGGGGCCAAGTTTCTTTCCTGCAAAGGTCTCTTGCCTTAGAAGGCCTGCTGTACCATAAACAATAAACAAACAAAAGTTCCTTTTGTAATCCTGTCACGTTGGGCGATTGCTCTTCGCCATTTGGATCCCCCTTAGCCTGGCTCTGATTATTCTTGTAACGTTAAACTTAAAATTTTACTCCAAAAAAGTTACTGTACTAGGTGAGTTTTTGTTTGTTATATACAATAACATTTGGGTGTGCAGGGGACGGGAGAGTTCCACAGAATCGTGGACATCTGCAGTTTTGACATTGGTTAAGTACAACGTAGTGCCAAGGTTGGTTTTCTCCCCGGCACCCCACTAAGAATCTCTAAATCAAGAAACTAGTATCTAAATACAGGTGTGCACTAGGCCAATTTGTTCATGTCTTTACTGTTGCCACCATGAGTTCCTTACACTACCCAAGGTATAGAGACAAAATGAACTCTTGAGGTGGCATGTTGGAACATCAGAGGTCATGGACATATGGTATCGGGGGCGGGATCTTTGGGCATTCTCCTAAAACATGACATCATTGTGTTGCAAGAAACCTGGCCTACTAGTACTGTAAGCATTGATGGTTTCAGCTATATCAAGAACTGGCCAGAGGGGGGCCCACAGGGACGACCATACAGAGGCCTTATTATGGGTATTAGGCATAATCTAAAATCTTGTGTCACATCTTTAAAGGCCAGTAATGCTGAAGTGTTAGCTGTGGAGGTCCAATTGAGTGAAAGTGCTTGGAGCGGAAAGCTGCTCTTGGTGAATGTGTATGTAGCCTAAGGAAGAGCAAATCTGGAGGAAATTCATGCCTGTATTGATTGTATTTGTACTGAATGGGTGGGGTAACCGAACCACGATTCAATTTTGGTGGGAGGCGATCTGAACGCCTGCTGTAGAGATGATGCTGAATGTGCAGTAAATATTTTGAGCAAGAGTGTCCTGCTACAAAATAAAACAGAAATAGGCTGGGTGAGCCATGGGTAGCCTTCATGAAGGAGTGGGACTTGACTCTCATAAATGGAAAAGCTAAAGGAGACTGTCCGGAGATGGCAACATGGAGGAATGGGCACAGTTGGGCCACGTTGGACTGGTAATTTGGTAGTAATGCAGTATTAGAAAGTGTACATGAGCTTGACATTAAATTTAGTGATAACAGTGATAATGCGATACTTTCTCTGTCTCTTAAAATTGATGCTATGGTATGTAATCCCACGCTTAATGGTGGCCTTGATCCCAATCATCTGCCAAATCGCATTTATTGGTCAGTAGATAATATCAATAAGGTTACGAATGCTGCCTTGCATGCTGTTGTCTATGAAATGTATATGCTCAGTACCTTCACAGACGATGAGTTTGAAGACTGGCTAAAGCTAGTTGCTGATGGGTCAGGACCATGTAAAGGAAAGCGTTTACCTATCTCGGACAAAGAATACACAAAGTATTTGATGTAGCGATTTGGGATGCCAAAAGAAGAGATATGGGGAAAGTTAGAAACACGACTGGTCCTATGCAAGAGAAATTAGCCGGGTAAGAACTGTAAAATGTGGGTATCGTAACTGGCTTAGGGGCTGGAAGTTATATCAAGAACGCACAGTGGCAGCATATGCTAGGTGTGCTCAGAAGTAGGAATACCCGTCAACATGGCAATTGCTATCAGAATCAAAGGGAAATAAATCCAAGATGATAGTTAATCCTATCAAAGAGGAAGTTTGGGTGAGTCATATAAGAAAGACAAAGGATTATGGCAAATATCCTCCCATATTTGACCCGTGCAAAGAAGAGAAGTGTTCAATTAACTTCACTTTTGATGCCATTGTAGCAGCCATTGGGAAGAAAAAGAGTTCCAGGGCTTACAATACATTTACCCAAGAACAAGTTTGTTGGCGGTGGGTAAAAAGGTACACACACTGGAAACGACCACAACACTGGGTAGCATTGAGTAGCAGTTAAACATAACTGGGCCTGGAAATGAGCAATTATAACGGCTACAACCTCATTAGGGAGGCAAAGGAAAGAAAGGTGCGCCAGCTCACCTACCTTTTTGTAAATTTGCCAGGCAGACAGCTGGTTATACCATCGGTGGTATACTAACGCTTTACAAACAGTGCTTCTGTCCAATGGTGCTCTATGGTCTAGAGCCACTGACAATGGGAGAGGTGGCTTGGCTTAATTAATTGGAGGGATTGTTTTGGCGAAGGGCGTTAAAATGTCCCCCTTCGACATCAATGGAATATTTGAGACTTGAGCTGGGCCTTGTCTCTTTAAGCACCCAATTGTTAAAAAAAGCAGAACTCCATGTTAAATCAGAGACAGCCACAGTATGTCCCCTGCTGAAGGCAATAGGGGATAGTTACAGATGTCATAGGAGAGATTTTCGAAGATCTGAATCTAGAGTTCTTTAAACGTATAAATTGGTTTCCCTTAATCTGAACATTGGAAAAACTATGACGCAATCATGAAATCCCTCCAAAGAAAGGCCAATCTGTGGGACTGGAATAAAAATGACATGCAATTGCGGAATTATCATAGTGTGTCTTATGTTATGTTGATTTATACTGCGCACCGCTATCACCCAGGGGCAGTCTCCAGGCGCTCGCGTGGCTCTGGAATAAAAGGGGGTGGGGAGATTAGCGAGGATAGGTTCAGAAACAGGAGGAACTGGCGTCTTTGAGTGTTGTGTTGCATGTGGGAGTTGGTGCGGAAGGCCACGTGCTTTGTAACTGTATGGGTAAGACTCAGTGCTTCAGGTGTGTGCTAGTGTTTTTGTTGGTGTTACTGCGTTGTGTGGTGTTGGAGTGGGTTGTGGTTGTGTGCACTGGTTAGATAGTGTCCATAAGGAATCCAGAGTCGCGCCTGGCCGTAGCGGTAAGACTATCTGGTGTATTGGTGTGTACTTGCGTTGTTGATGATTTTATGGACTACGTGGGGTGGTTCACTCTAGGTGTGCTTTCAGCATCTCAAGAGATGGTGGGTGTGAACATAGGATTGATTCTTGGTTTGTTTATGTGAAGTGTGTTTAGCCCAAGGTCTGGAGTAGTGGCGTTGGTTATGTCGGAGGAGCAAGAAGGGCAAGTGGGTTAGTAAGTCTGTCAGTTTGTTGGAGCTTCTGGTGAGGCTCTTTGGTTGCCGCCTAATGGAATCTACCCAGGTTCTTGGTGGTGGTCCATCAGCCCATCACGCCTCCTCTCTAGTTGTTTATCTGTGATGTTATTGCTGCTGGCTTTGCGGCTGTCATTGTCTGTTGAACAGCCAGGTTTTGAGTCGTTTCCTGAAGGTTACGTGGTTCTAATTTCTTTGGGCATGGTGTTCCAGAGGTTAGCAATTAGACGTGCGAACGCTGTTTCACCGTATTTCCTTTTTTTGAAATGTTTTAACTCTATTTGTAGGCCATTGCTGGATCTTTGGTCCCTTCTTGGGTGGTACCGGCTAATCTTGTCTTGGAGGAATTCAGCTCCTTGTCTGTGCAAGGCTTTGCGGGTGATGCAGAGTGCTTTAAAATGTATGTGTTTTTTTACTGGTAACCAGTGTAGACCTTTCAGTGCTGGCGTGATGTGGTCTCTTCCATTTAGTTTTAATGGGATCCTGGCTGCTGCATTTTGCACCCTTTGGAGTTTCTTGGTGAGCCTTTCTGGCATTCCTAGGTAGAGGCTGTTTGCGTATTCAATTCTTGTGAGTATCAGGGATATGATTGTGAAGGTTCTGTGAGGGAAGGAGAGGTAGGGGAGTAATTCTCTGAGTAGTCTTAGGAGGAAGAAGCATTTTCTGGTGATTGCGTTGACTTGTGGTTCCAGGGATAGTCCATTGTCCATTAGTATTCCTAGGTCATTTACTATATTGGTAGCCTCCGGTTGCGTTCCCAATGACGGCTGGTCAGTCCAGTTGTGGGTTCCATCTGTCGAATCCTGCGGGTGAGAGCATTATTTCTGGTTTTGCCAAATTCAGTTTAAGGTTGTTCGTTGTCATCCAATTGTAGATGTCTGTGAGGCAGTTATTTTGTACCTGGGTTCTGTTTGTTTTCACAATCAGTTGTATGTCGTCTACGTAGTTGTAGACAGTAAGTCTGTGGGTTCAAATGTAGATGTTGAAAAGTAGAGGAGAGAGGCTGGAGCCCTGAGGGACTCTGCAGGATATATCTTTGGTGTTTAAGGTGAACAGTGGTAGGTAGGCTCTTTCGGTTTGATAGGAATCAGGTAAGACACTTTAGTGCGGATTCCTGTATGCCACATTCCATCAATCTTTTTATTAGTATTGCGTGGCCAATTGTGTCAAATGCTGCTGATATGTCCAGTAGTATGAGGGCCGATTCGGCGGTCGTCTGCGTTTATTTCAGGTCGTCCCATATTGATAGGAGTGCTGATTCTGTTCCTTTCATTGGTCTGAAGCCAACTTGTGACCTGTTTAGTATTCTGTTTGTTCTGACGTATTTAAGTAGGATCTTTAGGACATGGTTCTCCAGGATCATTGCCGTGTATGGCAGGTTGGATATCGGTCTGTAGTTGCTCGGGTCTTTTGCACGTTCGGATTCCTTTTTTATCAGTGAATTGATGTATGCTGATTTGAAGTCGGACAGTGATATTCCTCTTTTGAGTGATAGATACATTAGGTTCCGGAAGGGAGTTGCTGGGGTTCTATGGTTGAGGATTCCTTTAAAGATGTCATGTGGGCAGGGGTTCCTTAGGGATCCTGCAAGGTTGATGTCCTTGATCAGTGTTGCAAAGGTTTCTTCTGTGATTGGTTCTAGACAGCTGAGTTTTGCTGTAGTCCGTGTTTCGCCCGGTGTCTGTGGTCCGGCAGATGTGGTTGTATTTGCTTGGGCTGTGTGGATGGCCTCCTGGATTGTATCTATTTTTGATCTCAGGTGGTTGGCGATGTTGTCACAAAGTGCTTGTTTTGGGGTGGTGGAATTCTTAAAGGATGAGGTTTTATTGCAATCTCTTTGATGATTTTGAGGAGTTCTTTCTGTGGATTGTTTGCAGATTCTATTCTTATGGCATAATAGTATTTTTTTTGTTTTGAGGACTGTTGATTTGTTGAGTTCTATCTTGATGAGGAGGGATTCACAGTCTTCTACGTTGGTTGTGGCGAGTTGAGCTGCTCGGATGTGTTCTTTGTGATCCATAGATACATGAAAACCCAGACCCGCTTACTTCAAAGCCCTAGTCCTGCAGTTTTAAATCTTATGCTGCTTTTACGTACAAACCAGCTTCCATTGCTAACAAATCAAGGATCGCAATTAAAAATACCCCTAGAGTTGAGGTACTGCAGAATGTGCAAATTGCCTAAGCAACCGGAATCAGCAAAATATATGTATTCACTGAATGTATGAAACTGGGAACAGTTTATATGTGTATTTTTGATACATTTGGACACAACTACAATATGATAAAAACTGAGGACTTTTGGACCCATTGTCTCAACTCAGGGTCAGATTCCTTGGATATTGCACTTTTTCGAGTTTGGTTACAGGCAGAAAAATATTTGAAGGGCCTGATCCAATAAAGGCTGGATGCTTCTGAGCAGGGGGGGGGCGTCTAAGACATATTTGTGCTGTGGCCTAAAATTTTAGGGCTTAATCTTAACTTCTATTTGTGTGAATTTTGTATTTTTGGCCATTTTGATGAAATATAATACTTTTTTAATGAATTGGGTAGGTTTTAACTATTTATTATGATTAATTAAGTATCTGGATAGTTTTGCAACTGTTTTACTGGATCGAATATCAAATTGAAATGGTCATTGAACGATATTTTGTTTTCATTTATGAGGTTAATTTTGTTAAAGTTCTTTATGAACTAAAAATAAATACTAACAAATAAATATCTTGTTTATGAGTATCATCTGGCTCTGGAAAGAATAGAGATTATGGACATAGGTAGCTTTCTGTATATATTGTATAAGCCCTAATTGTGGAATCAACATAATGGTTAAAACATATTGAGACAATTTGTGTACAAGTATATAATCCATGTCATTAAATCAAACATTGTATATGTACTTATGTTTCGAAATTTCAAAAGACTAAGTAGTACTATTCTATAATCAATATGCTTGCAGTTCTGTTGATACTTTTTTACATATTTCCGATCATTATAGATATATGCAAGCCCAGAAAATATTAACATTTTTTTACATTACTCTGTCACAGTAATTACGTTACTCTGTTACGCGGGTCAGACATAGTATCCGCCATGATCTGTAGATGTGCCCATTTTCACATTGAGGTAAGGTCTCCCTTTCTGCATTGAATCAATGTCACTTGACTGAATTCTATTCTTGTACTGAGGTAAGACCCAGTTTATTGATAACCCTTAGAATCAACAGGTTCGGGTCGTTTGACTGGCCTTTACTAATTTCACTTTCAATTGATGTCACTTGACTGAATTCCCTCTTCTGCTAAGGTAAGACCCAGTGTAGTAGCGATTTCTTTTATAACCCCAATAATCAAAAGGTTTGGGTCCCCTGACCCGCCCTTATTATTTTTGCATGTTTTAATTTTTTTAATATCCGTTTAGGAAGCACCCGAGAGAGTTTGCAGTTTCCACAGTTGTTTTAGTTTCATTAGCTACGTCCTTCAGCATCAGGTAAGAGATTCACTAAGAAGATTCCTTAAAAATGATTTAGCTTAACAGGCTCTGTACAAACACAATTGTTCTATTGCTTAGACTAAGGATACCACGTTTGCTTTGTCCTTTGTGTATCATTAGGGTATTGCGTCGCTTTGAGAGTTTCTATTTCTCTAGAAGGACAAGTAGGATGGAATGCTAAAACTAAATAGCCAAATTTTAAACACAATGCAGCTCTCTGAGATATATAGCACGTTAACTTATTAATTAAGCAATAGAACCTGAGGAGGTAGGCATTACCGGTCTGGTAATGCCCCGTGGCATCAGCGATAGGCCCGGGGTACTAATAGTTTATTTTGAGAAACACTGCGTTAACCTTTCCTCAACTCGAGAAACAACTACACAAAAAAGATGGGGAACCATGGATCGGGGAGAAGGGAACTACAGATAGTCTCTTCTCCCTTTCCATGGTGGCCATTAGCGTGCCAGGGACACGCCAGGAATACTAGTGTTCCCGGCACTGAAGAGGGACGAGGCAGGAAAAGGTAAGTAGGGCTGGGTTGAAAATGTGGAAAAGGGGGTGGGAAGGAAGGGGTAGGTGACACAGGGAGCGCCCTTACCTACTACCCGGCGAGGGAAGAAGGCAGTATCCCGCTCTGAGGAGGCTATGAGCGGAGTCTTTCCCTGTGTGGTAAAGATTCCATTCTGAGCCTCCTCATTGGCTGGGAGGCCGCCACAGCCCCCCTCGCCGTGTACCAATTGTAAATATTGGGCATGTTTTTTTGTAGAACTAGACCTGAGGATGGACCTGCTGTTCAGAAATGCATAGGCTATGGGTTCTGGCGCCTCTGTCATAAGAATATCACAATCACACCAATAAAAGGATACATATGATGAATATTGCAAAGTTTTTGATTTCATGAACTTCTTCGAAAGCAATATGATTTATATTTAAATGCAGTAGTATTTACTACGATATGGCTTCCTCAGTTCTGATGGTGTAAGAAAGTGCTTGTACTACAATCATTCTGTCCTGGAACTAGACAAAACATGTGTTTTCGGACACTATAAGCCTTGTCCATTGTAGCAAACAAGGGTTTTAGCATGGAGTGCACTACAACTGAAAAGAAGCTATTTATACATGAGTCTCCTGGCTTAAATCCCAGACTTATGGTCTCTGGAAACAGTGAATTTTAACCTCTAATCTAAGGATGGACTTACCTTTGGAAGGGACAAACGGAAGTAACGGCAAACACAGTGCACCGGTTCATTACGATACAGCAGGCTCTTAGAATAAGAATACCAACAACTTATTTGGCATAGCAGTGAGATGAAGTGATGGCTAAAACCTTTATGTTGCATCTTTGTAGAGGGATTCCAGAACAATTTTGACATCCATTTCTTCATCTAAGCACAATTTTCAAGTTGGATTGGCCTTTATGGCATGCATCAACAACTTACTTTATTTGGCAATGACTACTCTGAAAGAGCAGTCTCTAGACCTGGTAAGTTTGTGGGTTGCAAGTCGCATCACGGTGGAGCTTCAGCTTCACCTTTTGTTGGGGAGTTTATTTTTGGCTTGGTATGTTGGCTAACCAGTATAGATGATTGTGTGTGATTCACACATACTTCAAGTGTACTGAGAAATTGAGAAGTGATTGGAGGGGTGCATCATTGGTACAGTAATGCAATCCTAGCCTATCAGGCTGACTCCAGCTACTGGCTCGCTGTGGATATTGGTCGATCAAAGGCACATGAAAAGGAATTCACGCCTGGAGAGAATGAGGGACTAGGTGGAATTTTGCAAGAAATGGTCCTAATCTACCGGATCACCTGCTCCTAGCACTCTGCATTCTCTTGGACTATTAACCCACTTGTTCAAGAAAGCGCTTTATAAAATATGGGTTCCATTCACATGAAAAACTTGCAGCAATGCTGCAAAACCTCATCACAGACTTTTAAACCTTTTAGTAACATCCATGTTTAACAATCAAATATATAAAATTGCAGTGTACTTGTGTGGGACCATACTACTGCTAAAATGTGAGAGAGCCTGTCATGCGTCGGGGTTCCTGGAGGCTTTGGAGAAGGTACCGTTGGGGCGGCCATTGAATGTTCCATCACGTATTCTATCAAAGGTGTGGTGATGGTGTAGCTTTTTTCTGTCTGACACGCGGCTAGCTGGGAGGTACATTACACTCTCCTTCCCAGCTACCCGTGCGTTGCAACGTCAGAGTTACGCTTCCGCCTTCTCCTGTGCTTGCGTTTCATTGCTCTGTGCTACTTACCTGCTCTGCGGATTTGTTTTCCGTCCTTTTTCTTTCCTTCTTCCACCCCTGTATTTTTGTGGGCTCCAACTCTGCAAGTGGTGTTTTTTTTCTTTTCACTGCCCCCTTCCTTCTGGATTCCTTCAGGGACGGCAGCGCTTCGGTTAATCCGGCTTTCCCAAGGTATCTTACACTTCCTGAGTTTCGCTTTCACTGGCTGCAGCGACCTTCTTTTGTGGTGGCAGTGCTTCTTCCTGCCTTATATTTCACTTTTGGAAGCTATCATCTGCTTCTACGCTATTTCTGGATTAATACAGCCTCGGATTAGCCTCTTGTTCACGCTACAATCAAGACCAAAGAATACCATCTACCAATACGTCTGGAAACAGGTTTTTTTTCTTTAGCCTAAGGCTTTTTCCCAAAATGTTTTCGCCTGTCTCGGTGAAGGAGCCACAGGGCAACAGCTCACCGGTGGCCACTGTGGCTTCCTATCGAGACAGGCTTACACCACCACAACTCACTCAAGGACGTCAATACAGAAAAAGTCCACTCCACTACAGATCTGATTCCAGTACATCAGGTGAGGAGACGGAGGAGAGCAGTGGGTCAGAAGAAATTGACTTGAATTGTGAAAGAGCCGAAGAAAAATCTTTCCCTTAAAACTGCCCCTTAATCCTCCCATGACCGGGAACTTAACCATAGTCTAGCTCCTACTGAACCTTTTTACTTCCAATGTTTGTCAAATCGGAGCTCTCAACTAAACACATGCCACTGGCTCATCTTTCTCTCATTCCCTCTCCATTCATCACCGCTTCCATTGACCCTTCCCCTCAGATTACTCCCTGCGGTAATTCAGTGTTTTTGGCTCCCCTCTATTCTGCTCTCTCCTCGCTGATGAGAGCGTAAATTCTGACCTAACTTCTTGGTCCCCAATCTAAATCAAGTCAGATCCTTCCCCGGGCGTTCTCTCCCCCGTTGCTAACTGAAAAGGCCTTCCTAAAGTTCAATCTAGCATTTACTGCTCCCTTCTGGCACCTCTATCCCACACGTCCCTTCACTCCCCCTCTACCATTCCCTCAACAGAGGATCTCCCCAGACATCTCACAGCTGAAAACGAATATGCACCTCTAGCTACACCGCTGGCATAAGACCTGATTGTAACTCTCACCTGATTCCCGCAGAGGCGCCGGTCTTGACTGGGTGAATGCCGTATCTTCAAAGGTGATGTGTAACACACGGTTGGCTCTTTGGGCTGGACCTCTGTGCACTGTATGTCTGACTCGAAGAGTAAGATGTCTGCAGATAGAAAATATGGGATTAATGAACTGGGGTTATTGGGTGCCTCTCTCCACTTCCCTTTCTCTTCTCCTGTAGAACCCCAAAGGTTAACGCCCTCACCTTAGGTAAGTGAACGCCGAGCCCTCCATCTGCCTCGGGACAGGGTGCCGTAACCAGTTCCTTCACTGGATAAGGGTGCAGGCCTCTTGACCTCAGAGGACTGCTGTCCGTCGTTTACTACACAAACGGTAAGTTCTGGGTGCTTCAAATGTCTTAAAAGTCTTTTGTAATGATATCTCTTGTTTTGCAGAGTTCCGGCGATGGCGGATGGCGGGCTGATGAGAGTTGAGGATCGAACCCGCGTGAGGAATAGAAGCGCCTGGAAGCACGTAGGTAAGCGCTTGTAGCCTGCTTCACGATGCGCACTAACTGTCCCTTTTATCTTGCAGGTACAAGTTCGGAGCTTTAGAGAAGCTGAAGGGTGCTGGAATACCCACTGGATTCGGCGTGGGAAGGAGTAATGGCACGTGAGTAATAAAGTTGCCCAATGTCTTTAAACGCACCTTCTTTTGTCTTTCAGATGCGGGATGCAGCGCCGAAGGCCTCCGGAGCGTGCGAAGAGCTGGTAAGCTTTTGTCTTTCAGATGCCGGAATGCAGTGCGAAGACCTCCGGAACATGCGAAGAGTAGGTAAGCCTTTGTCTTTCAGATGCCGGAATGCAGCGCGAGGCGTTGGTGACAGCCGGTGGACCAGGTAAGAGATGCGCTGCCACTGAAGACCCTAGTGCTAACCTGTTCTTTCTTTGTCTTTACAGGTGCTGCTGAAGACTGGATTCCAGGATGGTAAGCCTTTGTTTCCTTAGGCCCAGGATCAGAAGCAGAAGACACGATGAGCGTTCTGCTGCAGAGAATGCAGAATAACACAAAGCAAGATTCATCCATCGGGTGTGGTTTAAATAGCCTCCTGTAGTGCTTAGGTGTCTCCTTCCACAGCCACGCCTAGGTAAGAAAAGAGTTCCTGCTTTCCAGAAGAGTTCCAGTGTTCTGAACCTAGGGAGTGGCTCCTGCCCCACCCAACAGGAAAAGTAGTCCCAAACAGAAGAGGATCCGGGGTTCAACTGGCAGGTAAGTAAGCAGCATGGTCTGCTGCAGGTAAGTCCACCCAAGCATTATGAGCCCGGCGCTTCCAGCGCTGGGACTGGGCATCTTTATGAGCCTGGTGCCACTGGCGCCAGGACAGGGTCCAAAAGGTCCCAATTGGGACTGGCTGGCACTCGGAACCGGGGTTATGGGTCTGCTTCCAAGGGAGTCAGGCAAGTCCTGATCTTTTGGAAGCAGAGATCATGACACTGATCCTGGCACTCATTTCCGCCTACAAGCAATCTATCCATGTGCTCTCTTGTGTGAAGACCTCCTACTACACCAACCTCACCCCACTCTCACCCTCATAAGTAATCCAGGACCCGGCAGACGATGTTCGGCTCAATCAAACACTATCCAGGCCTTCCTCGCTCTTGGCTGAGGACATGTTGCTAATTGTATGCAAAAAACTCCACAATCTATGACTAACTCACTAGGCCACCTTTCCCTTTATCACCTTATTCCCTTCTCGTCCTAACCCTTTAGGAGTTATTCCACTCCATTATGGTTGAAATGGTTTGCCATCCCTTCCTGCATTCCTAGAGACCCTTTCATTAAGGAGCTGGCACCAGTCGCATGCTCCCACCTCCTGTCTTTTTAACCCGTACCAATCGTTTGGGATCTTCCCACCGTTATAAGGTGACCACCGTTTTTCCTCTATTATAAAAAGGAACTCTGGCTGACCCCAACCCTGCAAACTATGAGCCTCGCTCACTTCTTCACTATTTAAAAATGATGGAGTACTCCCCTGAACCTCCACGTCCAATGTGGGCACTGCAGTAAACATTCCACTGAGCCCTGCTTCTAACATGTCTTTAAGGTTCTCCTGAATGTTCACCACTCCTACCTATCATCTGCCCCCATCTTGCTTCATCCCTGTTGCCCACAAACCTGTGGCACTGGCATTGGCAAGATCACCTCCCACTTAGTTGGTTGCTCCTTTTCCATTTGCTGGAATGATGTAACACTATCTAAAACCCCTCTATGGGTGTTAGTCCCCAAAGATTGTGTCCTTGGTCCTCTCCTATTCACACACTATACGTGGTCTCTCGGCAAGCTAAAGCCCTCTTTGGGTTCTTGTACCATCTGCGTTACGTTAAGGGTACTTAAAGTACAACTGTGGTGCTCAAGTTACTCCACAACACCATCAATTCTCAGAGAGTTCATGTAGAAGCAAAAAGTGTAGTTTTTGTTTTCTATGAGAATCTCTTATGTTGCATTTAGGTGTTCCAATAAAGCTTGGGCAACCTCCACGTCTGACTTTCAATCTTTGGGAACGCCAAGAGCTCATCAGATGTCAGTTTGAAGGGTACACTTTTGCTTACAATGTATGAGTTCGTCTTTGATGAACTTGGGGCCTTGTTGTTGGCAGGCCTGATGTGGGTATGCAGGAATACCCATGTAAACCCTCTTTTCGTAGTCTAGATAAAAGATATAACAATGATTGCTTG
Source organism: Ambystoma mexicanum (assembly GCF_040938575.1). Lineage (NCBI taxonomy): Eukaryota > Metazoa > Chordata > Amphibia > Caudata > Ambystomatidae > Ambystoma > Ambystoma mexicanum. Next base: position 1,294,565,018 of record NC_090923.1, on the reverse strand, counting down.
GAACTTGGAATTTAAGTTCAGGAATGGAAAGATGTGCCTAAGCAGTCTCAGATGATGAAAGCATTTCTTCACTTTTGCAGTGATATGGGTTGCTAAGGAAGGCTTGGGAGTCTACAAGGATATCACTGTTTTCTCTGGATTTGAGCATACCCAAAAATGGATCATCCAAACCTTCAAAGGCCACGCCCTGGAATTCAGCCGACCAGTAACATTTCTGTCTTAGTGTGGTTCACTTTGAGGGTGTTTCCATTGGTCTGTGGGGAGCATAGAGGTGGTGAAATTATACATTGGGTCTAAGGAGTTAGTCGTCATCCTAAACATTAACTGTCTGACATCACCATACTTGAGAACTTTGACCACCCGACCTTGAATAAGAGAGATCAAGGGGTTCAGGTATATAGTAAAAACCATTGGCACCAATGATGAACCCTGTGGTACTGCACAGGCTGTGAAAACTACTTTCAAATAACAGCGACACATCTTTTTCTCCCTCTCCTATTACACTCTGGAACTTTCTCCCTCCATTACTGGCTGCCTGTTTGTCCCCTGGCCCCCACCTGTCTTTGCATCCAGCATAACCTCTGCAATGCCTTCCCTTTCCCTACCCACCCCTCGCAGGCTCTGCCCCAGTTCTTCTTCTGGTGCGCCCTACATGCCACTTTGAAGTTGCTGGAAAAAAGACCCTGCATAATCTGTTGAAAGAGGCACAGCAAAGTAATGCTCAAAGGTGGGCCCTTTCCTGCACTACCTCTACCACTATACCTGCCAGGTTTAGCCTGCTCAAACCACACTTCTTTGCGCTAGTTACCCATGCAAACTCACACCCTCCTTTAATTCCTTCTTCCCTTCAAATTCATATATAGGCTTTCCAACTGTAACTGGCAAATTTTGTTACTCAAACCCCCATAACTTTTCTGCCCCAGTCAGTGGCATAGGAAGACTATCTTGACAGGCTGGACCCACACTCTACAAAGGTGGACCTAAGGAAGAGGACCCCACAAATACTTCTTCTGAGCCTTTTCTTTAGCATGCTCCCACATGGCCAAAGTTTAAGCTTTCATAGTCTATAATTATTTTTTTTAACTAAAATGTCAGAAGGTGCAACTCAACAAAAGTGATGCGAGAGCCAAAAATCGAAATCTCCCAGAGTTTTCTAGACTCACAAACAACAAAAGAAACTGTGAGATAAGGCCACTTGCTTATAGTCATTGTCTGACACAATACCGCTTGTGCATGATGTTACAAAAAAAGGAAATGATACAGTAAAAGAAAAAGTTTTTGGAATATCTAACAAGTAGACACTATGTTAATAAGCTAAACATTTTTAAAATTAAGGGGATTACTTTGTCATTCAATTAGTTGTCTTGAAAGACTAGATTGCCATTTTGGACTGTGCGGGGTGCAGAGGACAGATGCAAAAATTACAATGGGAATCACTTGAACATGCAGACTTAATATGAAGACTTGTCACTTGAACTGGTCACTCCAATGTTCCATTCTCCACTCATCTGCGTGTCTCCTCGGAAGGCAAAGGTCCCCATGAGCGCTGGCTGTCACAAGGGAGCATCTTGAATGGACGAATTGGGGGTGGGGCTGCTAACTATTTAAAATGTCCTGGGAATATGGGTCTCAAGCTTTCTAACCAGCCATGCAAATATTCTCCAACCTCTTTTTCCAGAAAAACAGCAACAGTGAAACCACTACCTGGGGCAAGCAATAAAAATGCATCACAAAAAGTACTAGTAGTTTTGCAAAATTTTAAATAATGGGTATTCATTTTGCCCAACAAAATATGGACTGCATAAACATTTAAGAAAGATGGACCTGTCAGAATGCCAATATGTTTAGATGTATTCAGGATGCACAAAGTTCTCTGGAGATTGCAGATTTGTGAACCCACTTCACTGACAAAAGCAAGTTTTCTGCTGCACAGCATTATTCATCATGAAAAGTAACTGCTAAATATAAAAAATAGTGTGGAAATAAATGTTACCCATTTTTCTCACCTAACATCATTACTTCATGCAATACTCTTGTTTCTAAAAGATATGCCTTAACAGCGATCTAACATTATGCTTTACAAGTCCTGTTGTATGTACTCAATGTATGACGTTTTGCATTCCTGAACAGGTTATAAACGCAGGGCTTCCTTCACACACCAGAATACAACACAACGTGAGGCTAAGAGCCAGGACAAGTGTATTACTTCATACCTGATATGACTTGGTAGTATGCATAATGCGGATAACATTTGCAAATGTGCAAAAAAAAGACATTAGAAGCACTTTTACAGTTTCACAGTTAAGAGTCTCCTGCTTGAGTATGTGCTGGGAATATTCAGTTATTACTGGAACTTAATTAGTATTTGCTTTTAGCAGCAGTCATTCTCCAGATTCTCCCCGTGGTGTTCTACGAGAGTGAAAGAGCTCCTGATGTGGATGTGCAGGTATATATTGTTTAAGGAACATCCAACATCCTGCATCCAGAAAAAACACACATTGTCAAACACAATGTGTGTGTTTAATCCTGTTCCCAGGCTCTATTTCCATCAAGAAGATGAGAAAAAGATTAACCACATGTGATTTGAGTCTAGTCTGATTAATTGCCCTGATCTGAAAAAGGCACACGCAGTGCAGAAACACGTGTAATCCAGAGGGCATCGCTCCACCATGGGAGATTCAACTTTTTGTTTCATGTATAAACCATAAAAAGTTCTGGAACCTAACAAATCAGTGTGGCGCAGTTCTTTTTGTGAGGAAATATTTCAATCGCTTTTCTAAATAGAGGTAGGGGAATTTGCCTCTGCTTTTCTTCACATATCTGCGACACACCAATATTATAAATTGAAATGGGCGCAGGGCAGAAGACAGTTGGCACAACAAAACCCCAACTATTTCATTTCAGTTTTCATCTATTCTTGTATGGAAAGGCCTTCACGATCATAACGGACCACCAGGCCCTGCTGACAATCTACAGAGATCCCAAAGCCAGGATGCCTCCCAGGATTGCGAGATGGGGTCTTTAAACATTAAACACCGTCCAGGCAAGGAATACAATCCTGCAGACTATCTGTCCCGCCAGCCCAGCTCTAGCACCCCCGTCCATAGCCGACGCGTACATCAACTACGTGGTTCACCACCTACAACCATTCCCGGTTGGGTGGCCTGATCTCATCACCCAGTCGGAACAGGACCCAGCCCTTCGCATAGTTAGACACTGCATCCAGTCAGAACGAAGAGTCCATTTCAAGCAGCAAGCCAAGCTCGAGAGTGAAGCCATACAGGACGAAATCCGATGCTCAGATCAGGTCAAGGAGGAACCATCCATGGTGGAGAACCATGTCGTCTTGAAGGGTTGTAAAGTGGTGATACCGCAGGCGCTACACGAGAAAAAGATCCAGCACGCACATGAAGGCCACTGTGGGGTGGTATCAACGAAGCACCTGCTATGCCAGGGGTGCACAACTGATTTTGACAGAGGGCCGAAAGTACCTTACATGAGGGCTATAGTGGGCCGAAAAGTAAAAGTGGGCGGGGCGGTAGGCGGGACATGTCAGGAGGCTTATTCAACCCCCAATTTGTATTAAAAACATGGAAAAAGAATATGTTTTTGAGGGGTAACGATTTTTATTGCATTTCAAACTTACATTTTGTACTACACATTTTCCATTGTTATCATTTATTTCGATTTAGTTATTGTATATCGTCTGTTTAATTAAATTATATATATTTTATTGACCCTTGATTGGACATTCCGTTATTTTGGACTGCTATAGCTTGCCGTTTGGGTTGCCCAAGAGGAGTATGGCCTTCGTTGAGTCAGGTTTCCTCAAAGAAGCAAAGGATGTACATCTCCTAACTGTGCCTGTTTTAGCTTTATTATGGAGTTCACTCTTGGAGTGCAACACTATGCCCCATGGCTCCCACCCCCAACCAAACACTATGCCCCATGGCCCCCTCACTCCCAACCAAACACTATGCCCCATGGACCCTCACCCCCAACCAAACACTATGCTCCATGGCTCCCACCCCCAACCAAACACTATGCCCCCTGTCCCTCACCCCCAACCAAACACTATGCCTCATGGCCCCCTCACACCCAACCAAAAACACTGTGCCCCATGGCTCCCACCCCCAACCAAACACTATGCCCCATGGCCCACACGCCTCAAGCAAACACTATGCCCCCTGTCCCTCACCCCCAACCAAACACTATGCCCCATGGCTCCCACCCCCAACCAAACACTATGTCCCCTGCCCCTCACCCCCCAAGCAAACACTATGCCCCCTGTCCCTCAACCCCAACCAAACAATATGCCCCATGGCTCCCACCCCCAACCAAACACTAGGCCCCCTGTCCCTCACCTCCCAAGCAAACACTATGCCCTATGGCCCCCTCACCTCCAACCAAACACTATGCCCCATGGCTCCCACCCCCAACCAAACACTATGTCCCCTGTCCCTCACCACCAAAGCAAACACTATGCCCCATGGCTCCCACCCCCAACCAAACACTATGCCCCATTGCCCCCTCAGCCCCAACCAAACAATATGCCCCATGGCCCCCACCCCCAACCAAACACTATGCCCCCTGTCCCTCACCCCCAACCAAACACTATGCCCCATGGCGCCCTCACCCCCAACCAAACACTATGCCCTATGGCCCCCTCACCTCCAACCAAACACTATGCCCCATGGCTCCCACCCCCAACCAAACACTATGCCCCATTGCCCCCTCAGCCCCAACCAAACACTATGCCCCATGGCCCCCACCCCCAACCAAACACTATGCCCCATGGCCCCCACGCCTTTAGCAAACACTATGCCCCCTGTCCCTCACCCCCAACCAAACACTATGCCCCATGGCGCCCTCACCCCCAACCAAACACTATGCCCCATGGCCCCCTAACCCCCAACCAAACACTATGCCGCCTGTCCCTCACCCCCCCCAACCAAACACTATGCCCCATGGCCCCCACGCCTCAAGCAAACACTGTGGCCCCTGTCCCTCACCCCCAACCAAACACTATGCCCCATGGCTCCCACCCCCAACCAAACACTACACCGCCTGTCCTCACCCCCCAAGCAAACACTATGCCCCCTGTCCCTCACCCCCAACCAAACACTATGCCCCATGGCTCCCACCCCCAACCAAACACTATGCCCCATGGCCCCCACGCCTCAAGCAAACACTATGGCCCCTGTCCCTCACCCCCAACCAAACACTATGCTCCATGGCTCCCACCCCCAACCAAACACTATGCCCCCTGTCCCTCACCCCCAAGCAAACACTATGCCCTATGGCCCCTTCACCCCCAACCAAACACTATGCCCCATGGCCCCTTCACCCCCAACCAAACACTATGCCCCATAGCTCCCACCCCCAACCAAACACTATGCCCCATGGCCCCCACGCCGCAAGCAAACACTATGCCCCATGGCCCCCTCACCCCCAACCAAACACTATGCCCCAAACACATTCAAGCATGCACCCATACAGACCCAAACCCCCCAAATCAGCACGCTCTCAAACATGCACCCATACAGACCCAAACCCCCAACTCAGCACACAAACTCTGAAGCATGCACCCATACATGCATCTCAACATACACAACACAAACATTCATGCGCACCCGAACCCCCCACCCTCCTCAACCCAGCACACACACTCTCAAACATGCACCCATATAGACCCGAACCCCCAACTCAGCACACACACTCTCAAACGTGCACCCATATAGACCCAAACCCCCCAAATCAGCACTCTCAAACATGCACCCATACAGACCCGAACCCCCCACCTCAGCACACACACACTCTCAAACATGCACCCATACAGACCCGAACCCCCCACCCCCCAACTCAGCACACACTCAAGCATACACCATGCACCCATACAGACCCGAACCCCCCACCCCCTACTCAGCACACACACTCTCAAACATGCACCCATACAGACCCGAAACCCTACCCCCCAAATCAGCACGCTTTCAAACATGCACCCATACAGACCCGAATCCCCCACCGTCCAACTCAGCACACACACTCTCAAACATGCACCCATACAGACCCGAATCCCCCACCCCCCCCAACTCAGCGCACACTCTCAAGCATACACCATGAACCCATACAGACCCGAACCCCCCACCCCCAACTCAGCACACACACTCTCAAGCATGCACCCATACAGTCCCAAACCCCCCAACTCAGCACACAAACTCTGAAGCATGCACCCATGCATGCATCTCAACATACACAACACGAACATTCAAAAACAAACATTCATGCACATCCGACACCCCCCACCCCCCCATCTCAACATACACAACACAAACATACAGCAGAACAGACCCCACACACAAACACAAACACACAGACACAGACCACTTACCGGACGTGCTGGAAGGCAGGTAAGCTGGAACGCTGGCGAGGTCAGTGGTACTACCGCTGGCGTGGCCAGCAAGGCAGAAATGCCTTTCCGGCATCAAGCCTTACTGACCACACCAGCCGTAGTGCTGGCCCTCCATTGGTGCAGCACACACGCACTACGTGGCTCGTAGGAGCGACGTGGTGCGTGTGTGCTGAGCCAATGAAGGCCAGTGTTTTGTCCGGCCAGGAAGACAACAAAGACTTTCCTAATGGAGGGCGGCCGATGCTGCTTGCGGGCCTCCCTCCATTAGGAAAAGTCTTTGTGCCTTGCGGGCCGGAAAAAACAGCATGGCGGGCTGCAACTGGCCCACGGGCCGTATGTTGTGCACCCATGTGCTACGCCAAAAGGTGTGGTTTCCAAGACTGGACGCCATGGTAGAGGAAATGGTAGGAGTGCGTCAGACATGCGCACAAGTAGCCCTGCCACCACACCCGAATCCACTGCAGATGTGACCACTCCCGGAACACGTGTGGGATGAACTAGCGTTGGACTTCTTTGGGCCGCTCTGCAGCTGTGCGAACGTCCTAATGCTCATAGACAAACACTATCGCTTCCTGGAGTTTCAGCGAGTCGAGAGCACGGCCGCCACGTGTGTGATCCCAGCGCTGGACCGCATGCGGTCTACATCCAGAGTCCCGAGAGTCATAAAGTCCGATAACGGCCCGCCGTTCACCAGCCAGGATTTCCAGAAATACATGGGTTTTCAACACAGGAAAATAACCCCACGATGGCCTCAAGCCAATGGCATCGTTGAGAGGTCCATGGCAAGCATCAAGAGGACCCTACAGATAGCTACCATTCTAATAAGTCTTTCGAGCAGGCTCTCCACCAAATGTTGAGAAAATACTGACACACCCCGCACAGCACGACAGAAGTGTGCCCTGCGGATCTGATGTTCAGGGGACCTGTCAGGACGAGACTAACGGAAGGCCGAAACCCTGCACCACTAACCCCCTTAGAACAACAAGCGAGGGACAAGGACCTTGAGGAAAAGAGCAAGACGAAAGACAGAGCGGATGCTTGGAGGGGGGGGGGGCGCACAAAGCCACCTTGCACCCAGGGGAGTGCTGATCCGTCAACCCAGGAGCAGGAAGGAAGATGCCACATTTGCACCAGAACATCTGACAGTTACGCAAAGCAAAGGCACCATGATCACGGCCCAAGGGGAGAGACGCTCATCGGTGACGCGAAATTTGTTACACTTCAAGAAGGTGGCGATCGCGCAAAAGCCTGTGCGGGAACACCTTGAGGACAGTCCTGACGAAAGAAGCTACGATGAATCCTACCTGGGCGACAGGGAATCGTTGGGTGAGCACTGGGGTCAAGGTGGTGAACAGTCGACCCCGCCGACGCCTCACATCTGCGCGAGACCGCAGAGATGCCACATGAAACCCCACAGACTCATTGAAGAGATGGGGTAAGGAACAATGCGTGATCCATTGGTTTAAAAAGGGGGGAGATGTCATGGCGTGCAGCAAACAGCCAGACACCCCACCACATCGTTATGTGGGATCAGCCGTCGTTGCGGCCATCCTCAAGGGGAAGTGACTTTGGGGTTAGGTAGGTGGGCGTTAGGGGACACAGGCACTTCCAGGCTGTACGCCATTAAAGACGTACTGATCCCCTCCTCTTGTCAGCGCCTCATTTGTATGCGTGGGCCCGTGCGACAGAGTGTGAGTGAGTTGCCGGATGAGACAGCTGGCTGGGCTGCCAGCTGAAGTATCACACATGCCAATAGTATGCATTCCTTTCAGGAGACACTAATCTAGTCCTAGTTTTAATTTTGCATCCTGGGACTTGTCCTGGTTTTTCCCCATCCTTGGTTCCCAATCCTGCCCTTTTACCTTGCATAGTAAATTCGAATGTAAATTCTGTAGCATATTATATATACTGCAATGTGTACACATTTACAATAATACATACATTAAATCTATGTCTATGCTATGCCCAGTCCATGTTGGTATTTTCACCATCACCAATTGGCTTTCAACCTGCTCACTTACCACTATCAACTATTGTAAAGCAGCCGGTTTGAAGATTACTCCGCATTGTGTTACTGTCCTTCTCTGCAGCATGTTTTAGGAAGGCGCTCACCGCCAAGATGAAAAAAATACCACTACCAGGTGGGTGTAGCTTAACCATTCCCGTTTTAATTATTTGCCCTCTGGTGGTTGTTTAGATTTTGCCATCACCAATGCAGCACTACAGTTCCCAGAATGCAAAGCAAATGACGGGACTGGAACCCTCTCCGACTCCAAAACGTATATTTTTTAAAGCTCTGACATTTGAAGTCTGAAGGGGTTTGGGGGACGTCTTATTTATGTACGTGTTGTATTGCTGCTCTTGACTAGATTATTGTACGGGTACCTCGGTGTGCTGAGCGGACCAGAAAGGTTGTTGGTGAACAACTTTCGTAGGCATGTAAAGAGGATGTGTGGTGTTGTTCGAGCCCCCCATTCTACTGTCCATTAGTCACGGTTCCTCGGTGGTAAACCAACCTGAGAGGAGTTCAGTTTTAAACAGCTTCGCAAGGCAAAGATGTTTTTTGCTCAGTTCGTTTTTCTTCTGCAGCAAATTCATGAACGAACTTACATAAAGAAACCCAAAAGGCTCAGAGCGTGACGCACTCGACACTTGTCTCAGATGTGGACGCGCTTCCGTAAACACCACCATCATTTACCACACAGATGTCATGCGACACAGCCTCCTCCCACCCCCAGACAAACCCTGGCGCGCTCCTCACCAAACGCTCCGGATGAACAGCTCGAAGGCTCCGGGGAACACCAGGTCGTCGCTGGCAATGGCCCAGCGCCGGCCGAATGCTACCAGGCCCGGCATGCTGCTGGGGATCGCCGATGTAATGTCGAAAAATAGTCATCGGCGAAAAATGCTCAGGGTGCTACTGCGCATGCGTGAATTTCAATGTGAAAGCAAAATCCGACAGTACATGTAACGTCGGATTTTGCTTACCCGTGAGAAAATGCTTTCTGTTCTAAGGGCAGGGGCAGCACTACATTAACCCTATGTTACCGTCATAAAATGCTTTCTGTTGTAGGGGCAGGGGCAGCGCTCCAATAACACTATGTTACCGCATAAAATGCTTTCTGTTCTACGGGGCAGGGGCAGCGCTACATTAACCCTATGTTACAGTCATAGCGCTACATTACCAATGTTTGCTTACCTGTCAGAAAATGCTGCTACATTAACCCTGTTACCAATGTTTCCCCAAGTTTTGTATTAACCCCATATTATCTATTTTAACCCTATGTTGTGCAGAGCAGTGCAGCATTAACCCGTTAGAAAATGCTTAGATGGCATTTTTTGAGAGTGTTTTTTGTAACCAACCCTATTTTGTACGGGCAGTCAGCATTAACCCTATGTTAGCAATTTGTACCCAATGTTATCAATTTTAACCCTGTGTTGTACAGGGCAGTGCAGCATTAACCCCATGGTGGCAATTTTGAACCCCATGTTGCGGCTTAGCGCCGTCCTTCCCGGGCAACTGGAGCTGTGCCTCATCATTTTTAACCCTATGTTGCCTCATTTAGGCAGCCTAAGCAAATTCTGACGGCAGCCTAAGCAAAATCTGACAGCACGTAAAATGGCATTTTCTGTTGCCCTGCAAAGCCGCCTGTGAGGAATTGTGCCAACGTAACCCTATGGTGGCTTGGTGCTGCCCTTTCCGGCCAACTCGGGTTGTGCCTCAGCATTTTTAATGCTATGATGCCTCATTTAGGCAGTTTAAGCAAATTCTGACGGCAGCCTAAGCAAAATCTGACGGCATGTAAAAAGCCATTTTCTGTTGCCCTGTTAAGCCGCCTGTGAGGAATTGTGCCAACTTAACCCTATGGTGGCTTGGCGCCACCCTTCCTGGCCAACTCGAGTTGTGCCTCAGCATTTTTAACGCTATGATGCCTCATTTGGGCAGCTCAAACACATTCTGACGGCAGCCTAAGCAAATTCTGACGGTAGCCTAAGCAAAATCTGACGGCACTTAAAATGGCATTTTCTGTTGCCCTGTTAAGCCGCCTGTGAGGAATTGTGCCAACTTAACTCTATGGTGGCTTGGCGCCACCCTTCCTGGCCAACTCGAGTTGTGCTTCAGCATTTTTAACGCTATGATGCCTCATTTAGGTAGCCTAAGCAAATTCTGACAGCAGCCTAAGCAAAATCTGATGACACGTAAAATTGCATTTTCTGTTGCCCTGCAAAACCACCTGTGAGGAATTGTGCCAACGTAACCCTATGGTGGCTTGGCGCCACCCTTCCCGGCCAACTGGAGTTGTGCCTCAGCATTTTTAACGCTATGATGCCTCATTTAGGCAGCTTAAGCAAATTGACGGCACGTAAAATGGCATTTTCTGTTGCCCTGCAAAGCCGCCTGTGAGGAATTGTGCCAACTTAACCCTATAGTGGCCTGGCGCCGCCCTTCCCAGCCAACTCGAGTTGTGCCTCAGCATTTTTAACGCTATGATGCCTCATTTAGGCAGCTTAAGCAAATTCTGACGGCAGCCTAAGCAAAATCTGACTGCACGTAAAATGGCATTTTCTGTTGTCCTGCAAAGCCGCCTGTGAGGGATTGTGCCAACTTAACCCTATGGTGGCTTGACGCCGTCCTTCCCGGGCAACTGGAGCTGTGCCTCAGCATTTTTAACCCTATGTTGCATCATTTAAGCAGCCTAAGCAAAATCTGACGGCATGTAAAATGGCATTTTCTGCATCCCTGCAAAGCCACCTTTGAGGAATTGTGCCAAACTAACCCTATGGTGGATTGACTTGTCGGGGTAATTTCCTGGGGGTCGGCTGGCCCGTCCGCGGACCTCCGGATTTGGGGAGGCCCCAACTCCTCCCGCGTCCCAGAAAGGAGTGAGAGGCACACACAAGAGCAAGGTGTGAACTGCTGTTTATTACACAAAAAGACAGGGACGAAATCTCAGATCCTAGGCATCTGGGAGACCTCTCACACTCAGGGGCTCGCAGGCCCTTTTTCTTTCTGTATGAAGCGGCTACGTGCGTCACCTGGGAAACTATCCCCAAAACCTAACGCCACCTTGGGTTGGCTCCCGGAGTGGTAAGGTCACTATAGGTGCCTATAGGAAAGATTGTTAGTGGTTGAGGCAGGGTCAGGTGGTACGCTTGGGCCATCCCTGATAATTGCTACACGAGATTCGTTACAAGGGGACAATTAGTGATTGGCTAAACTATAATGGCGTCAGTGACAAGCCCCTCGTATCCTGATTGGTTCACCCGCAAGCCCCCAAGCCTGGGACCACTGCAGTTCCCAGCCCTTGGTGTACCTGGTGCTGGCAACAATGTGCGACTATGTGTCAGTGGCGGATAATGGACAGGTTTGACTTTTAGCTGGTGTGCAGGTCTTTCCCATCGCTGTCAGTGTCCAGTTTGTTACTTCATTGTTGCAACCTGGGTCCCAAACGTGAGACCCCAGTGCTTCTCTGTCTCTTGAGGCTTGGCATCGTTTTAGGTCGGCCTGGTCATGTGTTGTGAGACCGTGGCTGGAGTATAATTATGAGCATTAAATTTGTATTTGGCCTCTGGGGAGCGTTTAGCGGTGGCAGGTGTAGCCTTGGTGCGGGAAACGTGGCATGTGAGTTGCAACATTACGACCTTGGCTGTGGGCTCCGGTTGGAGCTCATTCTGCATGATCAGCACCTCTTGCAGCTTTGTCTGAGCTGCTCTGCTCTGGGGAGTCTGGCTTTGTGTCCTACCTTGGCCTAGCTTATGGGTGGCAGTACATAGTCCATAGTATGAGGTCGCGAGGGGCGACAGAGGTTCATGTGCATTAGTCCATATGTTAGGTTGCGTCTTCGTGGGCTTAGTGGCGGGAAGCGTCTGCAAGCATATACACTAGCTTTTCTGGCATCTTGCGTTTCTGCAGTGCTGTAGTTAGCCTATGTGAAAAGTAACAACGATGCATGTCTGTGAGTGTGCGATCCTCTGCGTCCTAGCACTGTGTATGTTCTTCGTGTGGGGTTGGTGTGTGTCTGATCCATGTGCATGGTGGCATGTGTGTTCTGGTTGGTTGGCTATGTCGCCATGGCATCTCTAACGATGGTGGCATTTGTGGTTATTGTCTAGTTGAGTTGGTCCATAATGGCGGTATCACCTCCGCTTGGGGTCCCAGCACGTAGGTTGATGGACGGGCAGGTTCCCTGGCCGGGTGGGACGTGGCCACAGTGGATCTTGACGTCTGGTGCGGCAGTGAACGGGACAAATTCCACTGGTGAGGGGTGCTTGGGTCGTGATGTCCTGGGAGGCCATGCTTTGGGTGGTGGGGGGAAGGGATTGACCCATTTTCCCTCTTCAGTCCCCCCTCTGGTCGACTTGTCGACCACAAAATTATCCACTCTCTTGTCTGCGCGTGTTCGCCTTATCTTCGTTATTCCTGCCAAGTGTCCGTAATGGTTCACGTGACCTTCAAATGACCAATACATATAAACACACCCTCCACCGGGTTTGCAGTAAACCCACTTTCCAATGTAACTTTTCGGGTTCCTTGGGTTCTCAACGTTTATTGCTGGGGGATACAAGTCTGCTTCCATTATGTGTTGGCGTAACCTTTCACGTTCCTTTATGATGACGTCTGTGTGTTCGTCGTCTACAGCTGGAATTAGGACGTGCATGCTGATAACTTCTTCAGCCGTATGTGTTGACCTTTTCTTCCATACCTTTATCCCCATCAGGACAGCTATTCCTAAAACTGTGCACCCTGCCACAATTTTGAGACCATCTGATAGCCAAGATGGCATCCAGGACCAGATGTATGAGAACCATCTCTCGTCCTTCTTTACTCCCCTTGCTTCATCTTCCATTTTGGCGTGCATCTTTGCTAGCTGTGATACTACTACGGAAAGCGTGCCGTTGTCCTCATCGTTGGCAGGAATGAACGTGCAACATGAGCTCCCTATTTTTGCGCAAACACCACCTTCCATCGCTGTCAGGAGGTCCAGCATGTATCTGTTCTGTAGGGTCACAATCCTTATTGCCCTCAGTTCTTCTTTTATCACGTTGAATCCATTAACAGTTGAATTTATTGTCATCATTGGCTCCCACCTGGTAATTTTCAGCCACTTCGTATTTGCATAGGCCTGTATCCCTGGATGTATGATGGACGAGAAGAGCATTGCTGCTCTGCTAAATAGTCTGTGTGCAGGTGGAATGTCACTCAGAGCTGTTTCTGATCTTCTCCATAGTTAGTTTCCTGTCAGTGGTTCTCCTTGTCTCTTTACTCTGGACAAGTTGTTGGTGTTGTTCTGTTGTTTGCTTTTGTCATGCCGCCGAGTTCCTGGCATCTATGGAGCCGCTGGCGACGCAGAACTTAGTCCCGTCCGCCAGCGGCTTTCTGTCACGCCCCCTATTTCCTGGTTTTTACTTTCCTTCTGTTCTCATTGGATGAGCGCTCCACGGCCCGGCGTTTTAACCAGCCACTCCCGGGTCACGGATGCGTCGCAACGCTTCCGGTTTCGTCCCGTTAGCCCTGAGTTGCTTACTCGCTGTTACGCTCTACCTTGGTTACTCGTTTTCCGCCTGTTGGGTCCTCGCGCCCAGTCCGGCTCCCTTTCTGCTCATCCTTCGTTCCTCCGCTGTTTCTACCTTCCCTTTTTCTGCTCCCTTTGCTTTGCTTCTCTCGCCCGCCTCCTCAGCCCTCCTTCCAACTTGCTTACCCTCCGTCCTTCCCATCTTCACTTACCGCTCTTCTTCCTCTTGTCTGTTCCGCTTGCTCTGTCCTTCTGTGTCTTTCTTCCTCTCGCTCTGCTCCGTCTCTTCCGTGTACCAGTTCCCTGTTTTGTCCATTGGATTTGTTCTTGCCTACCACTCGGATAAGTTTGCTGTGACCTTCCTGTGTACCAGTCTCCTGCCTGTTTCTCCCAGACTGCCTTTGCTTACTGTTTTGTTACCTCCACTTCTAGCCTCCCGTGCACCAGTTCCTCGGACCGCTTACTGGACTGCCTGTGTCCTTGGGGGGTTCACTCCAACGTGTTGCCTCCAGACACTCCATACCAGCACTCACCCTACAAGGATTCCTGGTTCCACGCCTCCAAAGCACCCGGCGATAGCACAGGGGTTTTTTGTGCCTAAGGGCTTTTTCCCCTCCTGGTCGTTCCCGGGGGAGGGGCCCTTTGGTCTCCCTTCTTGGGGGGCACAGTGGCTTCCTCCCGGGGTCGTCCCTATCTACATAAAAAAAAGGTGCGATCACGAAGAAAGGAAAATAAGGGTTCTTGGAAGGAAGAAGGAGGTGAGGAGTCGGGGGAGGGGGAGATCTCGGAATCTACACTGTCGGACGAAGATATCACCAACCCCAGTGACAGTTTGCGACGCCAAAAGGAGATGGCCACCCCACAGCAGGTACAAGAATTCGTAGCCGCTGTACAAAGTCTAAATTTGGAGATGCAGAACCTTAAGACAGCTAACGCCACCCTACAACAGCGTCTGACGGACAGGGAAAGACCTTCAATCGATTTACCTCCACTTCCCCTAGTATCAGGGAAGTTCGATGGTTCCCCTAAAAAGGTTAAGGAGTTCCTGGACGCCTGCAATCTTCATTTTTCCTTTCGCCCTCAGACCTTTGCCTCAGACCACGCCAAGGTGGGGTTCATGATCACCCACATGACCGGGAATGCCCTGGCTTGGGCTACCCCTTTAGTAAACCAACCAGACCCGGTTTTACAGGACTACAATGCCTTTAAGCCTCTGATTCAACAAACCTTTCTATGAACAGAGAGTACCTTTTTGGCCTCGGAGGACCTCCTTGACATCCGTCAGGGGAATTCTGATCTCCTGACATACATCACCACTTTCAAACAGGTGGCAGCTGAGGCAGGTTGGCAGGAACAGGCCCAGTATGCCATATTTCGGCGAGGTTTAAGGGAGGAATTGAAGGACGAACTAGCCCGGATAGAAAGACTGGTGTCTTTTGCCGAACTCCTGACAGCTGCCCTCCAAATTGACTTCAGGATGACAGAAAGACGTCAAGAAAAGAAGAAGACCAGGTTAAGTGTACCCCCTCTCTTGGAGACTCACTCACACGCGTCAGTGCCCTTCCAACGGACCGCAAAGGAAGAACCTATGCAGATCGGAACCACCAGAGCCCCACTCGCACCTGAAAAAAGGAAACGGTGCAGGGAGAGCTCCCTGTGTATGTACTGCGGGTCTTCCTCACATCTGCTAAGAGATTGTCCGGAAGTACCACCCAGAAGGTCGGGAAACGCTCGCCCTCGGTAAACATTGGGACGCATTACCGAGGGGCTGCTCTTAGTCCCTATGCTCCTCTTTCTGTATCCTCCACAGAAACGTCTGAAGACTCCCGGTTGATGGTGCTCACAGTTTCTCTCAGAGTGGGCACCAAGGAAGTAACCACTCAAGCTCTACTCGACTGTGGTGCAGCAGGGAGTTTCATGGATACCCATTGGGCAGAACGACAGGGAGTGAAAAGGATAGCCAAACGAGAAGATGAAAAGGTGGAAGGGGTTGATGGCGAACCTTTGAGCTCGGGTTTGATCACTCACACCACAGAAGCACTCACTTTGTCCATACAACAACATATCAAAAGCATCACATTCGATATCATCAGGGCCGCTCACTTCCCCATAATCCTGGGTATTTGTTGGCTACGCAGACACAACCCCAGTATTGACTGGTCTAGAAACTTACTTAGTTTTCAGTCCTCACTATGCAAATCGGAATGCTTGCCAGAACCAAGATTCAAGACCGTCAAGACCACAAATAGCTGCGAGGTCAGAACAGTACACTGTCTCCCACACTACCTGAAGGAGTTCAACGAGGTAGCAACTGAAAAGATACCCGTCGAGCTCCCTCTGCACCGGCTTGAAGACTGTTGCATAGATCTTACCCCAGGAGCACTGGTACCCTTCGGTAGGATGTTTTCACTGTCTTTGGAAGAGAAACAATACCTCCGAAAGTATTTGGACAGCAACATGGAAAACGGGCTCATAAGGCCTTCAAAGTCCCCCGCAGGGGCATCCTTGTTCTTCATCTCTAAAAAAGATTCAAAGGAATTGAGGCCGTGTATAGATTATCGCGGTCTAAACAAAGTCACCATAAAACACCGGTATCCTATGCCGTTGATCACCGATATCCTACAAGCTGTACATGGTGCCACAATCTTCACCAAACTCGACCTGACGAATGCTTATCACCTACTCCGGGTGCAGAAAGGAGACGAATGGAAGACAGCATTCCGAACTCCTTTCGGACTTTTCGAGTACCAGGTAATGCCGTTTGGGTTGGTGAACGCCCCGTCGGTATTCCAACGGTTTATGGACAGACTATTCTCCGATCTCCTGTGCCAAACCACATTGGTATACTTAGATGACATTCTGATCTACTCCCGCACTCCTGAAGACCACGTGGAACACGTCAGGGAAGTATTCCGAAGGCTCCGGAGAAATCATTTGTCTGTTAAACTCGCCAAATGTGTATTTTCAGCCTCCTCCATTCCTTACCTAGGATACATACTGTCCGACCACGGTATCTCCATGGATCCACACAAGTTGTCTTCCATCAATGAATGGCCTTCACCTACCTCAGTCAAAGAGATACAGAAATTCCTGGGGTTAGCAAACTTCTACCAGAGATTTATCCCTAATTTCTCTCAAAAGATACTACCCATCACCTCTCTTTTAAAGAAGTCTGCAACTCCATTCAAATGGTCAACAGAGGCGGAAGACAGTTTTAGGAATCTTAAGGAAATCTTCTGTTCTGCACCCATCCTACAACAACCAAACCAACATCTGCCCTTCATTCTAGAGACGGACGCTTCATCAGCCGCAATAGGGGCTGTGCTTCTTCAAGAAATCCAGGGTACAGAACATCCGGTGGCTTACTTCTCAAAGACCCTAAACACCAGTCAAAGGAACTACTCGGTTATAGAGCGAGAGCTGTTAGCCATGAAAGCAGCTTGTGTAGAATGGCGCCATCTGCTTCAAGGAGGAAGGTTCCCGTTCACCATTCGGACCGATTACAAGAACTTGCAGGTTCTCAAACAGTTCGAGTGCTACAACACTCGACAGGCCCGATGGGTTCACTTCTTCGCTCAATTCGAATTCCACATAACCTACATCCCAGGCAAGATGAATGTTGTAGCCGATTCTCTCTCCTGCCGGTGTGATTACATGCCAGAGACAGATACGCCTCTTGAACGGATGTTTCCCCAATCCAGGACTATCAGAGTTGTTTCTAAGTTCCTTAAGCAGGTACAGGAGGACTCTGGAGGTTGTTTTGAGGTGGAAAGACATTCTAAGGATCTGGCCTATGAAATCAGGAACGGCCTTTACCTTGTCGGAGGAAAACTCTATCTACCCACACCGGCTTTCCGCAAGACAGCACTTACCTGGTGTCATGACTCCAAACTTGCAGGACACAGGGGTGCGGCCGGCATTCTCGAATACCTTCAGAGACATTTCTACTGGCCTACGATGAGGAGGGATTTAGATCGGTATGTTCAGTCATGTATTGTCTGTCTGCGGAGTAAGTCATCCCGTCAACGACCAATTGGTCTACTGGAACCAAGTGCTGTACCAAAGGGTCCTTGGAGCACGATTTCTACGGATGTTATAGTGGATTTGCCCCCGTCTCAAGGATGCACCTGTGTCGTGGTAGTGGATTCCTTTACAAAATTGGCTCACTTCTCCCCATTGCCTGATGTTCCCACTGCAGCCAAGATGGCTGAAGTGTTTCTCCAAGACATATTCCGGTTGCACGGTATGCCTAACAAAATAATTTCAGACCGGGGTAGCCAGTACACCTCCCGGTTCTGGAAGGCACTGTGTGCCAGACTAGGTATCGAAAGAGCTCTCACCTCTGGATTCCATCCTCAATCCAATGGGCAAACCGAACGCCTGAATGGGACCCTGGAACAGTACTTAAGGTGCTTCATCAACTCCCAACAGGACAACTGGTGCACGCTACTCCCTCTAGCAGAATTCTCCTACAATAACTCCACACATACTGCTCTGGGGTTTAGCCCTTTTTTCGGTACTTATGGTTTTCACCCCCGCTCCATTCTTCCTGTCTCAGGCCTCTTTACTAGTTTACCATCGGTTGATTCTTCCCTCTCCCTCCTTAGAGAGATACACAAGAAGGTAGAGGAAGGCCTTAAGTCAGCCCAAGCTCAGTATTGCATTCAAGCCAACAAACACCGAAGACCTGTACCAGGATGGGATGTGGGTACCAGGGTCATGCTCTCCACTAGGTATTTACCTCGTTGGGTCCATCCCTCCAAGCTATCTCCCAAGTACCTAGGGCCATACGAGATCATACAGAAGATCAACCCTGTGGCTTTTCCCTTGAAATTACCCAACAACCTCAAAAGGGTCAACCCTGTTTCAATGCCTCTCAACTCAAGTCCTTTCATGCGGACACTTGGGCACGTCAGGTTAAACAGGCCCCGATTCCTCAGGGTTCTACTCGGGCGGAATATGAGGTCGCCCAACTCTGTGACTCCAGGTATCATAGAGGCAGGCTGGAATATTTGGTTAAATGAAGGGCTACCCTTCATCGGAAAACTCTTGGGAACCCATCACACACATAAATGCCCCTGTCTTACTTCGCAAGTACCACTTCTTTCATCCAGGGAAACCAGGGGGAGGATCTTATAGGAGGGGGCATACTGTCATGACGCCGAGTTCCTGGCGTCTATGGAGCCGCTGGCGACGCGGAACATAGTCCCGTCCGCCAGCGGCTTTCTGTCACGCCCCCTATTTCCTGGTTTTTACTTTCCTTCTGTTCTCATTGGATGAGCGCTTCGCGGCCCGGTGTTTTAACCAGCCACTTCCGGGTCACGGATGCGTCGCAACGCTTCCGGTTTCGTCCCGTTAGCCCTGAGTTGCTTGCTCGCTGTTACGCTCTACCTTGGTTACTCGTTTTCCGCCGGTTGGGTCCTCGCGCCCAGTCCGGCTCCCTTTCTGCTCATCCTTCGTTCCTCTGCTGTTTCTGCCTGCCCTTTTTCCGCTCCCTTTGCTTTGCTTCTCTCGCCCGCCTCCTCAGCCCTCCTTCCAACTTGCTTACCCTCCGTCCTTCCCATCTTCACTTACCGCTCTTCTTCCTCTTGTCTGTTCCGCTTGCTCCGTCCTTCTGTGTCTTTCTTCCTCTCGCTCTGCTCCGTCTCTTCCGTGTACCAGTTCCCTGCTTTGTCCATTGGATTTGCTCTCGCCTACCACTCGGATAAGTTTGCTGTGACCTTCCCGTGTACCAGTCTCCTGCCTGTTTCCCCCAGACTGCCTTTGCTTACTGTTTTGTTACCTCCACTTCTAGCCTCCCGTGCACCAGTTCCTCGGACCGCTTACTGGACTGCCTGTGTCCTTGGGGGGTTCACTCCCACGTGTTGCCTCCAAACACTTTATACCAGCACTCACCCTACAAGGATTCCTGGTTCCACTCCTCCAAAGCACCCGGCGATAGCACAGGGGTTTTTTGTGCCTAAGGGCTTTTTCCCCTCCTGGTCGTTGCCAGGGGAGGGGCCCCTTGGTCTCCCTTCTTGGGGGGCACAGTGGCTTCCTCCCGGGGTCGTCCCTATCTACATAAAAAAAAGGTGCGATCACGAAGAAAGGAAAAGAAGGGTTCTTGGAAGGAAGAAGAAGGTGAGGAGTCGGGGGAGGGGGAGATCTCGGAATCTACACTGTCGGACAAAGATATCACCGACCCCGGTGACAGCTTTCTCCCATCTTCAGCGATCTTTTCTTCCTTTTGTTTCCTTCGTCCATTTTCAGGAAGTTTTCCATGTTGAAGTGTTTCTGTGGTAGTACTAGGGATGGTACGTTGATGTGTACCATTGTGCACACTCCATTCCAGGAAGGTGGTAAACTGTGGTATGCTTTTGCTCCGCAGGCCCAGTAATGGTCCATTAGTACTGCTGTTCCTGCACCCCCCTCAGGAATCTTTATTGTCTTTTTGCAGTCTGTATTTGTTCCAACAACTGTTTCTCCATCATGCTGGTAACATAGTGTTGGTTCCGTGAGTGGGAGTATTGTGATGGGTTCTTCTTCTTTATCTAATTGTTAAGGTGTGTGTCCCGGGATCGGGTAGCACCTTTGGAGACAGGATTCCTGGAAGGCGTCCGAACTGGAGAGGCCAGGCTGGTGGGGAAGTGTCTCCGGCTGATAGTATACAATAGTAGGACAAGGGAATAGGGGACACCCCCAGACGTCACAAGACTTTCCCTGCGGGTCTGATGTAGTGACTGCACCAGGAGGGATGGTGATGCTACAGACGAAAGGTGTGGAGGATGCACTGGAGGTTCTTGCAGAGTATGGACACCAGAGCGAAATGGGCGAAAGAGGAGCCTGACAACGTGGTGTTCTGTAGTCAGGAGAAATGGAGGAGCAGGAAAACTTGAGAAACCAAAAGGGAACAGGAGAGGAGAACCAATTGGCGAGGCAAGGTAGAAGTCAGTAACCAACCAAGGTGGCTGATAGGCAAGCTGACCCCAGGGCAGACAGCACAGGAGGAGTCCACCAAGGGACCCACAGGGGAACCAAGGGAGACTAGGACCAGGGAACCGGCTGGAGAAGGCTGGAATCAGGTAAAGGCTGGCAGAGCAGGAAACAGTGAACCAGGGAACCGGCAGGGGAGGGCTGAAGTAGGAGAATGCAGGCAGAAACTGGATACGAGCACTGCTACGGCTAGTCAGGAACGAACCGCGTTAAGACGCGATTCGTTCTCTGACTCAGCCGCTATTTACGGCTCTCGGCGTGAAGCCAAGGCCTGAAGCGCAGGCTGGACCGCGCATGCGCAGCCGCCCTGGCCAGGAGTGAAAACGAGGCTTGAGACACAAGCCGCCGGCCTCCGCGCATTGCGGCGCATGCGCGCGCCCGAAAACAATCCGAGGTTTCGGATGTCGGGTACTCCTCTCCCGACTAGCCGAAACCTCGGATAGACCCGCCAAGACTGGCAGCATCTCGCCGTCCCCCAGGTAAGTGGTCTAACACCATGACCCCCCACAGAAAGACCAGGAGCACCAGGCTTCCAGGGATGAGCGAGATAGAACTCCCGAACCAGACGAGGTGCATGAACATTGGCAACCGGTTCCCAGGTGCGATCACAGGGGGGGTAGCCCTTCCAGTCCACCAAATATTGCAATTTTCCCCTATAAAAACGGGAATCACAAATCTCTTGGACCTCAAATTCTGGCGTACCCTGAACATCAACGGCTGCAGGTCGAGGATGGGAACGACCATAGGAGTCGGGACGATAGGGTTTCAGCAGGGAAACATGAAAGACTGGATGAACACGCCAAGAGGTAGGTAAAGCCAGTCTAAAGGCTACCGGAGACACCTGCTTAATTATACGGAAAGGACCATGGTATCTACGGGCCAATTTCAGTGGAAGATTTCGTGCAGGAAGATTTCTGGAAGATAACCACACCACTTGAAACACTGGACCAAGACTCCGACGCTTGTCAGCAGCCTTTTTCATACAAGCCTGCGCCATAGTTAAGGCACCTGTCGCCTGGCGGTGACAACCTTGTACATTGGCTATCAACCGTTCAGCCGAAGGAACTGAGCTGGGTTGTACGGGAGGAAGAGGTAGTAACTTGGGGTGTAGGCCAGAGGAACAGTAGAAGGGACTAAACCCGGTAGCCGAGTGCACTGAGTTGTTGTAAGCTACTTCTGCAAGGGCTAAATGAGACATCCAATTGGACTGGGAAGCATTGGTGAAACAGCGTAAATACTGTTCCAAAGTCTGATTGGTCCTCTCCGTCTGCCCGTTAGTTTGTGGGTGATGACCAGAGCTAAGGGCTCTATGTATACTCAAATGTTGGCAGAGTTGACCCCAAAAGGCAGAAACAAATTGAGAGCCCCTATCCGATATTATCTTCTCTGGTAAACCATGTAGACGGTAAATGTTCTGTAAAAAGGACTGAGCCATCTGAGCAGCTGTGGGTATCTTCGGGAAAGGAATGAAGTGGGCCATCTTAGTAAAGCAGTCCACTACTATCATGATGCAGGTCTGGCCCTCGGAACATAGGAGATCCACAATAAAGTCAGTGGCTAGTGTGTGCCATGGGTAAGGTGATATTTCAGTAGGATGCAATAGGCCTACAGGTCTCTGTCTCGGAGTCTTAACCTGGGCACAAATCGGAAAGGACTCCGCATATTACTTGACTTGGGTAGCCCAGCCAGGCCACCAAAACTGACGGGCAATCACCTCTTGTGTAGCTCGAATCCCACAATGTCCTCCTATTTTGGAATCATGTAGTCCCTGCAATACAGCTCTACGGAGATCTTCAGTTGGTAAGTACAATCTTTTCCGAAAGAGCAGAAGGCCATCTCTTTCGCTTATTTGTGGAATCTTCAATAGGGTGGTACGTTTAGGATCCACTGTTGTCTCCTGGGCTACTCTCTGTAAGTAGGGTACTAGGGCTAGGAGGAAATGTTTTGAGGCTAGCACTGGTCCTCCCTTGTTTTCCTGTGCAATATCGTCTTCCAGAGAGCGAGATAAAGCATCGGCTTTGACATTCTTATTGTTGGATATGTAAGTGATATGGAAATCGAAATGTGAAAAGAAGAAGGCCCACCGAGCCTGACGTGAAGTTCTGCATTGTGAGGAACGTAGAAACTGTAAGTTTCGGTGGTCCGTGCGCACTTCCACTGGGAAACGCCCTCCTAATAGATGGTGGTGCCATTCTTCGAAAGCAGTTTTTATGGCTAGGAGCTCCTTCTCGATGATAGGATAGTTCCGTTCACTGGCAGTGAGTTTTCGGGAATAGTATGCTAGGGGAAATTCAGCCTTCAAATCTGGATCAAGTTGTAACAGTACAGCCCCCACAGCGTAGTCCGAAGCATCAGCTTCCACAATAAAGGGTCTGTCCTCCCGTGGGTGTTGAAGAATGGGAGAGGTGCTGAAGGCTTCTTTTAATCGCAGAAAGGAAACAGCGGCCTCCGGTCCCCACTCAAAGGCCTTCTTGACACTGGTCAGATTAGAAAGAGGAGCTGCCCATTTGGAAAATGATGGTATGAATCGACGATAAAAATTTACGAATCCAAGGAAGCGTTTTAGCGATCGCCGATCTCTGGGAGGCTTCCACTCCAAAATAGCACGGACTTTAGCAGGATCCATATGTATACCTGTAGCACTGATGACATATCCCAGGAACTCCACTTGGTCTTGATGGAAATGGCATTTTTCTGGCTTGACGTATAGGTGATTCTGCTGTAACCTCTTTAGAACCTCGTTAACTTGAACTATGTGTTCCTTGCGGCCCTTAGAATACACAAGGATATCATCCAAGTAAACCCAAACTGATACTCCGATTAAATCAGCAAATACGTGATCCATAAGACGTTGAAAAACTGAGGGAGCATTGCACAAGCCAAAGGGCATCACGCGGTACTCGTAATGCCCCATTGGAGTCTTAAATGCGGTCTTCCACTCATCACCAGATCTTATGCGCACTAGGTGATAAGCTCCTCAGAGGTCTAGCTTGGTGAACACCCGGGCTTCATGTAGCGACTCCATAATGGTTCGTATCAAGGGGAGTGGATACCGGTCTTTCTTTGTGATAATCATTTAATTGACGATAATCGATGCATGGCCGAAGGGTGCCCTCTTTCTTTTTAACAAAGAATAATGGAAATCCTGCAGGAGAGGTGGAGGGTACGATGTATCCCTTTTGTAGGCAATCCTGTAGATATTCCCGTAGTACCTCCTTTTCTTGTGCTGTTAGGGAGTACACCTTGCCATGTGGTATTGTAGTGTCTGGAAGAAGATCAATGGAACAATCAAAGCTTCTGTGCGGAGGCAACGGAATATCCTTAGGTTCCGAAAAAACCTCCTGGAATTCAGTGTATTCTGACGGTATTGTAGAAACCGAGTAAAGACTTGTTCTACTACATCCATCGGTCTGAGTTGAGGTCGTAGTCTTCACTGCCGGATGGTAGCTGCCTAAGCATTCTTGTGTGCAACGGGCTGAACAAAACTCTAGAGTCCTTGTCTCCCAATTGATGTTAGGATTGTGATGCAACAACCAAGGTAAGCCCAGGATAATTGGGTACGAAGGTGTCTTGATGACATCAAAAGAGATCAGTTCCTGATGCTCCTCAATTTGCAGTTGTAGAGTTCCTGTATGCTGATGAACCGGTCCAGAAGACAGAGGAGTCCCATCAATAACTTCCACCACGGAAGCACATCTCTTCTCCAGCAAAGCGATCCCGTTTCCGGCTACAAAGTCGGCATCAATATAGTTACCGGAAGCTCCACAATCCAACAGGCCAAGGACCTCTACAGGTTCGTTTCTTGCCCACGTAACCTTGATTCTTAAGGCCATGAGTACCACTGGCTGCATTGGTTGTTTTTCCCGGTGATCATCCGGAAGGACTGAAATTAAAGAAGCGGGGCCTGTCGTTGCCTTCCCTACATACGACAGGCCGTTTAGTTTTCCGACTTACGGAGAGGTCGTTGAGGGCACGTAGAGAGGTAATGCCCGGAGGCCCCACAGTACAGGCACAACCTAAGATCTCTCCTTCTTTTCCTTTCGGAGTCTGACAGGGGACCTCTTAGGGCTCCCAATTGCATGGGTTCAGATGCTGGTTCTTGAGAGCTTGAGACTTTAGGGGGTACTGGCAGGATTCTCGAAAGCATCTTTTCAGATCTACGCCTCTCGTTCCGTCTCTCAGTCAATCTATGGTCGATACGTAGGACTTGTTCTTGAAGAGCCTGCAAGGTCTCTGGTTCTGGTATATGTAACAACTCGTCCTTGTATTCCTCCCTTAGTCCCCTATGAAAGAGCGTTTTCTGGGTTACTTCCGGCCATTGGGAATCCGTGGCCAACTGGCGAAAACGACTGATATAAGCAATAATGTCACTGGAGCCTTGCTTTAAGTTCATTAGTTGGTTCTGAGCTTTTGCTGCTAGGTTTGGTGACTGGAACACTTCCAAAAAGGCCTTTTCAAAGGCTACAAAATCCTCCAATATTGGGCTCTTGGCTACCACAAGGGGCGTAGCCCAGGCCAACGCATTGCCAACCAGATTGCCCAAAATATATCCAATCTTGGCCTTATCCTGATTGAAATGGGTTGGACGACACAAGAAATGGATTCGGCAATGATTACAAAATTCAGCCACTCATCTGGGATCTCCGTCGAATTTCACTGGGCTGGTCTGTGCCATCACAGTCTCAGGCGAAATATTAGCACTGGCCCCTTGAGCCACCATCTGTCTTAATGCCAAATTCTCCTGATGAAGTGCCGACATCTCGGCACGTAAGGCTCTGATCTCACTCCTTAAATCCTCCATGTCATCCATCCCTGGATCAGTACAGATAGGTAGGCGTCTTAATCTGTTAAGGTGTGTGTCCCGGGATCGGGTAGCACCTGTGGGGACAGGATTCCTGGAAGGCGTCCGAACTGGAGAGGCCAGGCTGGTGGGGAAGTGTCTCCAGCTGATAGTATACAATAGTAGCAACTCCATCCCTGCCCGGTAGGACAAGGGAATAGGGGACACCCCCAGACGTCACAAGACTTTCCCTGCGGGTCTGATGTAGTGACTGCACCGGGAGGGATGGTGATGCTACAGACGGAAGGTGTGGAGGATGCACTGGAGGTTCTTGCAGAGTATGGACACCACAGCGAAATGGGCGAAAGAAGAGCCTGACAACGTGGGGTTCTGTAGTCAGGAGAAATGGAGGAGCAGGCAAACTTGAGAAACCAAAAGGGAACAGGAGAGGAGAACCAATTGGCGAGGCAAGGTAGAAGTCAGTAACCAACCAAGGTGGCTGATAGGCAAGCTGACCCCAGGGCAGACAGCACAGGAGGAGTCCCCCAAGGGACCCACAGGGGAACCAAGGGAGACTAGGACCAGGGAACCGGCTGGAGAAGGCTGGAATCAGGTAAAGGCTGGCAGAGCAGGAAACAGTGAACCAGGGAACCGGCAGGGGAGGGCTGAAGCAGGAGAATGCAGGCAGAAACTGGATACGGGCGCTGCTACGGCTAGTCAGGAATGAACCGCGTTAAGACGCGATTTGTTCTCTGACTCAGCTGCTATTTACGCCTCTCCGCGTGAAGCCGAGGCCTGAAGAGCAGGCTGGACCGCGCATGCGCAGCCGCCCTGGCCAGGAGTGAAAACGAGGCTTGACACACAAGCCGCCGGACTCCGCGTATTGTGGCGCATGCATGCGCCCGAAAACAATCCGAGGTTTCGGATGTCGGGAGACTCCTCTCCCGACTAGCCGAAACCTCGGATAGACCCGCCAAGACTGGCAGCGTCTCGCCGTCCCCCAGGTAAGTGGTCTAACACTAATCATGTCACTAGCGCTGCACTCTTTGTCCAATCCTTTAAACACTTGTCATTTTCCTTTTGTACTGTCAATACTGGTGACTTTGCCAATGTCAACATTTTGCTTCTTACAACTCTATCCACCCAGCCGTCTTTTGTGTATACCTTGCCATATATTAATATTAGCGGTCTTTCCCAGCATCCTGATTCACCAGCAACTTCTTTGGCGTACCATTCGCATGGTAGGTAGTCCAACGTTCCTTCTTCTGTTTGTCCTTTATCAGGTCCGTCTGTTATGTATTTAAGTCCTTTGGTCTGCTGCCATGATTTGTCAAACATCTGGAGAGTTTTGAAGAAGTTATCCTCGTATGGGTATGTTGATCTGGATCTCCACTTTAGTGTTGCTCTTTTCCCTTGGAATCGTCCACATGTTTGGAAAAATGCTACCTATATCAAGCATTCAGTACTTGTTGCAGGTACTTCAGTTGCCACAAATGTTCTTGATGCGCTCATGGCATATGGGATCAACGAGCACACATAGCAGTTGTCCTTAGTCGTATCCTTACCAATTTTGGACATGTGTTTGTACCACATGTTGTTGGAGACGTGTGCTGATTCTGTGAGATATGTGTCCACCCCATGTACATCAATAGGAACACTACGTTTATGTCTCTTTACGTTGGGTTCTGTGCTACTTGTACCACCTGATACCATTCTCCTTGCAGCCATGGTAGGGGATATGTTAGTAGAGGGAGATGCCATCACATAAAAAGCATAGTAGGCCTGCCAGACAGCGGCAGTAATCCGACCAGTGGTAAAAAATATCCCTACCATCTTTATTACAGTTGCTAACACCACTGGCATATTTCTCTTACCTTTGCTTCAGTCCTGCAGCTTTTTTATCTTTAGATGATATAGGTGCCCGCCTGAAATTTCTGAAGATATGCGTTATTGTTGTTAGTATTTTTATTCAAGCCCTGCTTATCAAGTAATCGTTCAATGCCCAGGCGAAAAGCTGCTCCCACGCTGCACTTACCGTCCTGTCTTGAAGGGCGGGTAATGCTGCGTGGAGATGTGGGAATGATTGTGCTATTATGAGGAGGAATGTGCTATTGTATATGCGTATCCTCCTTCTTCTTACGTGTCTTGGCCTTTTTATAACGTATACAAATTGGTGTGACAGTGCTTCTGGGGTGTTATCATCCGCGGGCAGCATTTACCTCTGGGCAGTAACGTACCTTTCAATCACTTATACTCTTTTTTTTACTTATATTTACATACACAACAGCAATGCACAATACCTGCGTGTGTGAGACAAAAAAGAAAAGAACATGCATGTGTTTACATAGTGTGGTGTGTATTGCAGTTTACTCAAAGGTGGCTTGTGGGAGTTATTTATTTGTCTGGGATCTCGTGCATCATGGGGTGGGCTATGGGAGTTTGGTCTTTTATGTCCTTAGGGGGGATTGGTGTCTGTGCTGTTTCGTCGTTGTGACTACTTGTCGTTGCTGAAGCGTTGGCCCCTTCGTTGAGGTGAAGGCGGGTCTGTGCTTTGTAGGGCTTGATGTTGTGGATGTGGGCCCACACCTCTTTTTCCCTGAGCTTTACTGCTCTAGGGGTTACTCCACCTGCGACGAAAGTTCTTAAGCAGTACCTTGCCACCCACTTTTACAGTCCACTGTGCAATTTGTTCCCGTTCTTCGTTTGTTGCCTCTCCTCGTTGATTGTTCTTAGACCCGCCCTGTGTCCGCTGGATCTGTTGAGAGATAAACGCAATACTAGTAACCAAGGAAGTGACATATTTGTGCATTTAATCACCAAAAACATGACTTGTATTATTGCAATCATTTGTTGCCCTTGATGATGGTGTGAGTGGAAGGTGCATTTGGCGTCCGGTCACCATCTCATGGGGTGTGAGGTGGTGGTCTGACCCTGGCCTATTTCTCAATTGAAAAGATGCCAGGAGGAGGCAGTAATGCCAACTCTTTTTGGTTGTTTGATGAATTTTTGCTATCTCTTCTTTTAGGAGGCCGTTGAGGCGTTTGCAGACGCCATTTGCTTGTGGGTGGTACACGCATGCAAACTTGTGTTTTATTCCCAAGAGGGCAGTTATGTGTTAGAACATTTAGTTGGCAAAGTGAGGGCCATTGTCTGATCGCAGCACTTCGCATACTCCCCACCTCGGGAACACCTTCCTCACCAGAAACTTTGCAGCTCTGAAGGCGTCTGCATGGGAGCATGGACCGGCCTCGATCCACCTTAAAAATGGGCATACAACTACAATCATATATCTGTAACCTTGACATATATTGATCATATCAACATAGTCAATGTGTAGGTGCAGGAAGGGTCCTTCAGGCCGGGGTATAGTACCTTTGATCACTTTCAGCGTGTGACCGGCTGTAAATTGCTGGCATGTGAGGCAATTGCTAATGAAGTTTGCAACGTGTGAGTTTAGCTCGGGACAGAACCATGATTCTTTTTATTCGTGCTGCAATTACTTCTTTTCCTGTGTGTGTGGGATGGTGTAGTTGGGCCAGGGCTGTTTACAATAGGGCCAGGGGCATCACTACTTTTCCTGTATTATTCTGTCTCCATAATGCATCTGTGGGGACATTGTGCATCCTCTTATGACCCATAAGTCTTTTTCTGCCATTGGTGCTGCTGCCTGTATCTCCATTATTTGCATTATTTTATGTTTCTGGGACGTGTGTGTTTCCATCCTTCATCAACATCTGTCTTACCCCGCCCCCTTATCTTTTTGTTTTTCTAGGATGGTCCATATCTCGCCAAAATACACAGCATATTTAGCATGTGCGTCTGCTGTTTCATTTCCTCTTGAAATTGGGTCGTCTCCATTTGTGTGGGCCTGATATTTTACGAGAGCTACTTCAGTAGGGTATTCAATTACTTCAATTAGTTCAGCAAGCAGGAGAGCATGTTGTACCGGGGTACCGTCTGCTCTTCTGAAACCCCTTTGTTGTCATTTAATTAATCCTGAGTGTACTGTTGATGTAACATTAAACTATCAGAGTATATTGTTGTTCTTTTGTCACTGCTTTCTTTGAGGGCTAAAATCAGTGCTACTAGCTCTGCCGCCTGTGCTGAATAGTGTTGTGGCAGTTGAACACATTTCACTGGAACGTATGTCCAATCTTCCCTCAATAGTACAACTGCTGCTCCTGTCCTTCTTATCCCATCGCTCTGATCAATTGTCGAGGACCCATCTATGTACATTCTCTCCTCCCTCTAGTGCATTCTCTTCAACTTTTCTTGTGCTATAAACCGTGCTGGGTTAACGTTACTGCACCTTACTATTTTCAGTTCGGGTCTGGATAGTATAATCTCATAACCTGTTGCTCTTTGAGTGGTCAATGTCGATTTTGGCTTGTTCAATATTGCAAAGAGAGCGTGTTCCACGTACAGTGTGGTAGGGCACCCCATTGTTATTGAGGAGGATTTTTCCACCGCAAAAGCTGCTGCGGCCAGGCTCTGTTCGCACAGGAAGTGGCCCATCATTACAGGATCCAAATGTCCACTGTAAAATGCCACTGGATTGTGTCCCATGTTTGTTTTTTGTGTCAGTACTGCCTTCATAACCGCAGTGTCACAATGTGAGAATATGTAAACGTGTTGTTCATAGTTGGGGGATGCCTAGTACTGGTGCAGTTGTTATTGCATTTTTTAGTTCATTGAATGCCTCTGTCATTTCTCTTGTCCATCCCAGCTTCCTTTCCCCCCTCTGTGTTTCTCTGAGGGCCTCGAGCAGTGGTCCTATGCAGTGGTCCTATGTATGAGCTGTAGTCAAAAACCCATGCCCTGCAATAGTTGCATAGGCCTAAAAATTGCTGCAATTCACTCACTGTCTGTGGCTGTTTTGTATTCGTTATTGCTTGTGCCCTTTGTGGTGCAATGTTTCTTCCTTTTTGTGAAATTATCTGTCCTATATAGAGCATTTGGTCTTGGCAGTACTGTAATTTTTCCTTGTCTACTTTGTATCCCTTCTCAACCAGTACTGTGGACATTTTTACAGAGTCCCTTCTACACTTTTCCTCTGTGGTGCTGCAGATGATTATGTCATCTACATATTGCAGCACTGTACTTTCCATGTCTATGTTTCCCAGATCCATTTGTATTACTCTGTTAAAGATGGATGGTGACTCGCAATATCCTTGTGGTAACCTGGTGTGTTTCCATTTAGTGTTGCGGTATGTGAAGCTTGTGAAGTCCTGTGAATCAGGGTGTAGTGGTATTGAGAAGAATGCGTTTTTGAGGTCGATCACAGTGAATCGTGACGCTGGAATCCCACATAGTATGGTGGCTGGGTTAGCTGCTATTGGGTATTCTGCTTCTACAATGTGGTTGAGGGGTCTCAGATCTTGTATGAAACGCCAGGACCCTCCCTTTGCTTTAGGCACAGGATGCACCGCAGTGTTGCATGGTGACTCTGACGGTACTAATATTCCTCTATTCACTAGGGCAGTTATTGTTTCATAGATCCCCTCATCAGCCTCTTTGGACAGTGGGTACTGCTTTACCCTAGGCAGCATTGCACCTTTTTCCAATTTTATTTGTACTCCTCCAATGCTTTTTATGCAGCCTACGTCATACGGACTGGTGGTCCATAGATAAGCTGATACAGCTGCTAAGTCTTCTTCATAGAATGGTACTTCTGTAGTGGTGGGTGCTTCTAGTGCCATTGCCATTGTCTGTGCTACCTCTTTGTATGTCACTCTTAACCAAATACAGACGCTCATCTCAACACCATCTCTCCTTTTCCCTTTTCGTCTGAGAAGAGCTCTTCATCTGACACCTGTGTTAGTCTACACCCTTCTGCTAGTGCTATCACTGCTCTCCATGCCTTCCCTTCCCTGTCCTGGGCGTGAACTGCAATGTAGTCTGTAGTTGCCAAAATACTCTCTATATCCGCTGATATTGTAGCCCCTTCCTTTTCGTTTGTCGGTGTTTCGGGTTTGAAAAGGTAAGCTTTTGGTCTGCTCCATACCTTGCCCTCAATTCCTGGTAGCCATGCTATTGCCATGTCTGTTCCATATTGGAAGATGTCCCCATCTAGTGGTTCTGCCCTTGCCATCTTTTTCCCACAGTAAACCTGTATGATGTGGCGTGCTATGAGCATGTTAATGCCTGGTGTAGAGCACACTATTCCCTTGTCAGTAAAGGAGATGGTCATGTTCAGTCTGCTCATAATGTCTCTTCCTAGTATGTTTACTGGTGATTGTTTTGAGTATAGTAGTGGTAGAGACAGGTCATGATCTCCAACAGATAAGGAGATGTTATCAGTGAAGGGAACCAACCCTCGAGCCCCAAAAAATCCTTGAGTGTGCATAGCTTCGCCTGAAAGGTGAATTTTCCCTCCTAATGCAGGACCTGGTGGCCCCTGTGTCAACTAGGAAAGAGAATGTCTTGTCACCTATCGCCACCTTTATGCGTGGTTCCTCCGCAGGGTTAGGTGTTACTGATAGGATGGGACGCATCAAAGATGTCTGTGGGCTGTCCTATTGTGGATATAGTGACTGTCTGCTCCCTGTGTATGGGTTGTGACCCAATATAGTCACCCTCCCCAGTTGTGTCTGTTGTACAGGGGTGTCTATTATCGATGTGGTGTTGTCCTGTATTTGTGTAAGCTGCTGTACCGTTTGGACCTGTTGTTGTTGAGTTGTAACCGCCAGTTGTGGTGCCTGTTGTTGTGGCTGTTGGTACTGTTGTGCCTGTTGTTGTGGCTGCTGGTACTGTGTTTGCGGTTGTTGTGGCTGGTATATTTGCGGTTGTTTCTGAGGTTGTGGTTGCTGTTGTATTAGTGTTTCTGTCCCCGGATGTGGCTGTTGTTGTTGTTGGTACCCTTGATGCCCTTGTTCTCCCCACCCCGCCTGTGCTGGTCTCATTCTGCATGTACGTGACATATGTCCTACTATGCCATAAATCCAGCATTTTGGTGGCTCCCGTGTTTGCCATGGGTAACCTCCCGTGTTGTCTCCGTACCCCTGCCCCTTGTTGTGGTGCTGCTGGGCCAAATCCTCTCCCTCTCATGTATCCACCCCTCCCTCTGTAGTTGTTTGTGTATCCATACTTCATTTGTGTATAACCTCCTCCCGCCTGTGCAGTGTATGGCGGGGGTGGTGGCATCTGTTGTGTCGTCATTGGCTCTTGCTGTAGTGATGACGGTTGTTGTTGTGTGGTGTCTTGTGCTGCAGTCACTTGGGCGGGGCCTGTAATCAGAGTACCTTCCATGGCATATTTTGAAAACTTTTTTTGGACCAATTTTGCTTCCTCTGCCTTTCTATCTTCCTCCTTCTGCTTCATTTCTTCTTGCCATATTCTACAATGGTGTGCTATTGTAAGCTGTATCTCTGGCCATGCCTTTGCCTCCATTCCCACCAATTTCTTCAACTGTCTCTGCACTTGTTCAGGTAGTCCTTGGATCAGTATGTGGTAAAATATTGCTAGTGTTTTGTCCCACGGTTCCCGCGTTTCAAGGCACCACTGCTCCTGAGTTTCCTGGATGTAATCAACAGGATCTTCATTCTCGCGCATTTTGCGTGATGTTATTGCTCCTATGTCTGAGGTGTCTGGGTACTGTACCCTCAGGGCCTGCCACAGCGTGTGTCTGCAGTTAGCAAATGGAGCCCCATCATGCGATGTGTCACTTATTGTTACCCCTGGAAACCCTGCCCTTTTCCAGATGTCATCTGCCGCGTCACGCAGTATTGAAATGAATAACCCCTTTACATCACCCACTGCTAATTTTTGTCCCGCAGTGTGTTTTTCCATTTCATATATCTAGTCCCCGGCCCCTCCACTCAGAGATGGAAGTCTGCATTTGATCTTCTCCTTGTCTGCATGTTTCCATGGGACATATTGTGGCCGTGCGCCCCCTCTCTCTAGTAGTGGCATCAGGGTGTATTCTCTCACCTCCCCTAGCGTTCGTCTGTGCGGGGATGTGTGCATGTATTTGCTGTCCTCTTCCATATTAGACAGTTCATCAATGATTTCAATACTGTGATGTGTTGCTTTATTACTTCCCATGCTCCTGTTTCCCCTATTTTTATCGTCTTGGCCCATCATGTGTGTGTCAACTTTTTCTTCCATTTTACGCCCTGGGAAGTCTCTCAGTCTGTTTACATATGGTGTATGCTGTGCAGGCGGTGTCAGTGGCCGTGGTGTTTTTCTGATTGGTTGCCTTTCCTTCGGGTTGTTCTTCCCATGTCCCACACTCCCATGATGACCCGCAGTCTGTGCGCGTTATGTATAACTTGCTTAGCCCCTCCCCATTTCCATCACTTCTGCCTCCGCACGATCCTTCCTCATCCTCGCTGCAGAATCCATCTGAAAATGTCAACCCTTGGCCTAGGCGTTTTCCCCCCACTGTGACTGTTCTTAAGTCTATGGGCCTCATTACGATTTTGGCAGTAGCCAAGCCGCTATTGGCGGCATGGCTGCCGCCAATATCGGGTCCGGGTTCCCAGAATGGGGAATTACCGGGCCATTCTGAGTTCAGAGGGCCCAGTAATTCCTCCCTTCAGGAACCCGGGCCCGGACCTTCCCCATTCCCATATCAGCCCCCAGGGGCTGAATGGGAATGGGAGAGGGAGCAAACAACGGGCCGATTACGAGCGCCCTGTTATTTGTTCCCTCTTCCACTTGCGGGACCCGCTCTGCACGTCTGGTACAACTAGACGTGCAGAGCGAGTCCCGCGAGGGGACCTCCTAATCAGGCGGTACGGGGTTGACGGCGCGGCACCTTTACCAGAGCCGTTAACCCCTTACCGCCTGACTTCTAATGAGGCCCTATGTCTGTGTACTCACCTCTCTTCCCCGCGGCCCCTTGTGTTGATGTTGTCGCAATTTCCTTAATGTCATGCGCATACACTTTTGCCCCATGTTCCTTCCATATCTTCTCTTGCGCCGCGTTCTGTTTCTTGACCACTTCACCACCTACCTCCGCCCGTGCTCTGTAAAGCTCACTCATAACCGCGTCACTTACCTTTTCGAACATCTTTTCCTTTTTCTCTCTGCTACCCCATAATCCCCTCTCCCTTGCCAATATGCTTTCTATAATCTTCCCCTCCTCATATTTCCGCGTACTTTCAGATATCATTTTCCTTTTCCACAGTCCCATCTCCCTGTCATTTTCTTCTTGTTCCACTGTTCCTTGCGCACCATCCTTTCTGCGATTCCCCTTATGCGATCTTCTTCTTTTTTCCTTCTCTCCTCCTCTTGCTCCTTTCCCCTCCCCTTCTCTCCTATACTTTCTTTCTTCTCCTCTTTCCTTTCCCACGCTTCCTTTTCAAACTGTCTGATCAGCGCGCTCCGCACGTCCCTTAATTCTGCCAATCTTTCCTCTAACTTCTCCTCCTCGTCCTGTGTCATTTTTCCTTCTTCCTTTTTGCTTACCCCATACCCATTCTGCAGGTGTTCCATCTCTTCCTTACCTACCTTTTTACCGCTTCTTCTTCTTCCCCTGTCAATGTCCCTCGAAGCTTCAGCTGCACCTGTGCTGCTATCCACTCGTCTGGTCCTATACTTGCGATGTCTGTTGGTACCCTTTTTCCACCCCCGTGCTTACCTGTGTTAGCTTTGCGTCTGTCACACTCTTAGCACCCACCCCCTTTTGGTAGCTGTCTGCTGGCGTAAATGGTGTTGGGCTGTATGCAGGGTTAGAATATCCCTCTGCTGCTGTTAGTTATGATCGGGTCGCGTCCCTCAGTTTTCTTAGTGGGTACAGCCCTTCTCCGTCCTTATTTATTATTAGTGATTGGTATTTTTTCCTTCTCTTCCTTTTTCACCTCAGCTACTGCAAATGATCCTTCTAATTCTTCCTCACTTTCCTCAGTGCTGGGGGGTTTTTGGGGTGCGCTGCATCCGCCCTTTCCGTTCTCCTTATCCTCCTTTACTCCCTGCACGGTGAACATCCCGGGTACCCCTGGTGTGCTCCCCTGGAACATTTTCCAGAGGTCGAAAACTTCTAGGTGACTCGCTAATTTCTTCCCCTTATATGTATTGTGTAGGTGCGCTAGTAGTGAGTGTTGGGTGCACATATCAAAACTGCGTTTGGGCGGCCATGATATCCTTATTTTGTTGTCGGTCCCTTGTGTCGATTCAATACTGTATTTTACTATTTTGTCTCTGTGCGGGGACAGCGTTGCGCAGATGTGTTGGAGTGGTGTTGTTAAGGCGCTTGCTCTGGGCCCTAACCCCGCCCATGCCCCTATCCCATAGTATGTTGACATTTTTACAAATTTACTTTTTCAATACCACCTTTACCTGGCCCCGTAAGCTGGGGTCTTCCGACGCTCCGCTGTAAGAAAAGCAATATTTTATCACAATACTTTTTCTGCTCTCTTTTGTTCAACAACAATGTTCAGCTAGGGCCCCCTTCGACCCGTGGCGCACGAAGCCCCCTGCGGCCGCGTGTCATGTGTGGCGTGCTTTTAAGCTGCCCCACCTTCTTTTGTTGTTCTCTTTTGCTTTTTAAAATGACATTCAATTAGGGTCCCCTTCGACCCGTGGCGCACAAAGCCCCCTGCGGCTGTGTGCCTTGTGTGGCATGCTTTTAAGTTGCCCCAACTCCCTGCGCCGCCGCTATTTGGCGCACCTTCAACTTGCTTCTTGCTCCTCCTTTTCCCCTGCCCTCACTGCCTTCGCAGTTTGTACTCTTCTTGTCTCCCCCCTCCGGTCGAACCACCTTCTGGTGCAACCCCCTAAGTTGAGCGCGTGTCGCGTTCTCCGTGCGCGACCGCCTCTCCCCCTTCGCCCCTCTTTTACCACGTTTCCTTACCCCAATCACTTTTGGATGAACACGAGAGTCGTATCCTATGCAAGCCCTATGGGTGACATCACCAACCACTACGAGATACTACCGGTACGTACAAATTCCAGAAAACAATGAACGCGTAACATGTTTGACATTCTTATTCCCCGTTAACCCCACAGCTGTCTTCCCACCTCGTCTGGAGTGGAATACTCAACAATCACTTTATTATTATAATCAGACTGCGCACACTGCGTCACCTCACGTGTGATACGCACCCTCTCTAGGGGAGCTTAACCAGCCAATTATCTTCCACACTTGGGAAACATTCTCGCTACCTCCTGCGGGAAAACGTCATCTATCCACCGAGCTAAAACACTCAATCGATAAGGATCTTCACCCCCCTTCATACAGGTGTCCGCTATCTTGACCAATCAGCGCTATCTGCCTGTCACATGTGGGTGCCCGAAGCCCCAACCAGTTTACTTTACACAACGATCGCTGCTCAATGGTCAAAATCTTCCCTTAACATACTGTGAAAGCCACCCGCCACCCTTACAATTCCTCCCCCCTCCCTCACAACATTACATTGCTGGTTGTGTGTGCCATACTCACATCGAGCTCTTGCTTGCCGGTGCCGCTCGACTGCGGGCACCCATCCCGATCGGCTTGCCGCCTCCGCTCGTCTGGACCACGTCTGGACACTCGCCAACCGCGGACGGGATACTTCTCATGTCGGCTCCCGACGGCCACTCTCCAGATTGCGCTGTCTGGCTGTCTCGCAGTTTCGCGATGGTGCTGTAGTCCTCCAAAGGGGGCAACGGCAGAGGGGGTCGCGTTGCCGTGCCACATTGACGCAAGCGGCCTCGCTGTGATCGCCCTTAATCTCAGCAGATCTCAGCAGTACCTCCAACTTGTTGGGGTAATTTCCTGGGGGTCGGCTGGCCCGTCCGCGAACCTCCGGGTTTGGGGAGGCCCCAACTCCTCCCGCGTCACAGAAAGGAGTGAGAGGCACACACAAGAGCAAGGTGTGAACTGCTGTTTAGTACACAAACAGACAGGGACGAAATCTCAGATCTTAGGCATCCGAAAGACCTCTCACACTCATGGGCTCGCAGACCCTTTTTCTTTTTGTATGACGCGGCTACGTGCGTCACCTGGGAAACTAGTCCCAAAACCTAAAGTCACCTTGGGTGGGCTCCCCGAGTGGTAAGGTCACTATAGGTGCCTATACGAAAGATTGTTAGTGGTTGAGGCAGGGTCAGGTGGTACACTTGGGCCATCCCTGATAATTGCTACACGAGATTCGTTACAAGGGGACAATTAGTGATTGGCTAAACTATAATGGCGTCAGTAATAAACCCCTCGTATCCTGATTGGTTCACCCGCGGGCCCCCAAGCCTGGGACCACCGCAGTTCCCAACTCGCGGTGTACCTGGTGCTGGCAACAATGTGCGACTATGTGTCAGTGGCGGACAATGGACAGGTTTGACTTTTAGCTGCCGTGCAGGTCTTTTCCATCGCTGTCAGTGTCCAGTTTGTTACTTCATTGTTGCAACCTGGGTCCCAAACGTGAGACCCCAGCGCTTCTCTGTCTCTTGAGGCTTGGCATCGTTTTAGGTCGGCCTGGTCACGTGTTGTGAGACCGTGGCTGGAGTATAACTATGAGCATTTGATTTGTATTTCGGCTCTGGGGAGCGTTTAGCGGTGGCAGGTGTAGCCTTGGCGTGGGAAACGCAGCATGTGTGTTGCAACATTACAACCTTGGCTGTGGGCTCCGGTTGGAGCTCGTTCTGCGTGATCAGCACCTCTTGCAGCTTTGTCTGAGCTGCTCTGCTCTGGGGAGTCTGGCTTAGCGGCCTACCTTGGCCTAGCATATGGATGGCGGTACATAGTCCATAGTATGAGGTCGCGAGGGGCGACAGAGGTTCATGTGCATTAGTCCATATGTGAGGTTGCGTCTGCATGGGGTTAGTGGAGGGAAGCATCTGCAAGCATATACACAAGCTCTTCTGGCATCTTGCGTTTCTGCAGTGCTGTAGTTAGCCTATGTGAAAAATAACAACGATGCATGTCTGTGAGTGTGTGCGGTCCTCTGCGTCCTAGCACTGTGTATGTTCTTCGTGTGGGGTTGGTGTGTGTCTGATCCATGTGTATGGTGGCATGTGTGTTCTGGTTGGTTGGCTATGTCGTCATGGCATCTCTAACAATGGCGGCATTTGTGGTTATTGTCTAGTCGAGTTGGTCCATAATGGCGGTGTCAGCTCCACTTGGGGTCCCAGCACGTAGGTTGATGGACGTGCAGGTTCCCTGGCGGTGTGGGGCGTGGCCACAGTGGATCTTGACGTCTGGTGCGGCAGTGAACGGGACAAATTCCACTCGTGGGGGGTGCTTGGGTCGTGACGTCCTGGGCGGCAATGGTTTGGGTGGTGGGGGGAAGAGATTGACCGATTTTTCCCTCTTCACCTGCAAAGCCACCTTTGAGGAATTCTGCCTTCCCGGGCAACTGGAGTTGTGACTCTGCATTTTTAACCCTATGTTGCATCATTTAGGCAGCTTAAGCAAATTCTGACGGCAGCCTAAGCAAAATCTGACGGCACGTAAAATGGCATTTTCTGTTGTCCTGCAAAAACGCTTTTGAGGAATTGTGCCAACTTAACCCTATGGTGGCTTGGCGCCGCCCTTCCCAGCCAACTCGAGTTGTGCCTCAGCATTTTTAACGCTATGATGCCTCATTTAGGCAGCTTAAGCAAATTCTGACGGCAGCCTAAGCAAAATCTGACAGCACTTAAAATGGCATTTTCTGTTGCCCTGTAAAGCAGCGTATGAGGAATTGTGGCAACCTAACCCTATGGTGGCTTGGTCCCATCCTTCCCAGGCAACAGGAGCTGTGCCTCATTATTTTTAAAGATATGATGCCTCATTTAGGCAGCTTAAGCAAATTCATAGGGCAGCTTAAGCAAATTCTGACAGCAGCCTAAGCAAAGTCTGACTGCACGTAAAATGTCATTTTCTGTTGTCCTGCAAAACCGCCTTTGAGGAATTGTGCCAACTTAACCCTATGGTGGCTTGGCGCCGCCCTTCCTGGCCAACTGGAGTTGTGCCTCAGAATTTTTAACGCTAT
This sequence comes from Ambystoma mexicanum, assembly GCF_040938575.1. Classification (NCBI taxonomy): domain Eukaryota; kingdom Metazoa; phylum Chordata; class Amphibia; order Caudata; family Ambystomatidae; genus Ambystoma; species Ambystoma mexicanum. Next base: position 1,294,525,448 of record NC_090923.1, on the reverse strand, counting down.
GATGCCTCATTTAGGCAGCTTAAGCAAATTTTGACAGCAGCCTAAGCAAAATCTGACGGCACGTAAAATGGCATTTTCTGTTGTCCTGCAAAACAGCCTTTGAGGAATTGTGCCAACTTAATCCTATGGTGGCTTAGCGTCGTTCTTCCCTTGCAACTTAACCCTATGTTGCATCATTTAGGTAGTGATAGCAAAATCTGGCGGCGAATCCGCTGTGGATTCGCGGTTATTGAGTCCTTTCATTTTTTCTTTTAGAGTGTTGAGGCTGTTTTTGCTTAGTTTACACATGTCTACAGGTAATGTGATGATTGTTTTGTAAAGGTAAATTTTAATAATACACAATAAAAAATGTAAAAAAAAAAAAAAAGTATTGAGTGAGTCCTTTCCTTTCCCCAGCTGTACAACCCGCAGGATTGTCCGGACCCATTTTCAAAGAGCTCCCCCCCCGTGGTGTTATCTATTGTGGTGGTTGGCCTCCCCGGGCTTTCATTTTGCCTTAAAGTTTAGCCTCCCTGGTGCTTTTATTCTGGTTCTGTGCCTCTCGGACCCCTCGAGCCTCATGGGGGGGGGGAGAAGCCCCTTTATGTAATGTCTTCGAGGCCAGGTCTTGTGGTGATGAGGTGCTGGTGGGTCCCCCTCCTTCTACCCTGGGCCTCCTTTTGTGGGACCTCTGTTCTGCAGCTACTTGGGGATTCTCTCCTCGTGGAGGTGCAGGGGGCTATACCTGGCGGGTTGTCTCTCTCTCCTGGACCAGGTCTGTGGGGCCCCCAGTCCTTTACTTCCCCCTTCTTTTAGGGGGCAATGTCTCCCAGCGACCCGCCCCCCGCCTGAGGTATCAGCTCTGCCCCTCTTGATATTAGAGGCTTCTTCTCCTGTGGTTGCCACAGTTTGTCTGGTTAGGCATGCCTGCCCCCCCTGAAAGCTCCACCTTCGCTCCTTTATCCTGCTCTGGGGAACCGGGGTGTCTGGCGTCACTCTTGTGGGCCCTTGATCGGATCTCGCCGGGGCCGACAGGGTGCCGTGCCTTGGCCCTTCCTGGCCTCAATGTTCTCCTGGATGGGTGGTGTGGTGGGGGTTTCTGAGGTAGTCCTCTGGGTATAGCTGACCGCTCTGTGGCCCGGAGCCTCCTCCCTCCCTTGCTATGTCCTACGGTATCTTCCTCTGTGTGTTCACTTTAATGGAGGGGCCTCACCTGTTGCACTCGTCGGGGTTATACTGAGGCTCCACGGGTGCTCCTGCTATCCCCCTGTTGCTCTCTCTACGCTTGCCCGTTCAAGCTTCTGCTGTCCCCCTGTTTCTCTCCTCTACGCTTGCCCCTTCAAGGCTCCTGCTGTCCCCCTGTTACCCTCCTCTATGCTTGCCCCTTCAAGGCTCCTGCTGTCCCACTGTTGCTCCCCTCTACGCTTGCCCCCTCAAGGTTCCTGCTATCCCCCTGTTGCTCTCCTCTACGCTTGTCCCTTCAAGGCTCAGGGCTGGCTCCGGCTGCTTTCCCACTCATAAGACACTGGATAGAGGGAGAGACTCGTTGCAAACAAAACTAGCTGCAGGTAGATGAAAGTGCCTGAATTGCCTGGGCCTCCCTTGCAGGGCCCGACAGAGGAGATGAGTAGTGCCTTTGAAGGGTTAGTCTTGCCCAACCTACGTAATGGGATGCTAATGAACCTGCTAATAAAACAACTACCCTTTTGTGAGGATCCAATAAGTAATTATATTGAGCATTGATTTCTAATACTTTAAGGAATGTAGCAAGTACACTGTGTTGTGATAGGCACTTAGCAAGCCACAGCATTTTAAAAATGTATGTAGGCCACCCCCATCAGGTATTAGACCATGGACATCATGCAAGACATGCCCCCAAATGAGCCCCCACCCCCTTACTTTCTTACCCTACTCAACGCCCTGGGAGTACTTGAAGCAGGGTATGGGTAACATAAAACATTCTTGCAGAGGGCTGGTTGTGGGTTCTCTGGATTCAAGCTCAATCAACGCCTGGGGACTGGATGGGAACCTGGTGAATAAAGTGTTGCTAAGTATCACACACCAGGTGAAAAGTGCGGCTTTGCTCTCATGCAAAAATCACACCATTGACGAGAAGTCCTGTCCCGCCTCCCCTCACTGAAACAATTCACTCATGCTGAAACCAACACTACAACTGACTGCACACTACACATCCCATTTCGCAAAACCGCAGCTATCTGGACAATTGGAGACACTCATTGCCATCCTTGCATATGTGCCTGACTGCCTCTGTACTCTAAACCCATTCCGACTGAAGCACTCCCGCTTTACCTGACAATCATTAACTGCTCCCAGCAGGACACAACTGTATTAGTTCTGAAGGCAAGTGGCCTTCATAGAATCATAGTTGGCTAGCCAACCCCTCCGATTGGGTTTATAGCTCTTTGGTGACTATTAGCCAATTAGGAGAGCCGTTTTGTTTGGGATATGAGGCACACTGTGACAAATCATCTTCTGGTGCACCAGTGGTGCAGGGATGAAACAACCCCACAACCTCTAGTACACCATAAGAGATCTGAACAGATTGGAAACATAAGCTAATTATAAACCTTGTTTAATTTTGGTAACATGGACGGAGTGGCAGGCTTATCTGCGAATAGTCGTGGATCGTTGGATAGTTGCAACACAGCAAAAATACAATTATTACCCAATGTCTTTGCTTTGGGTAATAATCGGTTTGTGAAAGCGAGGTAAGTGGAAAGCATCTAAAAGCTCCTCCGAGCATGTTTTTTCCATTTAATTGTATTAATCTGTGCTCCATGCCTCAGTGAATCCCTCTCCCTGCCTTCCCCACTCGCTTCCTCTTCCTGATCCCCACCCGTCTCCCAGCCGCCCACCTCCCTGATTAGTCAGATCACTAGTCTTAACTGATATGAGTTTCTTGAACTACTATCTGCCAGTTGTCGCTGCGTACCCCCGCCCTTATTTTCCTCGTCGTCACTGTGTGCCCACAACCCCTTAGGTCCCACCGTTTCACTGTGTGCCCAGACCCCCTGGTTCCCATCTCGTCACTGCCCCTCCAACAACCTCTGGTCCAGTGTGATGCCCCCAGCTTCTCGCCTGTTCGCTGAAGATATCGCTGTCTACCCCATGCCCCTCTTGTGTCCCATGTTGTTGCTCTGTGCCCCCCAACACCCTCTGGTCACCCTTGATATCGCTGTATACCCCCAGCCCCTCTGGTCCCGTGATGTCTCTCTGTACCCTCTGGCCCCCTGCATGCTGTTGCCGTTTGCCTCTACCCCCGGTCCCCTGCGATGCCGCTGTGTACCCAACCCCTCCCATCCTCATTTACAGTTCCCAGGCATGCCCTCCTGTCTGTGCCCTAGCACCTGCACTGTCTAGGTGTCTCTAGACCGAGTGCAGTAGCTAATCTTCACATTTGTGCTGTTCATGCCCTGTGGGTGTGTATTTGCTTTCTCCCTCTTTCCCTCCCTTGTCATTGAACGCCTTTGAAGCGCATTGCGCTTAGGCGCCGTGTGCATGAAACATCATATCATATCAGTATGCTTACTCTCTACTGTACACCATCACACAATTAGAGTGTACCTATACCCCTCGATCAATTCGGCCTAACTGCTCACATACGACCACTACCCCACAAACACCTCATCACTCTAATAAAATGCAGCTATAGCCCATGACAAACCGGCCTAGCTGCACACATAAGCGTCCTACAGTCCTAACGCAGCCAGAACCCAGTCTGGGTGTCCACCTACCAGACTGCACACATTCAACTGATATCATCAACACCACACCTAATGCTAGGATGCAGCTACCATCAGGCAATTACATCAGCTCCACACATAACTGGTGCACCCATGCACCCTACGACACTTACTCTCTCAACTCACCTGGACCCTGGTCTCAGAGGGCGTTCAACCTACCAGCACTTGGAGGTCATACCAATGATATAGAGTGCTATATAAATGCCAAATAACATAACAATAGGGGCCCAAGAGTGTCAGGCTGTTTGCCTAGACATACACCCCAGTCAAAAATGTTGTGTCATAAAACGGATTCAAATTATATATACTGTATAGCTTATGATTTATATCTTCTTTAGCACTACCAAAGAGTTCTCCAGGATGAAGTTTCAAGGCACAGCAAAAGAGTTCATACTGAACAGTATGTGATGTTTCATCCCACCCTGATGCTCCTGTGAGCAAGAATACATGTGCAAGCCCCCATTTGCTTTATTGGCCCACATTCTGTATAGTTGAAGGCCATTTGAAGTTACGCTGATTTGATCAATGTTAACACAAAGAAGCAAAGTAGTAGAGAAGCAATCAAGTTTTACGCTGATCATTTTATTCTTTACAATGAAATATGTATTAACACAAAATAAATTGCAAAAGTCAGCAAGAACATTTTTTTTTTTTTTGGACAAGTTCGAAGAAATGGCACTCAGGAGGTTGGTGCGAAATTCAGGTCACCCACACAAGCCAACGCTGAATGCTCCAATGAGGATGACTTCTCTGTAAGCGTAACGAGATGAAAAACATAAGGCTGAAAGATTGGAATGCATACAATAGCCACCAAAATGTAACGTATGACAGCATGAACATATTAATCAATAATTTATTGGGTATTTATAATGCTCCTATACAGCAAATGGTGCATCAAGGTACATATATTTATAATAGTAATGTGAAATTCAAAATTACAATGAACATGTCATCAGAGTGAACTGGACCTTCCAGCCCTTTAAGGTGAGATAGCAATACCCTTGAGATAGATGGGGATGCAGAATTGTATTCAAACTTCAATAATCGAAACAACTCAGGTAGTTGGCAAAAGGATAGCCGCGAGGAGAAGACCAGAGGACAAGGCCTGCACTCCTCTTTGCAGCTCCGCTGCGAGTGCCTCCATCAGCTGAGCTTGAACAGCTGACTGCAACGTTCAACCTTTGTTTTGGAGCCCCAGCGTGCCTTGCGCACATTACAGAGGCCTCCACCATGGAAGGCCCGATCACCGTCTGCAATGCTTTTGAAAAAGCATCTTTTGAATTTCCCGCCGCTCTGATGCCTGTTCCCGCCCGCAGCCCGCAGCCTGATTCAGCTTCCCGCCCTGCCAGCTCCACCCCCCCACCATAAAGGGAGACGGGGCTCACCGCCAGGGGAAGCCGCGAGGAGAAGGCCAGAGGACAAGGCCTGCACTCCTCTTTGCAGCTCTTTGCTGCTCGAAGTCTGCCGTCCGACGTGGAACTCTGCCTGCATTACAAGGTAAGGAGTCCCGCACTCCTGATCAGGTTAACGCACTCGCTTCTAGACTCCAGCGTCTGCGTGCCCGCACCTTTACATGTGCAGTACCCTCAATACCCACACCAAAAACGAAACGTGCGCCTGCAAACCAGAACACTGAAACTTTCCATTAGCCCTAACACTCCAGCCTCTTCTAACTACAATCCCCATAGGCTGCGCCACACTATGGGCCAGAACCCACGCAGTAAGCACTTCCATGGCCGCAATGCATCTGTAACAATGGCCATGACTCCGGATAATGCGCCCCCCACAGGCTTGAATATGTTTTCCCAATGTGCATTTTTTTTTTTAAATTTCATTTAGTTTTTACAAACTTTTTGAAAACTTTCAATTTCACAGTTCTTAATTCCTAATTTACGCAGTGACAGAAAAAGAAAAAAGAAAAACACTCAAATAACTAAAAAGCGACTGATTGGTAGTGAACTTGCACTTGACTCATCTCATTTAGTTCCTGTCTTGTGGCCATTGAGAAAGTTCATTTGCACACTTTCCTTGATTACAGTCTTAGTTGTTTGCTGAGTGTGTCTTCTCTGGCTTACTGAATGTGGCATCTATTGGGGTCACTCATTCTCCCCATACGGTGTTGTCGCCTCTAGTCGTATTTGCATTTGGTCGAGGAATCTCATCGTTGCAATCAACAATGATCGGCTCTCACCAATGTGAAGGTGCTTCCACCATTCCTCTAGATCATATGTTTGAACTCTGCTTCTCTCCTTTCCGAGGCATTTTTCATGTTGGACTTTAAATTCGGTGCACAGCAAGACCAGATGTTTTAGATCTTCTGTTCCAATTGCACAGAACCTGCATTTCGAATTGTCCATAGGAATCTTCCTGCGATGAATTAAGACTTCCTTGGTTTTGTAGATGTTCAAACGAAATTTCAGGTATAGCCTTCTTAGGCGTTTACAGGGTGACAATGTTAGATAGGACGGAAGCGTATTGCGTCTTTTCGCTTCTGGAGGAGTATTCTGCATAGCTTTTTGTGATGACCTTTTGTCATTGATTTCAATCCAGTCCCAGTCCAGCAGTTTCCTCTTAACCAGATCTGGATTCCACCACAAAGTTTTTTCATCTGTGCCCAGTTGTGCTAGTATCTCTCTGCACTGATGTTTCGAAAGACGCAAAGCCGATTTTTCATGTCCTTTTTCCTCCGACAAGAATTACGGATGGGAGGTTTGCCTCCACGTGTGTCTTCCTGAATAACGCCAGCTTATTCCAGGTGATTCTTGACTTAAGGGTAGAGACTCCAACCTCATACAATACACAAGCTGTAGGTGTACTTAAGGGGATCTGACGAATCTTTTTCCAAAAGAGACTTTCACATCGGGCCCATACTTTATAATCACACCCGAACATGTTCTCGGTGCCGTAGACGAGAATTGGAGTCACTTTATCTTGATAAAATCTCCTTATCGGCTCATAGGAAAATTTGCCGTATCTTTGCTGTAAGATGGTAACTTGAGCTATTAGTAATTTACAGCTATTCAGGAGTTATTTTACCATTGGGGTGTTGTTGATGATAGAGTTGATCGTGATCCCTAGATATCTTGTATGTGGTACCTGGTTTAATTTATTTGAACCTATGGACCACGTTGTTTTCTTTTTAATTGCAGATCTTTGGTTTCCTAATATTAAGATCTCCGATTTGGCCACATTGATGCCAAGGCCTAAATCCTCTGTGAAGATTATGAAAGCTGAAAGTTTTCTTTGGAGACCAATAGGATCTGATCTAGGATCACCATATCGTCTACATACAAAATATGGTTTATTGGTATTCCATTTATCTGTGGTGGAAATGACACAACATCTGCCAGAGCTATTCCTACTTTGGATATGTAGAAGCTGAACAAGGTGGCCCCTAACGGGCATCCTTGCTTCACACCTCTCTCCATTGGTATGGGGTTGGTTAGGTTTCCCTCACGATCTAATCTCACCTGAATATAAGTGTCGGGATACAGCTCGCGGATAGCGTGGATGAGACTCTCATTGCACCCCCTTTCTTTGAGTTTTTCCACAGGGTTTCTCTATCCACGCCATCAAAGGCATTCGCCATGTCAATAAACGCCAGATATATTTTTCGTCCCGTTCTAATGACGTCGATTTTTAACAGGTTCAGAATGAGTAAGTTTGCACCACAACCTACACCTTTAACAAAGCCCGACTGACGTTCGTCGTATATTTTCTCTTCCTGGATCCACGTGGTCAATTGGGCTAGCAGCATCGAGGCGAACACTTTCCCCACTACATCCAATAAGGCAATTGGACGATAGTTTGCCGGGTCTGAGCAAATACCTTTCTTGTAGATCGGGACAATAATCCCAGATTTCCAAGTCTCAGGTATTTTCCCTTCCTTTTTTATGGCAGTGAAGAGTGTATGACAAAAGTCTGACCATTCTTCGATGTTTGCCTTAAGGTCTGCGTTCGACAAACTGCCTGGACCCGCAGCGCGAGAGGCGTTACATTTCCTGATGGTAGTTCGCATATCGTCTCTCTCCATTTCGATTTCCCACTGCTGACTTGTCTCCACTTTTATCGGGCTCAAGGTTTTTCTTCTTTTAAATAGTGCTATGAAGTGGTTTTCCCAGTCCTTTTCCAGAACTGTACTTGATAGTAGTGCTTTATCAGAGTTCTTTGTATCATTAATAATGTCCCCAAAGCCTCTTGTGTTCTTTCGGTTTAGAGCCTTCAACATTGCTTCCGCGTCCCGTTGTTCCATGGTTGCCTTGCGATTTTTGCACCAGTTGTTATACTTGTTTTTTTCCTTTTTTATCTGCACCATTAGGTCCTCTGGGTTTACGGCGCGTATTTTCCTCATAATTTTTCTTACCTCTCTCTTTCTGGCAGCTACCTCAGGATCATATTTGTGTTTTTGTATCACAGGTCTCGTCTGGGACGTTTTTTTCTTGACTTTATAGATCTCAAAGAACTGTTGATATTCCGTTGACCATAAGGGATTCTGGTCATGCGCTTCCAGTAGCAGTTCGGTAATTGTCACAATGTCGCACTGATTTATGCGCAGTCTGTTGCGACCTGGGACCAAGGATAGATCTTGTCTCCATTGTTTATGCTCCATTTTGTTGATGTTATTCCATTCCGCTACCGCCATGTTGTGGTCACTGTATTTAGTTGTGATCACTTTGAATGAATCAATTTCCTGGAATATGTTGCCTGAGACAAACATATAATCCAGTATTGAATTTTGGGTTCCTCGTGTCCAGGTCGGTCTAGCTGGAGTATCACCCTTTGTTCCTCCATTTAGCATTACTAGATTTCTTAACGACATCTCATCAAGCCATCGCTCACAGTTTGTTTTTTCTCTGCTATTCACTTGTTGCTTTGATTGTGGGTTCTCGATCAATTTCATATTAAAATCTCCACACATAATTATTAAAGCTTGTGGTTCTCTCACTAGTATGCTGTCAATTGCATCTAAGATGTCATCTTCAAATTTTAAGTGCAGTTTCGTGGTTGTGTTCCAGTAGACATTTAGGATGTAAATGGTCTGGTTATCTGATGTTACCATGTTCACTGGATCAGTGCAAGTCATTTGGAGATAGGGCGAAATGTTCCAAGCATTCTTGATTCTCAGGCCGCTTTTTCTGTTTATCAGGGTTAACTGACCCGACATTGGGCGGCCTTTCTCTTTGCAGATTGCAGGATTAAAAGCTACATCGAAGCCTTCTACACATGGTGTACTTGTTTGTCATGCCCCGCGTTCCTGCACACGGACGACTAGGGTCATCCGTTTCCATGTGGAAGTTGCCTTGGCGACTATTTCCAAGTCGCGGGACACGCCGCACTACATTTCCCAGCATTTCCCCTTTTTGCGAGCACATGACACGCCGACAACGCGTCTCACGTCCTGGGAAAGATACTCGTACTTAACTCAGCTTGTCCATGCAACGGGTGCTCCTAAAACTAAGCAGTTAGTTGAAGTGCCCGATTCTCGTTATCCTGTTTTCTGAATCTCCTGGACCCGGCTCTTGCTTTAAGGACTATTCCATACGTCTCCTCCCTTACTATTTCTGGCGCCAAAACCCTCGACTGTTTTCCCTTTGGTAATCGAACCCCTGGCTTTGTATACGGATTGCTCTCTCCTGCTCCTGTTTGTTGTGATGCTTTCGGATTTGCTTCCTCATCACTGAACTTCCAATTAAGTTTTGTTTATCTCTGGCTGCTATCTCCACGGACTTCCTAATTCCCCTTCAATATTCTACGCATTCTGGATTGTTTAATGGTACTTTTTATTTTGTCACAAAACACATCACTCTACGCATCAACGTGACTATATGAACGCTCTCCTGATTCTACTGGTCACTACCTGGATTGCTTACCTTCACTTCAGGGACGCTTTGCTGAAATTGAACAAGGGATTGCTTTTTGGACACTAGCGGCGCCCTCGTGCCGTTCGGGTTAGGTGAATCTCTGCACTAACTTCTACCAACTGGGACCTTCTTCCTGCATCACCTGGTTTCCGTGGTGTGTTTGGACTTCCATAAGGTTGTGGGATTTCTTTCTGGCTAAGCAGGTAAGAGAGGGTAATTGTGGGTGGCTGGTCGCTGCATATTGGATAACCTTAGTTATTCTATTGAATCATTGTTTTGTTTGCTCCCTTAGCTCTGTTGTCGCTGCTCCTGCCTTTTCGCTCAAGCCCCTGGCCTGTTAGTTATAATTAAATTCCTACAGGCTATGCTCTTGGAGGGGAAGTCTTGTTTAGCATCACGCGCAAGGTGTCCCGGAAGAATCCGGTTCGCTGCACGTTCAAGCTACCCCAGAGCGGAAGGGCTTCCCGAGAGTGGATGCTGACTGTATCCTTTTCACGACTGTATCCTTTTATAAAGTTTGTCTAAACTGTGACATTGTTAACCATGTTTCTTGTGTGCATATAATATCGGCATTCCTCAGGTATACGGGTGCAGAGCTCAGCAGATGGGTGAACCCTCTCGTGTTCCAAGAGGTTATCACCAACTTTTCCTTTAGGCATTAACTCGTCGATGTTCCATTTAAGGATTTTGCTATCCATCCCATGCATGGGACTCCTCCTCTGTAGACGAGTTGTCCTTACACATCACTCTCTTTGTGTTCTCACTGTTCTCCCTGTTATTTTAAATTTATTCAGTTTTATCTCTTCCAGTGAGTGCTGTGCACCAACGTCCTCGTCCACTGATTTTCTTTTGGCTAGGTCGTGATCTTCCATTTTTGCACTGTTATCCAGTCGAGTGGACAGCTGTGAATCTTTTTGATTTTTCTGCGGGCCATTATCTGCCGAGATACCACAGTCTTCTCTTCCCAATGCACTGTCAACGGTGTCCGGTCATTTGGTCGACTGAAAACTGGTCGACTGCAATTTGGTCGACACCATTTGGTCGAAAACCAAATGGTCGAATGTTTTATTTTTTTTATTTATATATGTGTTTTGTGGGTTTTCCGGTAGAAAAAAAAAGGGGTACAAATAAAAAAAATAAAAAATTCGACCATTTGGTTTTCGACCAAATGGTGTCGACCAGTTGTCCAGTCGACCAATTGTTTTCGACCAAATGACCTATAACCCTGTCAACCTCGTATACTTGGTAGCCTGCGTTCAACAATTGTCTCTCATTTGTCATAATCTGTTCCACAACCTTTTTTCCCACAATGTGCAGCAAAACAAATTTTTGATTCGAGTCTGCTATTATTTCGACCCTTTCAATTTGAGGACTCTTTACAGATCTCAGTGCCGGGATCTTTTGATTTATCTGTAGTACTGTGTATCTGTTTAGCGACGGTTCGCTTTTGTTACAGTTGATTTTTTCCACCAAAATTCTATATCCAATTGCTTTATCATTGTTGGTAGATTTGCTTGTGTGATCAATAGGATTATAGGTTTTTCTCCCACTTTCTGGAATTGAGGTTGCTGCCGCTTGGGCCCCCTCCATCAGTTTGCCTGTCGAACCTTTCTTAATTGACCTGGTCGCTGGTCCCGGTGTGTTACACACAATTGTTTTTTGTTGACATTGCATGCTTCTTACACGTTTCTCTTCTAACGTAAAGAAGTGTTTGACAGATCCCTCATTAGGACACTTATTCTTTAGAGGAGAATCTTCTTCTTTTGGAATTTGAGGCCATGAGAAGGCTCTCTTGCCTGGTTGCCCCATTTCTCTCTCTGGCTCAATTTCCGACGGGATCTTGCCTATAACAATCGGTTCTCCTTTCTTTGTGTCGTGTTGGTTTTTTGCATTACCTTCCACGTCAATCTCACTGACGCCTTCAGCGCCCACGTCATCGTCCACCGAAGAACTATAAGTTGACATATTCAATAGTTCTTCATCCTCCTCATCATCATTTTCAATCTCCACTGGGGCTTTTTGTTTAACTTCTTTTTCCGTTGTCTCTAAGGGCTGAATCTTCCTCGTGGAAGACAATTCAGCGACCGTTGTTCCATCGGCCTTACTGGACTCTCTAGTGCATTTTTTGCTATCTGGGCCTGTAGGTTCAGTATTGTTTACTGTGATGGTTAGCGCTTTTATGTCCCGAAAGAAGTTTGCCGAGCTTCGTGGATTTTTGTTCTCCTGTATTTGCTGGTTTTTGGATTTCTTTTGACATTTACTGTTTTGGAGCGGTGACTCGGCCTTGCGTGTTTAGGCCGATGCTCTCTTTTAATTGTTTGGAATCAAAGATGTCAAACCACTCAGTTTCATTCTTTTTTTCAGTCGTGTCATCAGCTTTAGAGTTTACTGGAGTAGTCCTCGCCTCATTGTCATTACCACCTACTCTCGGCTCCTCCACAACTTCATTCTCACTTCCTTTGTCTTCCTTTCCCTTTTGTGTTGTCTCCGTAAGGTCAATTTCTTCCACCCTCCCTTCTTTTGATGATAAATCATAGGGTGTGGTCATCAAGACTCTATCACTCTTTGATCTCTTTCGTGGTGGCTTTGTTGTTATTTCTTTTCACCTCACTGATTTTCACTTTGTCTTCTGCAATAGGAACCTTTTTTTTATTTGAGTCCTTTGGACTGTCACTCAACACAATGGTTATCTCAGAGTCTATTTCAGAACAACAGTTCTGAATAATTTTTGGTTTTGTGAGCAGAGAGTTTGGTTTTGATGTTCTGTCCTCTGGTACAGGCTCATTTTTGTTGCCTATTGAGTTCACCATGCGTCCTGTTTCTGCACTCGGCTGGATTTTTTGGGGGACACCTACTTCCTCTGTTCTGTGTTCTCGATCTTTTTGGAAAAGCATTAAAGCTTGTTTTGTCACTTCTGCGAAGAGTCTTTTGTCTTCCGTTGTCGTTTTCAGAGATTCTCTTAGTGCTGTTAATGAAATGTCATTGCCTCTTCTGGTTGTCACAACCTGAGCCATCATGTCTCTCAGATCTAGCTCGAGTTTTACAATTTTTGAGTTTAACAGGGCGACCAAGGTTGTTTGGTCCCGGAGGCTTTCCTTTAGATTTTCGTAAAGTTTCAGCAATGGTGCTACTGCTATTGTTGTAGCTGACATCAGTGTCGGACTCAACTTTCCGACTGTGGTCTCCACTAACTTCTTTTCGTCCATTGCTGTTTCAGGAATCGCCAAATCCAAAAGTTGATCAGGCTGCAAACTTCTATTTTTGGGAGACGGCGTATTTTCTACGTCATCCAACACGGCTGGTCCTGGTTTTGTCACATGCTTGCTCGGGGACCCCGGTTTAGGCGTCCAACTCTGTCTTGAGTTTCTTTTAAATCTTTTGTTTGCACCCTCGTGGTCTGAATTGGAGCTTAACTTTCTCCGGCTCCTTTTTGTGAGACCATGATCTCATCATTTCTGGTCTCAAAGGATGGTGTATTTTCTTCTAGAGTCATCATGTCAAGTAGACTCTTTTCCTTGATCATTTGGCATTCAGTTTGTGGGGATGGCTTTCCACAGCAATTTGTTGATGAGTTTTTTAGTTGTTTTGACAAGTTGGAATTCAATTCCACTAGGTCTCTCAGGAGTTGGTCTGCGAGTCCTACTGAGTCTCTTCTACGAGGGGGCTCAGCCGTTCCATCTTTAGATGTTCTTTCCTTCCATCGCGCAGCACACACCCACTCCTCACTGGGGGCCTCTTCTATCACCACGATGTTCACTTTTCCGATTGACTCTACATCAGGGGGTTTTATAACTGAAGATCTTATCTTGTTGGCCACTAAGTCATCTTTTTTCATCTTTTGGGCCTGGTACTTTAAGTTTTTTCCGTTCCCCTTATGCATTGAGGTCACTCTTGTCCATGCTAGGATCTTTAGCGATGAACTCTTGTGGGGTGGTTTAGGAGACTCATCTACGTGATCTACTGAGAGCCTACTTAAACGTCTCTCATGGATAGGGGATGTCTCAACTGGGGTGACTGGCATCGTTAGAGCGGTCTCCTCATTTGTCACACTGCATTTATTATTCAGTTGTTTCCTTGATTTCTTGTCGTTCCTTTCGTCATTGGGTATGGCCTCCTCTCGTGTGACATCAGAATGATTTCTGGGCTCACCTAGGACTTATGGAGGGTCACAATTTGAATTCCCACTTGCCAACCTCCTCCTACCAGAGACATGTTCGCACTCTTCACTCCTAACATGCATTGGTAGGTGGTTGCCATTTGTTGTTGACTCGGCATGGGCATGGGCGCAATGTACCATGGCGGTGCATACTTCCAGCCTCGACTCACAACCCACTTCGCCCCCCCTTGTTGCGTGCGGGTCATCTTTTTCTGCCCTTACCAAGTCTATAGTTTCCATGATTCTTGCTGAGGTGGGCGAGGGACTGTTATTTCGTTTTGATCCACTCTCACTCTCACTTCGCACTCTCCGCGACACCCACTCCGCTGACTTTTCAGTATCCCTTACAGGCAATTCATCTTCATCTTCATTATCCTCAAGTTCTGAATCGCTTGACCTCACATATTCACTATCAGTGTCCAGCTCATCGCTGGCTACATTAGTGTTGTCTGCGCCTTGGTTTGGCGCCACACGGTCATTTCACGCTTGTTTTAAGTTGTTATGGGCCCCACATTGGGCCGGCGTGGCCGCGTTCATCCCACATTGGGGCACAGTTCTCACATCATTTCCCCCCCACCCCTGCCAGTGGCATTCCTCCTCGTATTGGGGGGGGTTGTTTGAATTAAATGTTCGGGTGTTTGGAACTGCTAGCCCCCGCTTGGCGTACGCTCGCGTATTAGGCGGAGCGCTGGACCTCATCTTTGCGGCTTTCTAAGGGGCCTCAAACCCCCCACAGACTCTCCGTAGTTCAACAGAACGTAAGCCGCGTTTTATTTTCCCCACAGTGTCTATCTCACAACTCACGGCGGCTGGCCAGGTGGAACTGATAACTGATAAAGGGAGGGGGGAGGTGGAAGAGTACACGGCAGCTCTTAACGGGACTTCTTGTGCTTTACTTTGCCTTTGCCAGCTTCAGTCAGCATCCGTCGGACAGCATTCCGGCCCTCCGGCCCTCACAGCCCCCCCACAGACCACCAGGGAACACAGGAAACAGTCGCCACACACCGCTACGCTCCGCTTTGCGTAGGTGGCGGTTTTAAAGGCTCCTCCTCTTCCTTCAACGCGGCACAGAAAAAAAAGGCAAAAAAATGAAATGCCAAGACTCTCCACACAGGAAACACTCGCCACACTCCGCAATGTGCAAAACTCCGCAATGTGCAATGTGTAATTCTTCTACGACAGCCTTGCCATCTACTAATGCAAATGCTACTTTATCCATGTCTAGGACCCTAGAAAATGTGCCCCCCACTACTTTAAATGTGACTACCGCAATGCGCAATTCTTCTACCACAGCCTTGCCATCTACTAATGCAAATGCTACTTTATCCATGTCTAGGACCCTAGAAAATGTGCCCCCACTACTTTAAATGTGACTACCGCAATGTGCAATTCTTCTACCACAGCCTTGCCATCTACTAATGCAAATGCTACTTTATCCATGTCTAGGACCCTAGAAAATGTGCCCCCCACTACTTTAAATGTGACTACCGCAATGTGCAATTCTTCTACGACAGCCTTGCCATCTACTAATGCAAATGCTACTTTATCCATGTCTAGGACCCTAGAAAATGTGCCCCCACTACTTTAAATGTGATTACCGCAATGTGCAACTCTTCTACCTCAGCCATACCATCCACTGATGTAAATGTCTCCCCCGAACACCACCTCAAATGTGCCCTCATCAACGCCCGATCCATCAATGTGCACGCCCTAGACATCCATGACCTCATCACCACCCTAGATCTAGATCTTCTAATGGTCACCGGGACCTGGCTACACAAAGCCTCAGGCCCCACTCTATCCTTCGCTCTCCCACCAGGCTATGCCATCACTAGACTAGACATCCACGACCTCATCACCACCCTAGATCTAGATCTTCTAATGGTCACCGGGACCTGGCTACACAAAGCCTCAGGCCCCGCTCTATCCTTCGCTCTCCCACCAGGCTATGCCATCACTAGACAAGATCGCCTGACCACAGGGGGCGGTGTTGCTCTCATAGCCAAAGATTCAATCACCATCAGAAAGGTTGACAAAACTATAAACAACAACAGCGACTACCTTCAACTGAAACTCACTATCTCGCACCACTGCACCATCACCCTACACCTCATCTATCGACCACCAGGCCCCCTGGGAGACTTCCAGGCCTCCCTCACTCACCTCCTGGCTGACAACCTAAAAAAGTCATCCTCCTCGGTGATTTCAACCTAGGCCTGCATGACTCCAAAGACCTTGCTGCCAAATCCCTTGACAAAGCTTTAGCCACTCTGGGATTCGCAAACACCATCACAGCCCCCACTCACACACTAGGCAGATCACTAGACTGGATAGCTCATCACAACTGCCCCCTCACAGTCACAGGCGATACCTCCACCCCATGGTCCGATCACCACACCATCACCTTTAACATCCCAACCTCCTCCTCATCCCCTCCCCCCCTACCCTTACCACCAGCTCTCACAAGAAGCGCCCGCCAACTGACCAAAGAAAGACTCTTACCATTCCTACAGGGACCTGCCTTTAGACACCCCTTTTCCAACGACCCAGAAACACTTGCCAAGAACTACGACTCTGCTATCACAGCAGCAATCAATGCTATCGCCCCACTTAAACTGTGCAAAACCAAACCTACCAGCCACTCCAACGCTTGGTTCACCCAAGACCTTCTCAAATTGCGCACAGACAAGCAACTAGCTCAATGGCAAACATCCCATGATGATAAAGACAAACTTAACTTCAAATCCCTCGCAAATGAATATAAGAAAACCATCATCAAAGCCAAAGCCAAATCATTTGAAGATAGAATCTCCGAAGCCAAATCAAACACCAAGGAAATGTTCGCCATATTCAGGGAACTCGACACCCCCACACCGACCTCCCAAAACTTCACCAAAGATAAAGCATGGTGTGATGACATCCAAACAGCCATGCGCAACAAGATCAGCTCACTCCAAGCCAAAATTCTGAACACTAAACTAACGCTCCCCAACCCCCCCTTTCCTCACCCACAGAGGCCGCCCCCACCTTCTCTTTCAAAACCATTCAAGAGAAAGACATGATCAACATCATGAAAAACATCAAACCCTCCAACTGCAAAGGGGACCCCTGCCCCGCTTCCATCATCAAAGACTGCGCACACCCTTGCTCCGTTCCTAACAGTCTTCGTCAATGCCTCCTTCACCACAGGGAGAGTCCCCTCATGCCTCAAGGAAGCATGGGTCCGACCTATCATAAAAAAAACCTACACTTCATCCCACCTCCCCCAACAACTACCGCCCCATCACCACAGTCCCATTCCTCCTCAAGATTCTAGACAAGGCAGCCTACCTGCAGGTCCAGCACTTCCTTAAAGAGAATAATCTCCTAGGACTGAGACAATCTGGCTTTCGGCCTAGGCATGGGACAGAGACCGCCTTACTCAACCTCAAAAACCAAATGGATGACACAAGGGACCAAGGCAAACCTGTCCTGCTCCTTCTCCTCGATCTCTCTGCAGCTTTCGATCTTGTAGATCACGACATCTTCTGCCATCACCTCACCTCCACAGCCAACTTCTCCCAAGAAGCTACCACTTGGAGCACCTCCTTCCTCCAAGGTAGGACCATGCAGGTCTTCTCTGACCTAGCCACTGCGTCACCCACCATCATGCTATGTGGTGTGCCCCAAGGCTCCTGCCTCTCCCCTACCCTATACAACATCTTTACCCGCCCCCTCTTCCTTATCCTTGACGCCATGGGCATTTCCTACACTAACTACGCTGACGACACTCACACTAACAGGGAACTATGACAATGACTGTGCTACTCTCAACAACATATACAGCACACTCTAAATGTGGAAGCGTATCAATGGCCTTTGCCTTAACTCCGACAAGAATGAGCTCCTTCTCGTAGGATCCCCTGATACCCTCAAGAAACTTGACGCCCAGTTCAGCCACTTTACCATTGACTCAATCAGAATTCCAGTACTTGATACGGTAAAAACACTAGGCGTCTACCTAGACTCTAACCTATCTATGACCAGGCAAGTAAACGCAATCGCCTCCTCTGCGGCCTACCATGCAAAACTCCTCAAAGCAATCAGGCCTTTTTTGTCAAAAGACACGTGCACCAACATAGTCAGAGCCATAACTGGCTCCCGGCTAGACTACTGTAATGTCCTCTTCCTAGGGACCTCCAACAAAAACCTTGAGAAGCTGCAAGTAATTCAGAATAGCGCCCTGCGTGCTGCACAAGGCATTGCCAAGAGAGAGCACATCACCGCTGCCAGGAAAGCGTCCCATTGGCTCCCCATAAAGGAAAGGATCATATTCAAAGCGCTAAGCATCACGCACAAATGTGTCCATCTCTCAGCCCTAGTGTACTTATCCCAGAGAATCCACCCGGTCGCGTCCACAAGACCCACCAGGACACCCTATGCTAATATGCTCTCCGTACCCAGGGTAAAAAGAGCTAGAGCAGGTGGCGCCAGCTTCCCTTACCTTGCTGCTCTACACTGGAACACCCTTCCCACCTCACTGCGAGCTGAACCCTCACTGACTGCTTTCCGCAAAGCCATGAAAACCACCATGTTCACCTAACCAACCCCACATGTTTAAACTTTAATGACTAACATGTATGATGTACTTTGGTGTATGATGTACCTTGTTGTATGATTCTCCCTATTGCTTAACACAGGGTCTTGCCTCACTGTAACCCAAGGCACAACATGTACCTGTACTTGTAACTAAGCCCCTTACAAGTAACAGCGCCACAATGCCCCAGGGCTGCCTGTGCGCTATATAAATGTAATAAATAAATAAATAACTGTTTTAATATCAATTATTTAAAACAGGGAGGACAACGGACATCAGCAGACATCTCTCATCACTATTTCAAAGCGTTGGATTAAAAAAGGACACCTTTATAGTAAATATTCGTCATTGATGACGTTAACCTGTGTATCACTAACGTCATCCTACGTGGCAAAACTTAAATACCTACGGGTGAATGAGATAGGGTCTAAACGAATCTAAACGAATCATCTAGGTATACGATCCATACTCGTTTGGGCAGTGAAATAAAGTGATAGGCTTCTTAACATCAGGTGGGGCAACTAAGCCCTTCCCTAAAATATGTCACTATGAACGTCACTAAATATACGATAATATACTAAATATACGATGTTTGATGATTGGCTACACAACTATAGGACCCTTGATCATGCGGTCCTCTCATCGGTAACTTTCCAACCTCCGTCAGTACCCTCCCAACTTACGTTAGCAGCTCGCAGGCTGAGCGTCCCGGTTCAGATAAACTAGTCTTAATCACAGTTTCCCAACAATTAACATGACCATCCATCATCACCTCCGTGGTCTGCTGTCAATTAGGGCTTTGACCTCGTCCTTGAAAATGCTCCTGGCTACTGAAGAATTCAGGGTAGTGAAGGCACACTCTGCCCTCGTGCGTAGGTGTGACCATCATGTTCTCCCGACTTCTCCCCACGTGACTAAAGACCACGAAATTGAGCTTTCAGAATTCAGATTTTCTAGACTAACGTCCAGGAAAGTCATAAAAGAAATCTATATTTTATGCGGCTAGTAGTTTTGACCATTGTTCCTGAATACATATTCTTAAATTTCACAATTTGCATCGCATTTTATCAAAAAACTCCCCCTTGTGTACAATTCAACCAGTCTGTTACAAAAGGAATGACTTGCCATTTGCAACTGTGGGTCACTTTTTCATTGGTGCCTGAGACAATTTTATGCCCCAGGCCAACCTGGTGGCCAACCAAGCTTGGATAGTGTCATACATTCTGTTGATGTAGCTGGAGTCTTGGTCATAAATCCCTGAGAGGGGAATGAGGATTTGGGTATCATCGGCATAGTTGGTATAAGATATGTCCAGAGCGTGGTTTTGTATAAATGTTATAAAATGTTGGTGAGACGCATGAGCCTGGAGGGACCCCACAGGGAACTTGAGTTGGATGGCCTTGGGTGAAATGTTGGCAGCTAAAGTGAGGTGGTGGCAGAGTGTTTGGTGGTTGACCAGGTCAAACACTGCCGATAGGTCGTGAAGGAGGAGGGCTAGGTTGCCAGTGTCGTGGATATCGTTGAGTTGGTTTTTCAGGTCAAGGAGGGCGGATTCTGTGCCACGGACAGGTCTGAAGCCTGACTGGTGAGGGCTGAGGATCAGGTAGGCTTGTATTTTAATGTATGATATGATATGATATATGGAATTTATAATGCGCCTATACACAAGTGTTTCTAGGCCCGACAAGACAAGGAGGGGGAAACAGAGGGAGGATGAAACAACAATCTTACTAGGCCTTGTCATTTAGATCATGCAAGTGCAGTGAAGGGGGAAGGGGAGAAGTGCAATGGGGGATGGAGAAGTGCATGTAATCAAAGTGCAGCCAACGGGTGGCTCATAAGTGCAGAGCGAAGGGGATGCAGGGTTACAGATACAGACCCCAGGTGTTGGGGCAGCCAAAAGGCAGTGCAAGGTGCAACTGGACAGGCAGGGACCTGGGCGCAGGTCCAGAGGGTGGCCAGGTGACCAGTGCGTGGACCAGACAGGTCGTCAGCAGTGGAGAGGAAGAGAGAAAGCTGAAGCAAAGAGGAAGGTCTTGAGTTGCTTCCGGGACCGGAGGTGGTTCTGCTCAAGTTTGAGAGAGGCAGGAAGGCTGTTGCAGAGGGGGCCCCAGCCGAAGAAAGAGATCTGCCCCCAACTTTCTGCTTTGAAAAGCGACTGACCCTCAGAGAGTTGGAGGTGGATGAGCGAAGAGCTCGAGAAGGGACATGTTTAGGAAGAGAGAGTTGGAGGTAGTGCGGACCCAGGCCCCAGAAAGCCTTGTGGACAATGCAGAGGGTCTTGAAC
The DNA here is from genome assembly GCF_040938575.1 of Ambystoma mexicanum. Classification (NCBI taxonomy): domain Eukaryota; kingdom Metazoa; phylum Chordata; class Amphibia; order Caudata; family Ambystomatidae; genus Ambystoma; species Ambystoma mexicanum. The sequence continues at coordinate 1,294,504,825 of NC_090923.1, read as the reverse complement.
TTGATCCTTGCCACCACTGTGGGCAATGTAGGCAGCAATGGTAGATGAGTGTTCAAAACGGCTGCGCATCGACGCCATCTTATTCTGGCTCACATTTTACACACTAGCATTACAAAGCTGTGTCTCCAGGTGTCACGGGTCCTCTGTCTGTTATGCAGGGGCAGCACAAACTTGTGCATCCCCGTAGGGTTATGGCACCTGCACTATAGTAGTACACAGGCCACTGTAACCCCTCAGGGATAGAGGGTTAGGGTCTGTTGGATTGGATAGGCACAGGGAGGTAGGGTAACCGGAAAGAGAGTTGGGTAGAGGGTGTGGAAAGCAAGGGGGAAGTAGGGTAAGGAACAAGTTACTTACCTGTAACTGTTGTTCTCTAGCATGGGTCTGGCATGGAATCACATGCTCATGAATATTCCCTGTCGTTGGGGTGGGAATCCTCGGTATAAGAAAAAAAAGTTTCACTTTTGTTTATCAACTGTCTTTCTCCTATAAACCAATGTCTGAGCTAATGACTGCCCTCTCCCTAAGCCCCTCCTCTGGCAGCCATCCTCAGATTTGGTAGCACGTAAAGTGGCAGTATGACCAAGAAGAGCCCCAGAGGGGCAGGAGGGTTCACATGTGATTCCATGCCAGACCCATGCTGGAGAACAACAGTTACAGGTAAGTAACTAGTTCCTTCTCCAGCATGGGGTCTAGCATGCATTCACATGCACATGAATAAAGAATACATAACAGTACATACATACATACATACATACATACATACATACATGCCCACGGGAGGTGGCAAGGCTCAACAGAAGGAATTACTCTTACCTCCTCACCTTCAAGCAACCAGATTGCGTAGCATTGCTTGGCCGACTCTGGACTCCTCTCTGAAATCCCTGTCAATGCAGTAGAATTTCGTGAAGGTGTGGGTAGACCTCCACGTAGCAGCCTTGCAGATGTCTAGCAGGGGCACAACAGACAGGAACGCCGTCGCAGCAATCGCTCTGGTGGAGTGGGCTCTCGGACGGCCAGCCAGCAGTTGGTTTGCCAACCAGTGACAATGGGAGATGGAAGCCTTGGACAAGGCCTTCCCATGGTTCACAGGACCAAAGTTAACAAAAAGCAGAGAAGTCTTCCAGAAACTCTTTGTGCGGGCCACATAAACTTCAGCCCTTGAGCCACATCCAGTGAGTGCAAAGTCTTTTAAGCCGGCGACAAAGGCGTCAGAAAAAACACAGGCAACACCAAGGGTTCGTTGACATGAAATTCGGATGGAAACTTGGCCATGAAGGAGGGGTGCGACCGCAGCACCACCATCGTACCGTGGAAAGTGAAATAGGGCTGCTTGCAGGACAGGGCATGGATCTCACCTACTCTCCTGGTGGAGGTAATGGCCATGAGGAAACCTGTCTTCAAAGACAGGAACTTGAGCAGAGCTTTATGCAAAGGCTCGAAAGGGGCCCATGAGCGTAGTGTGCACCACGTTGTGGTCCCACACCGGGGCAGTGCCTTCACCGGTGGGAACGATCGGAACAGTTCCCTGATGATCTCCATGACTAGATGGTGCGACCAAAGCAAAGACTGTCCTGGAGTCCTGGTGTAGCGGGAGATAGCCGCCAGATGCACCAGGATGGCGACATGCGCCAGCCCTGACGTAGCCAATGACAACAAGTTGGAAGGACTTGTGGGGCTGTGACCCTGAGAGGGTTAATCTTCTGTGATCGGCACCAAGTCGCAAAACGCTTCCATTTGTGTCTGTAACACTTCAGAGTCCACGATGCCCTGGCCTTGGTCGAGGACCTCCCCGCAGTCCGCAGGCAGCTCCTAACCACCGAACTTGAATGCTGCAGAAGCCAGGACTTCAGGTTCAGCGATCATGGGTCGTGGTGCAGGATTGCGCCTCCTTCCCTGGCGAGACGATCCACGACCGCTGGTAGCTTGACTGGAGGGGACGCTGACATGCTGAGATGGTTCGGGTACCAGATTTGCTTCGGCCACACTGGTGCGACGAGGATCATCCTGAACCGGCACTGTTTGAGTTGACTGATGACTTGTATGTAGTAGCAGCAGCAACGGATGGAACGCATACAGGAACAGGCCTTCCCAAAGGGAAGGTGAATGCCTTCCCCATGCTCCCCGGCTGGGGGAAGCTGATGGTGAACCTCCGGCACTTGGTGTTCATCGCCGTCGCAAACAAATTGATGTGGGGACTGCCCCACCTGAGGAAGAGGTTGTCCACTTCACCCTGTAGAAGCTCCCACTCGTGGCAAGAGCGCAGCTCCCTGCTGAGGGAGTCATCAATGTTTTTGACTCCCACCAGGTGGAAAGGAATGAGAAACATCCCCTGGGTGACGGCAAAGTGACAATTCCTGCGCATCTCTGGAGAGCGCCAGGGATCTCGTGCCCCCCTGCTTCTGATGTAAATCATTGTGGTGGTATTGTCTGTGAAGACCCTCACCACTTGCCCTTGAGGGACAGAAGAAATGACTTGAGGACCCAAAACACTGCCTGTAGTTCCAGGACGTTGATGTGTAGTGTCTTCTCCAGTAGCCACAGGCCTCTGGCGTGGAGACGTCCATTGTGGTCTCCCCAGCCTTCCAGGGAAGCATCCGACGTGACCGTCTCTTGGTACGGCGGGCTCTGAAGTCTGTGCCCCTGGCGATGTTGGAGTGCACGCCCCACCACCTGATCGCTCGACGGAACTCCTCATCGAGCACGATCCTATCCTTGAAGCTTCCGGACACCTGGATCCAACGGGAGTGCAATAATTCCTCAAGTGGTTGCATGGGTACACATGAATTCCCTGTAGTCACAGATGGGCTGCCAACCGAGCAAGGCGCTTTGCAAAGACTCTGGTCGTCGACTTCAGTCCGAAGGGGAGAGCCGAAAAACGGATTCCCGTTAATTGGATGAAGAAATGATGGAGCACACAGGCTCGATTGAACAAAAATAGAGTTTCCTGAGTCAAAAAGTGCAAAAAAGCAGAAGGCTCTAAGAGTGGAACACGTGGACTCCCAACACTGGAATGTGCAGTAAAAATGTGAAGATGGCTGGGGAGGGGCTTAGGGAGAGGGCAGCCATTGGCTGGGGACAGTATGACCCAGAGCTCAGTGAATGGTTTATAGGAGAAAGACTGTTCATAAACGAAAGTGAAACCGTTTTTTCTTTTACCAGGGATTTCCAGCCTGATGATGGGGAATATTCACAAGCATCAGAATCCATGCAAGATTCCATGCTGGAGAAATGCTCCTCGACATCTTCTGCTTCTCCTCCAATGATCCCATGACTGTTGATAAATCTCTGTGCTCATGAGGCTGTGCGCATCACACACACACTTCATTACCTCGACACTATGTTGAGACAAGAGACTGCCCAACACCTTACACAGTGCGTCCTTCACTGCTGTGCAGCAAGCATATAAGACATTAATCATGGCCATTCAGTGCACGGAGACAGTTGTGACTCATACAAGTTACATTAGTATGCACACGCGTTATGCATTGATTAATAAACAGGGCTACTTAGCTCTGGCTTGTAGTTCGAGGCGGGATTGTCAGTTCTGTGCTTGCATGACGTTCCACGTGCCATTTCAGTAGATGGTGTAGGCACGCACTAAAGAAACAAAGGCTGAAATCAATATGTCAGAATGTTAGTGCTCTGTTCATTTAGTACTTCATTCTTTTGCTATGTGTAAGCGTCTGTTATGCGTACAGGTTTTCGTAACGGCCTACTTACGTTTCATGTAACCAAAAAACACAGGAGACCCAACCAAACGTCAGGCAGTGGATGGCGGGGCAGATTACTTCAAAACCCGGCTTTCCGAGGCGAATGGAGGTTGCCATGGAAGTTAGGCAATACGTTGCTAAGGAGATGCAACGTTCGTGCTGGATCACGGTGGTGATCATGTGATCCTGGATACTTAACCCCACCTCCCTGCTTGCTCAGTGCTTCTGATCAAGCATTTTGTGGAGCTACTCGTTTCATGACCTTGTTCTTTGACTACCTGGTAACTTTGACCCCCTGATTTGGACCCAACCTTGTTTTTGGATCTTCCGAGTCTATTTAGGTAACTCTGTGCTTTTCTGGTATTCGACCTCCTCTTTCCGCCCATGGATTCTGTTTTGCCAACTCCTTAGTCTTGTCTTGCCTATGTGATTTCCGACCCGGCTTTTCTTAAAGGATTTCTTTGGATAGCGTTGACTTCACGTAACTCTTGTTCTTCTGTTCGTACTTTCTTGTACTGGTTACAGCCTCAGCTGCACCGTGAGACAGCCTCTGCTGCACCGCAGGACAGCCTCCGCTGCTCTGTGGGAAAGCATCCGCCAACCCGCGACACAGCCTCCACTGCACCGTGGGACAGCATCCGCTGCGCCGTGAGACAGCCTCCACTGCACCGTGGGACAGCATCTGCTGCATCGCGGGAGTTGTAACAACCGTTGTTATACCGCGGATATTCTTGCTTACGTATTCCTTGTAAATCAGACGGAAGCTTAGTTTCCTCGTTTCATCAATAACATTTGCCAGCTATACTTCGTGCTCCACCATTTTGGAATCCCTCTGGTAAGAATTTCAGTGCAGTTACGTATTTGTTGGCAGTCTTGTTTCTTGTACATCAGTGATTGTAAAACCAGAGGGGTTGTTTGTTTTGCAGGATATTCCTACTATACACGGCCCGTACTCAGATCGTGGTAAATCTTCTTAGGATCAGTTCTTTCACTGATCAGGTTAGTCTGGGAGGAGTGTTAGTAGATGCTTTGAGCCAGAAGGTATATTTGGATACCAATTGTGCTTCTTTCTTTCTACAGCTACGTTGGTCTTGGAGGGAAGTCCAAACATCTTTCAATTAATTGATCCCTCTGTATGTGTGTTTGTACCATTCAGAGGGGTACATTGGTGGGAAGAATTCTTCTTCTACACTACGGGGTCAACCAGTGAAGAGGAATTCTGACAGCGTCTTCTAGGAAACATTTGTTGCGTAACTCACATAAGTAGATATTTTCTTTTATCTTACATTAAGCACATTAGATTTCTATTTTTGCTTAACAGTCTTTACATTACTGGTTGTTCCAACATTAGCAGGCAGTTTTTTTTTATAACACATTTTTTATTTTTTTTATTTAGACATTACATAACACAACTTGGCCTCCAAGGGAGTCAAACTACAATAACTCACAACCAAGACATGGATCCACGATAACCATTCATATTCATCATATTACTATGTTGTTAACCGTATCACAACAGTCTTATGGGCATGTATCAAGTCTGTTGGTAACAATTTATTGCGCGTCTTCCCATTTTTGCAAGATTTTTCAGGCTTTCCCTGGGCATCCTCTGGCGTTATACACTCGCTGCTCCATTGCTATACACATATTTACATCTGTAACCCATTGTTCATATTGTGGGGTCTCCAGCTCCCCATAACTGCGCTATGTTCCTTTTGATCAGTGTGGTTGCAGTTGAGAACAAGGCTTTTTCGTATCATGTCATTGCCTCCTCTTCTTTCACTCATAATAATAATACTTTTGGGTCCCTTGGGATCGTTCGCCCCAGGACTTGTGAAAGTTCATCACAGCATTGCTGCCAGTATTGTTGGATGTTGGGGCAGTCCCAGAGTATGTGACAGAATGTACCTTCTTTGGTGCGGCATCTCAGGCATTTTGAGTCTGCAATTTTACCCCATCGATGGAGCGCTACTCTCGGGTACTACACCCTTTGCAGTATCTTAAACTGGACAAGCCTGAGTCTAGATGATATTTTGCGTTTCACGTGGGTACATTATAATTGTGACCTAGTCTTCCGGCAGGATTTCACCTACATTTTTTTCCCACTTCGCTTTCAAGCTTAGTAACTAAGGCGTGCCAAAGGAGGTTAATGCACTGTACATAGTAAAGGTGATTTTAGTGTCAATACTTTCTAGAACTATATTTCTCTCTATTGGGGTACAGTCAGGCATATCGGATAGGGCTGGGAGGTGGTTCTGTAGTGCATGTTGCAGCTGCGTGTGTCTGTATCGCTCAGTAGCGTAAAGATTGAAACTGGAGGCGAGATCTTCAAAGGGTATCAGTTTGCCATTCAATATAATGTCTTCAACCCTCATTATCCCTGCGTGTTCCCAGCTCGGCCATCTAGGGAGTTTGCCTACCTCAGGGAGGTTCTCGTTTCCCCACAGGGGTTACACCGAGGTGATTTTTTTTATCCCAACCAATGTATTTATGTGCTTCTGTCCAGATTAGTGTTTTATGTGTTGCCATTTTCCGTGGGGAGGAGAAGTTTGTTATTTGGTAAAGGCCTTCCAGTGGGACGGTTCTTGGATTCCCCATTATGTCGCCCCTGATGTGTGGTAGTGTTTTATCCCCATGTAGCATGTCATTGACTGTTGCCATCTGGCTTGCCCAATAATACGTTTGTAGCCGGGGGAGTCCTATGCCTCCTTCCCATATTGATCTTTGCAGCGTTTGTAGTTCTATACGCGGGGGTCCACCGCTCCACAGCAGCTTCCCGATTATGCTTTCGATCTTATGAAATTCTTGTGTTGGAATATACAGTGGCGCATTCTGGAGAATGTATTGAAAGCAGGGCAGGGTCATCATTTTAAATAGTGCCGCTCTGCCCAGCAGGGTCAGGGGCAAAGAGATCCAGTGGCGTACATCTTCCCTGAATCTCTCTTACTGGGTGCAGATTCCTGGCCACGTATTCGTCTAGCCTTTGGGTTATTTCTATACCTAGATAGCGAAGTGGATAGTTTCTATTATGTAGGGACAGTCTACTGGGATTCTATCTCCCTCACCTCTGATTGCGAACAGTATTGATTTGGACCAGTTGACCCGAAGGCCACTGAATGCCCCATATCACTCCAGGAGATCTGTCACAATTGAACATGAGTTCACGGGGTCACTCAGGTAGATCAACAAGTTGTCTGCATATAGGAAACTTTGTCTTCCCACTCGGCCGACCACCGGAAACCTTTCCATGTTAGTGTATTTCTTAACAGAGCGGCTAGAGGTTCTATTGCCAGGGCGAAGAGCACTGCAGATAGTGGACACCCTTGCCTTGTCCCTTGCCCAAGTGTAAAGGGTCTCAATGGCCACCCATTCACTCTGGTTTTGGCTTCGGGGGAGCTGTAGAGGAGTCGTATCCAGCTCATATAGTATTCACTGAAGCCCATGCGATGCATTATCTTCCAGAGTGCCTCCCAGTGGACAGAGTCAAAGGCTTTCTCAAAGTCTATTGCCAGTAGCGCCCGGGGGTCCTGTAGGGTAGATGTCTTTTCTATTGCTGCATGGAGCCTGTGTATGTTAATGCGCATGGATCTTTGCGGCAAAAAGCTGCATTGGTCCGCGTGTATCAGTGATATTATGACCCTTTGCATTCTATTAGCCAATACCTTCGCCAAGAGTTCGGCTTCGCTATTTATGAGGGAGATTGGTCTATATGATCCACAGTTATCTGGAGGTTAGGTATCACGATTATGGTGGCTTTCCTAAGATATGCGGGGAGATGGCCTCATTCTCTCGAATGGGTATACACGTGCAGTAGGTGCGGGGCCAGCTCGCTCGGTCCTATTTTCTTCCAGGTTTCTATTGGGAACCCATTTGGGCCCAGTGTTTTCCCTGATTGTAACTGCGACATGACCACTACTAGCTCATCTTCTGTGATATCCCTTTCAAGCAGCGTTTTTTGTTCGTCAAGTAGAGAGGGGAGAGGGATTTTATCTAATATTGAGACATCGACGGGGGCATTTGGTGATTTGTACAGATCTGTATAGTATGCCGCGAAGCCTTCTGCTATGTCTTCATCAGTTACCAGCTGGTCTGCGTTATCGGGTTTGATAACTCTGATCTGACTGTGCCCTTCATCCCTGCGTTCAAGCCACGCTAGCATTTTGCCTGTTTTATCGCCTGTTTCATATAATCTGGTGTGCATAGGTCTGTGTGCTTGTTTGGCGCAGTCTAAGGCTATATTTTGTAGGCGTTTTTGGGCTAACATTAATGCTTGTTGTCAGTGGTCGAAGTGTACGAAAAGAAGTAGTGGAGCTATGTTCCCTACTGGCCTGCACTGCTCCCCACAAATCCCATTGCCGCGCCCCCTCCCATGCACAATAAAAACCCCAAAACTCATGTGCCTGATCTTTAAGGAAACGTCCTGTGCAGTGCACTGAACGTGCAAGTTTCAACTTCTTCCTACACTTTTATTTTAAAATGAAACCGTTACGGAACGGTTTCTTTTTAAAATAAAAGTATAGGAACGGTCAAACTTAATTAAAAGAAGAAGAGGAGCACCGCTCCCGACCGCTCCTGCCCACTTCGACCACTGCTTGTTGTGTGTCGGGCAGGTCTAGGGCGAGGTGAGTCCCCTCCGCTCGCTTTATGTTTGCCTCCGCTACTTCCAGTGCTTTTTTTTGCTTCCTCTTGTGGGCAGTGATCCAGGATAGGATCTCTCCCCGGAGTACCACTTTGCACGCTTCCCACAGAACACAAGGATCTCTCCCTGATCCAGTGTTTAGTTCAAAGTAATTCTTCGTGGCAGTTTGTATTTGTTCTATAAGGTTTGGGAAACCGAGGTAATAGCTGTTGAGGCGCCAATATGGTGGGGGGAGCGGTGTCTCTGTCATCAACTCCATTACCAATGGGGAGTGATCCGAGATACCCCTCGGGAGCAGGGTTGCAGTGATCGCTTTGAGTATATTTGTCGATGGGAGGAAGAAGTAGTCTAATCTCGAGAGAAGGCATGGGCACCAGAATGGTATGAGTATTCCCTTGTGTTAGGGTGCAGGTCCCGCCACACATCCCTCAAGCCCAGTGCAGTAGTGAAAGTAGCAAGTTTGGTATTGGTGCTAGGGTTTCTTCCTATTAGGTGCGTGCGGTCTAGTTCTACATCCATGACTTCATTGAAGTCTCCCCCCAGGATTAAGGTGTTGGACATATCATTGGTGAGTATGGGTGTAACATCCTTTATTAATGTTGATAATAGTATAGGTGGGTGGCGCATAGATTGCTAGTATGGCTATTGTTTCGTTCCAGAGAGTACCTGTGATGTATACAAATCTGCCACCTGTGTCTTGGGTTACACCTGAGAGAGTCAGGGGGGGGGGCTTTTATGTATTAATATAAGGACCCCCTTGAGCCCATCGTAAAGCCGGCGTGAATCACTGTGCGGTAGTTGGTGGTTTGAACAGGTTACAGGTTGTACCTGCCAGGTGTGTTTCGGTGAGGAATACTATGTCCGGTGAATGTCTGTTCAGTAGCTGTGTTACCAGCCTCCTTTTCACACTGGTGCATAGTCCATTGACATTGCACGTTAGTATTTTTAGTGTTTTAGTTTTCTGTTCAGGTGAGGTCATTTTGAGTGCTGTGCGTATTCAGGAGCGTAGTGTTAGATTTATTGGGCGACCAGTGGTTTGGCCATTACGTGTTGTGTTGTGATTTCAATGAAGCGTCAGTGCATCGGTTTTTGGATTTGTGTATAACAACGACTAGAACAATAGTAAAGAAAACAAAACCCTCCACCCCCCTCCCCATACTCCACCCAACTTGAAGCATCTGTCGCCCAAACCTTTTCTGGCGACTGAGCAAGAGCACAGTCAGTCGTCAAGCACACAATTTTGGAACCATTGTAGGTCAGTGTGCCTTTGCCGCGTGCACGTTGGAGCAGTGTGTCCCGGTCCCTGTAGTTCAGGAGTTTTGCGATCACAGTATGTGGTGGGGCACCAGGCACTGGCCGTCCAGATGGCATGCGGTGGGCTCTCTCTATCAAGAAGAACTTGGAGAACGAGTTAGGTTCAAACATTTCAGTGATCCATTGTTCCAAGAACAATTCCATGTTTGGTGCCTCTGTATTTTCTGGCAAGCCTAGAATTCGGACGTTTTTGCGCCTTGACCTTCCTTCGCCCTCGTCCACTCTTTCTTCCATCGTTTTCAGCCTTGATTGCACACCGGTTAGTTGTTGTCGTAGTTCACGCAGCCCATCTTCGGCCCCAGATATGCACTGGTCTGCCTCGCCAGTGCGTGACATTAGTTTTTGCAGGTCATGACGGAGGAGTGACACATCCATACTGATGCCGTACATTTTTTGTTCCATTGAGGCCCTGGAGTCTGCAATGGCGGACATAACGTCTTTTAACAATATTGAGCTCTCTGTTTCAGCCATAAAGTCTTCCTGTTCCTCTCCTTCTCGGGCATGTGTGACTGGTGTCGTGTATTAGCGATTCTACTCTGGGCGGGTAGCTTCTTGGTCTTATCCTTGACCATATTAAGCGTTCTTGCACCCGTTATGCGAGGTATATGCTTTTTGTGTAGGGTATTGCTGAGCCACCTTGTCTCGTTGATACTGTGTTCCGGGTCAGCCGTCGGTGTCTGTGATGCTTTTTCCCCTTGGTTTAGTTCCACGATATCACTTCTCTGGGTATGCCTCAGCTGGGCAGTCTGTGCGTTGTTGTGGGCTCCAGGGGTCAGGGTTGTTGCCTGCTCCACAGTGTTATGGGGGAGTGATACTGTTAGCTTTCAGAGTCTATCCTTTCTCTACTGCTTATCTTCCTGGAGAGACTGCTGGTCAGGCCACCGCCGCCGAGTCATAAAGTTCTAGTGTCAGATCAGTAACCACGTGTCCCTACGAGAGGCTCTTGGTGTTTATTCTTTCCCTTTTGCTCTATCGTGGTGTGCACCGGAGGCACAACTCGTCCAATATTGTCAGCCGGTCATGGATCTCTGTGTGTAGGGTGGGAGTGCGTTTCTATCTGTCAAGAGATACCCTGTCTGGCCGCTACAGTGTGATAGGCTGTTTAGCTGGCCTTCTCTGTTCGTGTTGTGGGATCTGTGGCCTTGCACTCCCCTGTTTCTTTGCGTCAGCGACCTTTCGCCGCCCAGTGTTGCGTGTGGCTGCTGATGGGGGAAGGTTATCTGAGGTGCAATCATGGTAGTGCCAGTGGTAGTTACGTTCACTCTACCCCACAGTTTTGTCTCTTGCCTTGAGTGACACTGACAGTGGTTTTGTTCTGATGTTGACCACTATTGTTGTGCCAGTAGGTGTCCCCTGTCTGTGCTGCGGCTTACGTTTGATCTACTATGGTATTGCTGCCGTGCGGTCAAAAGTGCAGCTTTCCTACTAGGAATATGAGTGCGTGATGGTGTCTCTTTGGGCTCTCTGCTCGGCGGTGGGGGAGTTCAGGGTGGAGGGATACGATCACCTCTTTTACCAAACTGTCTGTGCTAGTTTCACTGCAGTATTGAGGGTTCACTTACCGGGTCCGCAACCCTCTTCCGATCGAGCCGCTTCAACTATACACTGCTGTGGACATCAAACGTTGGGCGTCCTCGGGTTATGGCAGGAGGCGGATGTAGGGCGGATGCAGTGAAATCCGGGAGAAGATTACTGGTCTGGTCCGCTTGTGGAGCCGTCTGTGCTTCAGTACGCCATGAGCCACAATGCTTGTTCAGGCCCCTCTGGGATTCCCGCCGGCTAGGGCTGCTTCTTTCGCTGGTAGGTGTGAGAACTCTTGTGGACGTAGCCTGGTTGGGGTGGCCAGTCCCGCGCATGTCTCAAACCATCTCTGACGCCCACCAGGCAGGCCCCTACCTTTGTATCCGCAGTCCCCAGACGGGCGCTCTGGGCGGCAGCACTGGTGTTCCACGGTTTGGATTTTGGGGTGCTGTTGCTGGGGCGGCGTCACCCCAACCAGGTGATCAATCTTCTGTGTTCCTTCGCCCGCACTGGACTGGCTGGGTGCTCCGTGCAGGTCTGCGGGTAAGGTATTTATTTTGGATCGTTGCCCCTTCACATGCAGTGTTGCGTGCTTCACCTAGCGCTTCCGCACCTGCCGGGCCGCCTGAGTCGGCAGATAAGTTCTCTGTGTTCTATTGGTCTCGGGTGCCTCCCTTTATGCTCTCGATGACCTGTTATAGTGCAACTGAGTTTCCAGGCGGCGCCTCCTTGATAGGCTTGGTTCTCGAGGGTCATACTTCAGTCTGTGCCCATCTTGGCATTCCTACCCAATTACACGCTGATTTCTTCCGCGGCTTGTATATTGCTGGCGGATTTAATTTTTGATTCCGTTTTTCGCCCAAATGTTCTCCACTTGTTTGTCACTCCACAGGGATGTTTTTCCCCTAGGGGTTTACAAGAATAGCAGGCTATTTTACAGGAGGTTTGTCAGCGGTTGAGAGAGCTTGGAGACTCATGTCTTCATCGCTCTGCTGCTAGCCACACCCTTCCAACACTAGCACGCAGTTTAGTCTTCACACCAGGTAGACAGAGTAATGACAAGCTAGCCCAAAGATGCCGCAATCCCTTTAGTGAGCCTAATGAGTTGCTCGATGCTTGTTCCCCTGGGCATAGAGTAAGAGCCCAGAAGTGTGTGAGGGCCAGGAGGTGAGAACCTGACCTCAGCCAGGCGAAACAGAAGACAAACAAAGCAACAGCCTGAACAGTGACATTCAATCAGTGGAAGCACTAATTGTATATCACTTACAATGCCAATTATCCTAACAGGAGATTTTAACATAGCGTGGGACCTCTCTAAGGACAGAACCAAAATAGCACAGGGGGCACAAGGGAAACCCTGGCCTTGGTAGACGCGTGGAGGGTGTTTGAAGGGAGACCAGGAGGGGTACAACTTCTACTGGCATGCTCACCGCAAGCACTCGAGGATAGATTATGTGTGGCTCTCCAGAAGTCTGCTGGGCCACACAACAGGGATCTCGCTCGAGACTATCATACACTTATGTCACGCACCCATAACCCCAAACCTGAAAAGAAACCGACGACCTGCTGCCAAATCGGTCGAACAACTGTATAAAGCAAATTATTCGCCCCTCCTAGAAAGGATCAGACCGAAAATGATAGACTGGGGGCCCCTAACCATAACACTGCTAGGCCGAATAAATGTTAAAAATGGTCATCCTTATGCCACCAGTGGGCGCAGGCAAGATGGCTGCCTGATCCATAAGCTCCCGGTATAAGTGCATAGATATAGTGGAAAAAGGAACGTTCATCCCTCCAAACGAGGAAAATCATCTTTTGGAGGTTGCAGGGAACCCAGAGACACCCGACCGAGACCTGGAGCCGCTCCTGATCCGGAGATATTCATCGGAGGAATCTGGTGCCTCCCCGCCCTCATCCGGCCCTGCGACGCACGCGAGCCAGGGAACGCGGAACTGCTTCGCACACAGCAGGGGAAGAGTTCTACCCCGCAACCAGCTCGTCGGCCCGGCCGCCTGCAGCCTTGCCGAGGCATCCAGTTGGGGAGCCGTAGCTCCCCTGGGGACCACGACTGCGAGACATTGTGGGGAGGGGGGGAGGGGGCCCACCCACTCTCCACACCCAGGGCAGCATAGAGGGGAGGAGCAGGCCGAGATACCGAGCAGCCAGAGGCGTGTCCGGGCCCCTGCTACCAAAGGGGGCTCCAACAGCATTGCCTCACTCCTCTCGCCCCCACTGGCGGATTTACTGAACTGCCCGCGCCGTCGCAGGAGCGCCCGGGCCCCTCCTCCTCTTCCCTCCTCCTGGCTTGGGCCCAACATCGCTGGACATCTGGGGGGGGCCGCCTGGGACACCTGGAGAACGCGGCTGCCTGGGTGGGGCAGCCCCAGGGGGGAGTGGCAGGTGAAGCCGTGGCAGGGAGAACTCATTGGCCGCTGCGGCTCTCCTCGGGCTGTCTCCTCACAGGCCCTGGCCGACGCGGGCACGTGCCTGGGCCCCCCCTCAGCCTATTAAAGCACCACAAAGAGAACTGTCTGGGGTGAGCACCCATGGGAGGCAGGGATTGTATGAGCTTGCCCCCCCAGTGAAGGGTCTCACACGAAACCCCTGTGAGGGGGGCCCTCGCTCCACCGCTCTGCCCCAGCTCCTTGGAGTCAGTCCTGGACACTAACACAGACCACTAGACCTGTGCGAACACCCTGGAAGCCTCCACCCCGGCGGTCCCACAACCGGGCCCTCACGCCCACGGTGGCCCAATTGTGAGTACCAACAAACAGCAGGGCAGGTGATCCAGACCACCCCCCCGGGTCACTGCCCCCCCTTGCCACACTTTGGAGGCGCAGGCATGGGAATGCTAAAATAGGAGGTGACTCCCGGCACCGAACTCAGAGGTGTAAGCAGGTAACCGCCTGGGGCCCCAAACAGACCGACATAGAAGGCATCAGAGCACCTCTAAGGGGTAGACCCAAACTCAAGGCATCTGGAAGATTGAATGAGCAAAATGCACTGGCGGTCGTAAAGTTGGGCCCGTTGTCTATGGGAATCCTCAATACGTGAAATAAACTACAAGGACTTGCCTACCACGTAGTGTACCACACAAGCTGAGGCAGAGGCAGGGGTATAGGCTCTGGTTCCGGGGAGAAACTACTGGGGGCGCTGAACAACCACAGAGATCTAGGAGGAGAAGCTGCCCATGAGTTGGAAAGAAACCCTAGCGAAATACCAATTTACACCTGGAGACCCAGCGATGGAGACCGGAACCTCCTCCACCCCGGCTCCTGACATGAACACCATGCAGAACAACATCCAGAAAATCCTCGATGAAATTAGGAGGATGAGAATAGACATGGGAGCCAAGCTGGCCGACCTCACCTCCAAAGTCTCCACGCTGGAGGACCAAATGGAGGGGGTTGAAAACAACCAGGTGTCTACCGTCCTCTTGGAGATGCAAATGGAGGCGAGGTTTAGAGAGATACACCGCCGAGAAGGGCAACTCCTTCTCAAGGTGGATGATATGGAGAACCGCGAACAGAGAAGCAACCTGTGGATCTTCGGCTTGACAGAAGTGGAGGGGGAGACTCAGACAGGCCTAGAGGGCAAGGTGCAGGATATCGTCAGGATTGTCCTGGGAACTGACTCTGGGGAGACAGTCCTGATCGACATGGTCCATCGGGCAGGTGGAGGCGGCAGGGGTGCACGCTCGGTGCTGGCGAGTTTCCACTATTACAGAGAATCAAGCAAGGATACTCGAGAGGGCGAGAACTCTGAGAGACATACAATATGGCAACTCCAGGGTGGCAATCTACCAGGACTTGTCCGCCCTCACGCTGCAGATGAGGAAAAAATGTGTGCCAATCACCAGATGGCTACAGGAGAAGGGGGTCCAATATCACTGGGGAACCCATTCTATTTAGCGTTTGAATGGCAAGGCGAGAGCCACCACCTAGTGACTGAAGAAGACATCCAAAGAGCTATTGATGAGCTAGTTGGGTATCCCCGAGGATCATCCAGAGATCAGAGTGGGACTGACATGCACCCTACCGGGGCCCCACAGGGCCCTGATTTAACTCAAGGGAAGCACAAGGTGAAGGGCACTCGGAGGTTCCAGAAAACTAGGCATCCGCCGGCGGGCCGCGGTGGACCCCCATGATCATAATGGAAAAGCCACAATGTTATTCTCTGCAATGCAGTTGCTTACACGACCCCCAGGGGGTTCTCCAAGTAGGGGGAATCTCATGTTGCCCGGGGGTGTTGCCACTGCTGGCGAGGTTTCAGTTTAATGGACGCAATATGAAGTTTGGGGCCCACCTGATGAGAGGCTCGAGGGTTGTTGTGTCCAGAGGGGTATTTGCACTCAATCTCCAATACTGGAGAGATCCTCTCCGACTCACACCGAAAGCCAATGTGCTGAGGAGCTCACAGTTGGTGCGGTGCATTGCATGTTGTGGGCACAAGGAGGGGAACATTGGAGGGGGACCACCACTGGGATCCCGATTTTAGCCAAAATCGAGAAAAGCTTTTGAGTAGATGAGGGGAGGGAATGTTCCACATCACCAATACTCCCGGGGCCAGGTTAGTAACCCTGATGGTCTGTTGACTAACCTTGACATTTGTCGGGTGACGGAAACAAACTCCTTACAAAATGGGTAAGGGAGACAGGGGACAAAAGTTAAGGAGGGGGAGGGACATGGGTAAGGGGGACACCACACCATGGAACTGCGTGTCAAACAAAGAAATGATACAGGGGGACCCCACTGAAATTTCACAGGACAAGGGTAGTGGCGATTATGGTTGAAGGCCGGATTGGCACGCTCAATTGGCCTAAACTCCCAGAACAAGCGTTCTATCACAAGCAATATGTTCCGTAAACAAAAACTGCTTATCCTCTTCTTACAAGAAACACACTATAGGAGGGGGGTGGAGTCGACGTTAAAAGGAAAGGAGATAGGAAGGAACTTTTGGGCCTCACACAAATCCTCTAAGAAGGAGGGAGTGGGTATTCTCCTTGGAAAATCAATGCATCTCACCGAGGTTGAGACGAAAAGGGGCTTTGGGGGAAGATTTCTGGGGGTTAAGGAACTAGCTCAGGGCGCACGTGTTACATTGGCCACTCTGTATGCACCCAACGTTGGTCAAATCAGGTTTATCCATAAAGTACTTCAAGTCAATGACGAATGGGCGGAGGGTGCAGTGATCCTGGGTGGAGATTTTAACCTCATCACAGACCCCAGATTAGACTGGTGGTCCGCTAAAGGGGTAGGGCCAAAGGCACCCACTAAAGATAACCTCACCATGAGGGACATCTTGCAAGAATACTACTGGGTAGATGTATGGTGAAAATGTTGGCAAACTCCTGGGGGATACACGTTGTTCTCCCACCCACACCAAACATACACCAGAATTGATTTACTATTGGTGTCAGAGGAAGGAGGAGGAGGGGAGATTGGAAATCCCACGGTTGAGTCAGTGACTTGGTCGGACCATGAACTTCTCGTTATGGACTGGCGACTACAGGGCGCCCCGAAGGCATATAGGTGGTGCTGTAACGACACCCTCATGAGAGACCAGGTGTTCAAAGAATTCCTACGGAAAGAAATAGAAGCCTTCTTCGTAACAAACGACACAGGGGGATCCCAATGGCCACAGTCTGGGAGTCGGCAAAGGCCACCTTCAGGGGTCTCCTTATCGCAGAGGGCTCGAGGAGGAAACCGGAGAGGGCGCTAATAGAATCCAAACTCCGCGAGGACCCACGGGTGAATAGGGCACAGCTCACCAAGGGTGACATAGACCGTGAAAACATCCTGGGTGAAATGAGGGAAATAAGACAGGCCCTACACACACTCCTAATCGGAGAGGTGGTCAAAAAAATGAGATACACAAAGCAGAGATATTACGAGAAGGGAGACAAGGTTGGGACCTTCTTGGCACACAGGCTGAGGGGAAACAGAGCTGGCAGACGGGTGGGGGGTATCAGGGATGGGGTGGGCAACATCCAAACAAAAACCGAACACATAGCCGAGTCATTTGCAGGGTTTTATAAGGTACTGTACACTAAACAGGATGGGGAATCCCTTGGTGAGATCCGTAGATATCTCGAGGACCACCCTCTTCCCCAAGCTCACAAAACCAGAGAGAGAGGCACTTGAAAGGGAAATATCAGAGGTAGAGGGGGCTATTAAACAGTTGAATGTGGGTAAGACCCCAGGGGGCGACGGATATACAGCCGACTTTTTGAAACAATATCAATCAGTGCTGATACAACCGCTAACCAAGTTTTTCAACCAAATTAAGCCCCGGAAACCATTCCACCGACATTCTTACAGGCCATGATCACAGTGATACCCAAGCCTGGCAAGGACCCGGCGGAATGTGGCTCCTATAGGCCCATCTCACTCTTAAACACAAATGCGAAGATCTTTACCAGGATCTTGGCAACACGCCTAGAAAAATATCTCCCCCGAATGATCCACCCAGATCAAGTCGGCTTTGTGTTAAACAGACAGGGGGCCGACTGCATGCGCAAATCCATACACATATTACGTTCAAAAGGAGTTAGAACGGAAGGTGCTCTTCTCCTATCCCTAGACGCGGAGAAGGCTTTCGACAGGGTGAGTTGGCCTTTATGGAGGGGGTTTTGTCGTCCCTGGGGATGGGGCCCAAATGGCGAGGGTGGATGACTGCCCTTTATTCTAACCCTTCAGCAAGAGTGGTAGTAAATGGTGCTGAATCAGAAGCCCTTCCACTGGAAAGGGGCACGAGGCAGGGGTGCCCATTATCTCCCCTTATATACACACTGGTAATGGAACCCTGGGCCATAGCGATTAGGGGGAACGACAAGATCCAAGGTATTAAGATAGGGGAAATCAACTAAAAGATAAGCCTATTTGCCGATGACGTGCTGCTATATCTCTCCAACCCGTCCCAATCAGTCCCAGAGGTGCTGAATAGCCTGGAACGATATGGGACCCTCGCGGGCTATAAGGTAAATTTGGGAAAGTCAGTCGCATTCATAGCGGGTCAGCTTGATGAGGTAGAGAGGCAATACATTGAGGACCTCCTGTTCTGTAAACAAGCAGAGGGACTCTGTCACCTAGGAATCCAGATACCAACGGATCTGGCAGATCATTTAAATTCAAATTATCCCCCGCTTTGGTCAGCAATTAAGCGAGACTTGGAGCGATGGGCGAAGTCTGGAATGGATGGCACGCCTCAATTCCATAAAAATGGTTATCCTCCCGAAGTTCTTGTACTTATTTCAAATGCTGCCGACCCAGATACCGAAGCTGTTCCTTCTAGAGGTTAAGCAGGCCCTTCTCCGCTACCTCTGGGCGGGAAAATCCCACAGAATCGCCTACGATACATTGATTAGGCCCAAAGATGAGGGGTGAGTTAACTTTCCAGACCTAGATACATATTATAAAGCATCACAACTGCGAATTCTGGTCGACCATCTGGTGATGGGCCCAAAGAAACAGTGGGTAACATTGGACAATGTGCTTTTCTCCCTGGTCACATTGGACGAGTGGTTGTGGGTCCCCAAGGCACGCATCCCGAGGAGAATTTTGAATCATCGAGTCCTGGGGGTGCTGTGGTCCATATGGAAAGAGGGGGGGGTTATCTTAGATGGCTCACAACATGGCCCTCGCCCCTAAGCTGCCTCTGGGCTCCTCCACTCTGGGATGGAATTAATGAACCATTAGCCTTCCAACAATGGTATGAGGTGGGTCTTAGCAGGGCTGGGCAGCTTTGGGTGGATGGAGTATTTATATCCCTGGGAGATCTGAAGGATGCTCTGGGCCTCACCAACCTCTCTCCTTTCCGGTATTTGCAGCTTAAGGGAGCCTTTACCGAAAACAGATGGGGAGATACTCTTAGACTTAACAGATTTTGAGAAATTTCTACTCACATATAAGGGGACGAAAGGTGTGATATTGAGGCTTTACAGACTCTTGCTGTTTTCTGCCCTGAGGGATCCCCCATCTTCCCAGGTACAATGGGAAAAAGACCTAGATACCCCCATCACTGATAGGAGATGGACCAAGATCTGCAGACAGGCCAACCGCTCCACAGCTGCGCCCCAATACCGCCACCAGTCCTTGAAACTGATCCATAGATGGCATTACCCCCCAGAGAGGATAGCCAGGATGAGAAAGGGCTATGATGCTCACTGCTGGAAGTGTCACACTGAAAGGGGGGACTATGTACATATGTGGTGGAAGTGTCATGTGGTACAAACCTATTGGAGTGAGGTCCTGTCTTGGATAAAAGAGGTTGATGGAATTGAAAGAACCCTATCCCCCTGGCTAATGTTGTTTGGCATTGAGGTGGAGGGAGGTCCGAGGTGGCGCACGATCACATGGTACAGGTCATGCTAGTCGCTGCTAGATCTTGCTGGGCCCAAAAATGGAAGTCTCCCCGACCCCCCGGGGAAAGAAAGTGGGTCTCTAACTTACAGGCCATATATGACATGGAATTCTTGACCCATCTGATCGATGAATCTAAGACTAATATTGAGGGCCTATGGCTTCCCTTCTTTGACAAATACAGGAGAGCGGCCTGAGGGGCATGGAACACCTTAGACGGTCCACTGGCCCTGAACACTGCCTCTGGGACACCCTTTTCCGGGGACTGAGGAGGCCCGAAGGGACAGAGGACCCAATTTCCGAATGTGGGGCCCTGTGTTTTGAGTGTTTATATGTGGACTACCTTTTGTATGTAATGTGTTACAAAACTCTGTGTTGGATCCCGCTGTTATTATCGGTTTATAGTGATAATACCGAAAACAAAAATCTCGAAAAAAGGCCAAAAAAAAAAATATCGAATTTTTTTTATGACGTTTTTTTATCGAAATGGGGGGGTTCCCCCCCAACCCCCCTTTTTTTCTATTTTTTTTATTTTAACCCTTTCTTTTACTTACCTGACCCTAAAAACACATATAAATAAATAAATAAATAAATAATTCAATATTTTTTTTTTCGGGATTTTGTATTCGAGATTTTTGCAGTTCGAGATTTTATTTTCGGTATTTTGACCGACCACCGTTATTATCATCCAATGATCCATGGTGTGGAAGAGGGAGAGGGGAGGGGGGACGGAGGGGGAGGGGGAAAGGTTGTGATTGAATTTATATTCATTTCAATGGTTGTATTGTTGTTTTATTAATGTCATAACCTCAAAAATGTTAATAAAACTGAATAAAAAAAAATAAAGGTCATCCTACCCCAACTGTTATACTACTTCTCAGTCCTCCCTGTCCAGGTAGCGCCCACCCTATTAAGGTATCTGCAACAAAAATGACGAGTAGATTCCTATGGAACAATAGAGTACCGAGAGTGGCTGCTAGAGTCATGGAAATGCCTACTTGTAAAGGCAGGTTGGGGGAAACAGACCTTAAAGCCTACTATCTGGCAGCCCAGATGAGAGTTATCCGGGATTGGCAAAATGAAGATAGGGGAAAGATATGGAGGCCAATGGACCGATCATTAGCAGGGGAAAACTTGGAAGAGATACTATGTTAATGTTAATGTTAAAGGACATTTGTACCGCGCACTATCACCACCGGAGTGGTCCCTTGGCGCTCTGGTGGCTCTGAAACGGGAGGGGAGGTTGAGTTAGTGGGAGGAAGCAGGAAAAGTGCACGAGGGCAGTTATGTGCTGTTGGCGGCCTCAGCCCGGTGGGTCCGTTGGCTGGGCCTGGGATGTTTGCGACCGGTAGTCGTTGTGTACTTTTGTGCAAGGCTATGTATGTTTTTGTTTTGTTGTTGCAGTGTAGTGAAGTTTGTGCGGTTTGTTGTGCTGTAGGTTTTGGTTGTGTTTGGTTTGGAGTTTGAGAGGTGCATGCAGAAAGGGAAATAGTTAGTAGGGGTTGTTTAGTTTGCGTCTCTATCCTGAATTGATGCGCTCTGTTTGCGTAGTCTCCCCTGCGGCTCTGTCCTGAACTGGGTCTGACTGGCCTACAGGTTCCTTACTCTTCTAGCTCCTGCCTCTGACATGCTCTCTCATAGCTCCCCTTATCTTCCATTCATCCCCCTGTGGCCCTTGCACCTGCCAATGACAACCTCTCAGGTAGTGGGCGATTGCCAATATCTCGATAATTCCACACCCATATGGTACCTGGCGGTAGTTAATTATGGAAACCTAAACCAAATAGACCACCACGGATGTACTGTAGCACAATTCTGACTCTAATGGCCGACGCGTAGGATGAAGCAATGAAGAGGGGAGAAATCACCCCTCACCGTTCATGCCGTTATTGGACAATCCACAATTCACCCCGGGAGACAAAACCGCTGCATTCACCAAATGGCAGCAGGGGGGGGGGGATGCCAAAAGATCAAAGAAATGTTTGCACGGAACCAGGTCAAACAATTCGACCAATATACGGCAGACTTCGAACTGGGGGAGAGATTTTGCTATGCACAACTGAGGCACTGGTTACTCCAACCTTCCATGAAACAAGCAGAGACATGCTAGCTAACGCCCTTTGAAAAATACCTGAATATGGACAGGCGGGTGGTCGCGTCCATATACGTGCACCTAAAAGCGGTTGAAGATCCCTCACTGTGGCCCTATATGAAATAATGTAAATTATCCACGGGACACTCAATCGAAGAGAGCGAATGGTCGAAACTATGGGCGAGCATTCCCAAGCTCACAAGATCCCTCCAAATTTGGGAAATCTGGGTTAAACTGCTTTTCCATTGGCACCCAATGCCCTAAAGACTCAACAAAATTGACCTGGGGGAAATCGAAATTCTGCTGGAGGGAATGTGGAGGGGAGGGAACGTGGAGCCACATATGGTGGGACTGCCCCAAAATAGAGAGATGTTGTGAGAGCATACAAGAGGGTTCCGCACAGACTGGTCAAGATTATTGGAGTTCCTACAGGAAGGATCGAGGGGTGCCTGGTGTCCAAGGAACATGCGCCTCTTGGGCATAGCAGGATAGCCTCTGATCGAGCTAGTACAGGAGAGGTGCCCCGAGGACTGAACAGAAGCACGCAGTGCAGCACTGACTCATGACACCAAGGATAACGAAGCCCGGAGATGGCACTTGAGCACTATGGACTACCGTCAAACCAAAGGGGGTGAGGGGGTGTACACATTTACAGTTGAATTGTCCATTTTGGGATGCCCAGACCCTGTCATTGGAATCAGTGGATTCCTGGTAGGAAACAAGAGGGCCCGGTGGCCTCCTGCTTTGTATCGCCTGTTACCTTACTTTTCCCAAAGTCACAGGAAGCCCTGACTCTGTCCCTTTTCCCTAACTGGCTGTTGGGTGGAAGTTCCATATATGGTGTTGTGGGTACGCCCTTGGGGTGGGACCTGGGTGAATGGAGTGTGTGACAAATACGCATTCTGTGTTATGGGTGTCTAGTATCTGGTGTTTGACACAATGACTGAGACAGCCCTGCCCGAAACTGGTATGAATGCGGTGTGTAGTGCTGAATGGCATGGTACTTGTCCGAATCCACATTCTGTGTTGTGAGTGTCTGGATGGAGAAGAATGGTCTGAATGCACTGTGCGCCTGATTGGCTGCCTGACTGCCTGAATGCCCTTCTGAGTGATTGGTTGCCTAAGTGTGACCCAGCAGAATGAATGGGGGAGATCAACAGTATATCTGGGGGCCTTTCACTACTAGAAATCGCTCAGAAGCTGAAGTAGAAACTGACATCGAAACTGACGCCGTTCAGAAGCTGAAGTTGAAACCGATGCTTACCTTTGAAGCCCACTGCAAGAGAAAGAACTGCTGCTGCTGTCCGTCGCTAATCTGAAAGCTGCTGTGCCTTCAAGGAACTGATCCAAGAGAGGACCTGGCTAGGTGACCTCTTCCCGAGCTACAAGGGGCCATCTTGCACCAGCTGATCTTTGCCAAAGCTCCCTGGTAGACAGACCTACGAAAGGCTGCCGACCGGAGAAGGGGACCGCCGTGGGGATCAAAGAGAAACACCAGACAGCCGTCCACCGTCGCCGACCGGAGCCACAGAGCTCTCTTTGCCTAAGAACATTTGATCCAAGGACTGGAACTAGAAATTGGTATGCTTCAGTCTGGTCTTCTGGGTGTATTGCTGTCCATGTAGAGATCTTTCTTGTATGGCCGTCTGTGTGGTTGCTGTGGTAAAATCATTAGGCTTGCTTTTTTGGTGTGGTTTTGCATACTGCATCAGTAATGCTTACAGAACGTCAATCTCTGCGGTTCACTATCCTGTTCAGGAAAGCATGGTAGCCTACTAACCCTTGATTTGCCAGCTTCTTCAGACTGTTGAATGCCCCTTGCCCTAGTGGGCCCATATTGTTGGATCTGTCCACAATGTATGAGCTGGTTGGAAAATTGGAAAGTTATTTGTTCAAACTGGCTGCTTTTTTGTTCTGGATTTCTATTCACCGGCTGTACGCTGATTATGCCCTCAATTTTGTTGAGGCGCTTTTATGGAGCAACAGGTGTTTCTTCAGGGATTGTGCAAAGCGGTCTCCTTTGTTACCCAGGATTTACGCTTCATCGTAAACTTTGTGTGGTGTACTGCCCGTTGGATTATGATCAGAGGACGATTGTACCAATTTATACTTTTGTTCCCTACCCCACTCTTCAGAGGGTTGCCCTTCATTATGCTGGGTGCTTTTGGGCAGGGGCTGGAGGGGCTTGCAATTTGTAAGCTGTGTGACAGATCTTTGACCGGTGCTTGTCTGCAGGACTTGGAATGTTGACCAGTCTTAGGCTACATCCTTTTTTTCTACAACTTGATTTTTATTAACATTTTATTTAAACAGGAACTACTCAATTAGGAAAACAAGATCAAACAAGAC